>NC_042616.1:39485775-39785775 GCF_901001135.1 Rhinatrema bivittatum | reverse complement strand
CCTGTATTCAGCCACTTGCCCGCCCCATCCTGTTTGCCTTGGCCAATCGACATTGCGATTTCCTGCCCGTGCATGAAACGAGGAGTAAGAAACAGGCAGCGTCCACTTCCGCAGCACAGGAGAAGGAAGAGGCTGCTCCTGCTCCAGGAGCTCAAGTTGGAGTCTGCTGTTGCTAGTGTGTTCTGAAAGGGGGGGGGGTGGGGGGAGAGAGAATGAATGAGCATGTCAGTGAGAGTGCGTGTGTATTTGAGTAGGAAAAAGAGATCTGAGAGTGTATGTAGGTGAGTAGGAGAGAGCTGAGTGCAAGTGAGCATGGGTGTGAAAGTGAGTGGGCATGTGTGTATGGAAGAGGGAGTTATGTAGCAGTGCCTCAAGGATTTCTCTGCCTCCACTAGTCTTGAATGATCTGGGTATGTCCAGGAACGGTGGCAGCAGGCAAAGTGCAGATGCCAGATAATTGAAAGCAGGGTGAGACCTTCCCCAACATCCTGGGCCCAGCTAGATCGGGCCATCGCCCTGATGATGTCACAGGGGGTGGGACTGAGACCACCGAAGCGGCAGCTCCTCGGGTGGACAGGAGCTGAATTGGGTGAAGAGGGCTTGCAGGTGCGGTGGCAGCAGGCAAAGTTCAGATGGCAGGTAGTTGAATGCAGCAGAAGGTAAAGCAAGGTGGAGAGCTCACTTCAGGATCTGGAAGCAGTTTGGGGAGCTTGTGCTGAAAATATCCCTCTTAGTAATTTATTTTATTTATTTATTTTTATATACCGATGGTTTACATTCAGGTACTGTAGGTATTTCCCTATCCCCAGAGGGCTTACAATCTAAGTTTTGTACCTGAGGCAATGGAGGGTAAAGTGACTTGCCCAAGGTCACAAGGAGTGACAGCAGGACTCCAACCCTGGTCTCCTGGTTCACAGGAGACTGCTCTAACCACTAGGCTACTCCTCCTCCTTTTTTTTCCTAATTGTTTTTTTCTAATTGATAATTTTTCTAATTAATAATTGATAATTTTTTCTAATTAATACTTTTCTAAATAATTAATTCTAATTTTTTCTCCTTTTTTTCCCTAATTGTTCCCAACTTTGGTAGCTCTGAGAACTACTCCAAGATCCAGATTCAAAAGTTATCAGGTTAGGGGAAGTTATTTAGATCATTTTTAGTTAGCGACATATGTTTATCCAACTAAGGTCTAACCTAGCAAGCTAATTTAGCCAGATTAAGTCTAAATATTGCTACTTATACAGCAAAGTTTGCCATTTATTTATTTATTTATTTAAAATGTTTATAATCCACTGTAATCAAATAAATTTCACTAGGCTGTATACATTACATAAGATTACATAACAAAACAATATCACAGACATTCATAAATGGTTAAAATCAACAGTCTAATAAAATAAAACGATTATAAAACAAAATTATAATGTATCTGAAAATGCTTCATTAAATGTAAGAACTTTCAGCTGCTTATGAAAAACTTTAACAAGATCCTCTGTTATCGCCCCTCCTTTAGAAACACTTAACCAGATAACTACTTATCCAGCTAAGAATCGCTGAATATCACTCCCTCCCTTCCCACTGCAGAGCAACCTAAGGCATTGCTGGCATGGCAGGAGCAAGTTTACTTGTAGCTCTATTTGGCTCCTGCAGCAAAACTATTTTTCAGTTTAAGCGCTGCAGTACACTTTAGTTACTATCCTAGCGTTTCCTCAAGCTGCTGGTTTCAATGGTAAGAAACACAAAAAACGTCACCAGCATGCCCCCTGCTCAGTGCTCCACCTACCCGTGTGATGTCATCAGTCTGTGCCCTTATAAACTCCCCCCCCCCCCCCCCATGTGATGTCATCAGTCTGTGCCCTCTGTAAAATTCTGCCGTTCCCCGAAGTGATGACAGTCAATTATGCCAGAGAGGAGGAGGCGCTGCGGCGTGCTGGAGAGGGATACAAAGTATTTCTTGTTTAGTTTTACTGAGAGCTTGCAGATTTACAGCTGGAACCAGAAACATCTAGCCTCCAAAGCTCACCTTCCTCTCTCCCTCCTCCTGCCCCTGTAGCAACTTCCAAGCTGCACTGCAAGAGACAAACACTCCGCTCTTCCACAGCCTGAGAAAGAGTCCCCAATTCATTTCTAATCCTGAAAGTAGAGAGGAAAATGCCTGCAGGAGCTTCTGCTCAGGTAGGAGATTGCCCCCCAACTTCCTGCCCTCTCTATGCAAATACTGCTGCAACTTTCTAACCTGGGACGCTAGACCCCAAGCACACTTGGGGCTAAGAAAAGGCACTTTGGGGCGCTCTTGAGTGTAAGAAGAGAGATTTTTCTGACCAAGATTCTGTGTGTAACTGGTTTACAGTTGATATAATCCAGTTTTGGGATTGTGTGTTATAAACACCCAGAAAACTCTCTTTTTGCCTTGTTGAGATCCAGCACTAAGAGGTCTTCTGCTAGATGTGATAATGAGTGTGGAAGGTTTTGTGTTTCAGGGCCCAGTGACCTTTGAAGACATTGCTGTCTATTTTTCTGAAGAAGAGTGGGAGAATTTAGATAAAGGGCAGAAGGATCTTTACAAGGATGTGATGAAAGAGAATTTTCAGACACTGATTTCACTGGGTAAGTGGACTATGGAGATAAGGGATGGGTTAATTGTATAAGAGAGAAGGGACAGTTGATTAATACTAGAAGTGAGAGGGGATATGAACCAGGGTGAGAAGAGAAGAAAAGGGATTTCTCTTTTCAAACCCTCCTCAACCTGGATATTCTTCCTCAATGCACACCCTCCAAATCAGGAAAATCCATCTCTTCTTCTCATCCACTCTCTCTCCAGTTCTGGATTTGCCCTCTTCTCCAAATCCTAAATTCTTTCTCCTTTCCCAGATTCTTCTTTCTCCTCATTTTTGACTTTCCCTTTTTCCTTCCTTCCGTTTCCCACATTTCATATCTCCCTTTCCTTTCTGCCATCATCTTAAATTCTCTCTCCATCTTTCACCGCCCCTCCACCCCTGATATCCCCTTTCCTTCTCCTCCCCTGTTCTTGGTATCTCAATCTCAAACTGATTTCCCTTCCAAACTTCCCTTTACCCATCAATAAGGTACCTTATCCTTCATCCAAAAACTCACAAAATAACAAAATAAATAAACCAGATACATAAATTTCAGAAAAAAAAGTTTTAAGTAAATTAAATTAATATACAATATGCAGGTCTATACAAATCTGTTTAAATGGTCCACAAACATTTTATAAAGCTTTACTCAAAATCCAGCGATTAGTGAAGGAAGAATGGCTGGCACATTTAGCTGAATCTCTTGGTTATAGCAGTGTTTCTCAACCACAGGTCCATGTACCACTAACAATCTACAACAGTGGTGATTGCAGGAGGACCAGGAGCTGTCAGGATTCATCTTGCACAGAACCAGCAGAAACATCTCTTAACTTTTTATACACCCCCTCCACCCTCCTTAATGGACCCTTTTTTTTTAGTTGTGGCTGTTCCCAGGGCCTGATAGTCGGAGGGCAGCTATGCTCACTAATGCTCATAGTATGGGAAATAAAGTCCCAAGATCTAAAGGCAGTCATGGAAGAAGTTGATTTGGATGTAGTGGCTGTCACTGAGACTTAGTACACAGAAAACGATGTCCAGGATATAGTTATACCCGGCTACAGTCTATTTAGGAAGGAAGGGGGGAGGCATTGCATTATATTTAGAAATATTAGTGCAACCACACTGCAGGGCTTATGAGGTAAGGAGGCGACACTGTGGATTAATATGGAAAGAGGGAATGGAACATCTATTTATATTGGTGTAATATACAGACCTCCATCACAGACTGAAGAGATTGATAGAAATGTAATGGAGGATTTTCATGAAATTGCTATGAAAAGGGAGGTGCAATTGTTAAGGGATTTCAGTCTGCCAGATGTTGATTGAGACATTCCAGTTGCGGTGCTCTTCTAGAAGTGAATAGACCCTGGATACTTTGCAAGTAGAATTGTTCTATCAACTGATAACAAAACCCACACAGAAGTGGGCGATACTGGACCTGGTGCTTACCAATGGGGACAGAATCTCTGATGTTGTCGCTGATGATCATTTGGGACCCAGAGATCACAGTATGGTGTGGTTCATTATTGGAGCACAAGAGATGAAGGTTCATTCAAAGACAAGGATCCTAGACTTCAGAAAAACAAATTTTGTTATAATGGAGGAATGCTTCAAGGAATTGTTAGCTGGTTGGGGAAATCTAGGCAAAGTAGAAGAGAAGTAGGCAAAACTAAAAGGAGATCTTACAAGGGCAACTAACATTTTTGTTAGCAAAGTAAATAAGGGAAAGGGGCCACTATGGTTTTCTAAAGATGTAGCTGAAAAGGTAAACGAGAAAAGATTAGCATTTATAAACTACAAGAGATCGCAGTGATATATAGTCAACGATATCTGGAAAAGCTAAGAGAACCTGGGAAAGTAGTCAGGAATGCAAAAATTCAAATGAAAGAAATAGTAAATACAGTAAAATAGAGTAACGACTTTTTGTAGATATTTTAGTGATAGAAGGATGTGCAGAAAGTGGCATTGTGAAACTCTGTGGTGAAGGGGAGGAATATGTAGAGGATGATGAGGAAAAAGCTAAATTGTTTAACAAATATGTTTGGCGTTTACAGAGGAAGGGTCTGGAGCAGGACCACAAATGAGATTAGAAGTGAGATAAAACTCAATTGATCATTGTATTTATGAGGAACTGTCATGGTTGTGAGCCCTTGGGCTGTGGCATGGTTGACACAGCCTAGTAGGTGAATCCACTAGGCCCACGCCAACAACTAACAGTTGTGCTCTAGACTGGAACGGAGCTGAACCTTCAGCTATACCAGTCCTGTTTTCCCCACCCCCAGGTTGAGCCATTGGTTTCCAGGGACTGGCAGGACTTAGGAGCGTGTCCCTGTGAGCGGTCAAAGAGAGAGAGTCCAGAAGTGGGTGGAGTTCAGAGCAGGCAGCAATCACAGTTACCTGGTTCAGGCCAAAGGGCAGGCAGCAAACAGGGAGTAGTTGGAGTCTGTAGCAGAGGTCAGTACCAGGCAGCAGGAAAGAGAGTAGTCCGGGTCCGTGGCAGGCAAGAGGTCAAGGTAAGGAGCAGGAATGAGGCAAGGCAGGACTGGAGCAGGAACAGAGCAGTCAGGAGCAAGGCAAGACTGAATTAGGTACAAAGCTGGAGCAAGGCAAGGCAGGATCAGGAACATTAAACAAAAAACAAAACACTCCACCAATATGCTGGCAGGTTTTAAATTCAAAAAAAGAGGCTGATTTATCACAAAGGAGGAAAAGACCTCAGCAATTGAGTATGCATGTGATTAATTCACTTAGAGCATACTGGCTCATATAATTATTGGTCCAAAATCTTCCAGCTTCTAAATTAATGTTTATTGAAAAATCATGTTGTTAATTAAAAACTTGTTTATTTAAAAAATATATTAATTTTTACAATTTTTCTTTGTTTTTTTAATTTTTCTGTGATTAAAAACAATTTGCAAAAGCCCTTGTATAATGTCCAGCCTAAGTCTTGATTGACCTCTATCTTATCATAGAAGTGAACAGAGTTAAGAGTTTTTACTAACCTCATCGATCATTATCCTTCACAGGACTTTATAACTCATTGTCCCCTAAACTAACCAATCTTTCAGTGTCCACACAACACAGAATGAAATCCTTGTTGAAGTAAGATTAGTGAATTTTATCACGCGATGTCCCTTCAATTTAAAGCTGAATCGTTTTGTAGATAGTCCCACGTTGACAGTGGATT
The DNA here is from genome assembly GCF_901001135.1 of Rhinatrema bivittatum. Classification (NCBI taxonomy): domain Eukaryota; kingdom Metazoa; phylum Chordata; class Amphibia; order Gymnophiona; family Rhinatrematidae; genus Rhinatrema; species Rhinatrema bivittatum. The sequence goes on along the minus strand of NC_042616.1, from coordinate 39,779,991 downwards.
GATTGCATTGGGCCCTGGAAAGGGCTGCTGCTCCGTACCGCCAAGTCCACAAGCAAAGCACCTCGAACAGCACTGTCTGGATTTTCAAGAAGGCTTATCGCTCAGTTAGCAGTAATTTGTTTTATGGGTTATCATAAGGGTTGGGGATAACCGCACAGAGCGGCAGTTGCTACCCTTAAGAGTAACACGGGGTAGCCCGCAGAGTGGCAGTTACCTCAAGCTTCCTGGGTAGGCTGAGTGTCCTGTTGCTCCCCAAGCTAATCGCCTCGCACCCTTTTCACTCACCCTCTCAATCTTCATTGCAGCATTCACACTCATAAAATGCCTCGCAAAGGCTACAAAGATGGGGCCAGATGCATCCCCCTCTTCAGCAGTCTGCAGCTTCTGTATCCCAGCTGGTGGGAATTCTGTCCCCGAGCTGTTGCATAACCGACTTAATGGCCTCCACCCTATCTCCTGGCAGAGAAGCGTCTTCCGGGACCTCATCTGCCGCCATTTCTTCAGAGGCCGTGCTCTTTTCACTGACCACGCTTTTCTCCTGATGTGGTCAGCGAAGTGTTTGTTCTCCCTAATACATCAGGATGGACTTCTTTACTCTTTTATCAGCTACTTCCTGTCTGGGATTTGCAGTGAGGGGATTGGTGAAATAAATGTATAATCTCAAGGGATCTGGAGCAGTCTGGGTCTGCAGCCACCTTATATCAAGCACATTATGTGACCAGCCGTCCAGGGTACCACAGTCTTGCTCCTCAGTACATATGTTTACGAAGCATTACAGGCTGATCTTTAAGGCAGATGAAGAGTTAAGCTTTGGTAGAAGGGTTTTAGGGGGCCACAGCCCATCCAAACTAGGTATTGCTCAGTCACATCCCATGGGTGTGGACTGGGCTTGCAGGACGAAGAGGGAAGTAAAATTTACCCTTGCCAGATAATTTCCTTTCCTTGAGTCCCAGCAGACCACTTCTGAACTGCTGCCTTCGGGCCTCTGTGTTCCTCGTTCTCTGTTTTGTCTTGTCCTGACCTGTTCTTGTCCTGTCCAGGCCTTGCCTCAGCTTCCAGACTCCAGCCACAGCCTAAGTCCTGCCGGCCACCAGAGCCCAAGAGTTCAACCTGCGGGGAAGGTGACTGGTACAGGCAGAAGATTCTCTCTGCTCTGTCCTGAAATACTGGGCTGCTCCCGGGGTGGTTCCCCAGCCCTAACCGTGCCCTCAGCTGCAACACTTTAAGGGATCCATTCCTTCAATCTTGTTCTTCCACGAGAGGAGAGTGGGATGAAGGCATAACATGCAAATTTTGCAGAAAGCTAGAGACCAGCTCTAGTTTGCTGCAAGGGACACAGTCATGGAAGTGCTCTTGCTACTCTCTGACAGGATACTCTCTCTTTTAGGGCATCAAGATTGCACATTTTTCACTGTGGGAGGTCTACTCCACATAGAACCTGAGTTTAGTTTGGAAGGGATCTGTCCTCCCTTTCTCTGAAGCCTCATAGGGCATCCCTTTGAGTCTTGTTTTAGAAGGCCGTCTCCTTGATGACTTTTGGTCATTTTAACGGAAAAGTATCTGAGCCCAGTATAATCACCCTTCTAAGGGTAGTGTAACTCCATCTCTCGGTGCTGACATAACACTGAAGGGGCCATAAAAGGATTTGTTACTTCTGGGACTGGATCACACAGGGTAACTCTTGCACAGTCTCTTTCCTCAGGGCCTGAATCCTTTGTTAGTTGGGGGAAAGGATCTCCTTTCAGGGCCTGGAGTATCAGGAGTGCCTTTGTAATACTTTTCTCTGGGAGAGGTAAAATTCCATTTATGCTGTGAGTGCTGAAAGTGCCAAAAACACACAGAGAAATCTGTTGAGTGTCCAAATAAAATATTTTACTGAAGGTGAAATAGATGAGTAAGTGGAACAGTTCCAAAACAATCCTTAGCATCACAGCTGACCTTTCCAGTTTCCAGTCTTTTTCCTCTATCTGTGAAAGGGTTTCTTACTAGCAGGGCCTGGAAATGCTCACCCTCCAGGGCATGGATTAAATGAGGTTCCCGAGTGTGCAGAATATCCTTGTTTTGGCAGGAAAACCATTTTCATGCTGGCAAAAAATAGATAACACAGTCTCTGCACAGAGAGTCTCAATTCCTCTCTCCCCAGGGGTGAAGGCTCCCAAGTGGGTATCCTCAATAAGTTTCAAGATGGTGTTATTCACGATTCTTAACGTGTCTCTCTCGACCTCTCGCATTTTTCTCTCTGTCTCGAATCCAATGTTCTTCCTCAGGTAGGACGGGGGTAGCAAAACTTTTTTTTTTTTTCCTGGCTCTTCTGACCAAAAATCCCTTTCCCCCAAAAAAACAGAGTCCAAAACGCCAAAATGTCCTTACATCAGCTCAACACCATTCCTCTGTTCTCTGCGAGGTTACACGGGAGCAGGTTTTCCTTGTCCTGGGCCTCCCAGGGAAAAAGTGCCCTCTACCCAAGTGACACCCAGGGGTCTTGATGCAAACCCAACCAGCTGGTTAGTGGCAACTTCCTGACCTTGCTCGGGATCCCCAGACAGGGCTTTCCTGCCTTCTCCAAATAGGCCAAAGTCCAAAGAAAGAAAGTGTTCCTGTACTGCCACCTAACTCCAAAACGCCAGGGTACTGCCCCCAGAACTCTCAGTAGAGAGCTGCTTTTAATACCTCACCAGGGGGGGTTGCCATGCCAGCTCCCTCAAAGGGGAGGGGCTCCCCACAATCTCCACCTGTCTGTCCCATGCTAAAAGAGTGAAACGAAAGGCACTGTTGGTAGTGAACCCCAGAGGGTCATTACAGTGGTGTTTCATTGATGTTGGAATGAGGGGCTGCAGGTGGCACATTAGGTTAAGCAGCAGTGTCAATAAAGCTTTTGCTTATCATGGGATAGGGAGCAGTGTCCTATTGCGGAGTGCCAACTGGTTAAAAGATAGAAAACAGAGAGTAGGGCTAAATGGTAAATGTTCCCACTGGGAAAAGGTGAGTAGTGGAGGGCCCCAGGGATCTTTTTAATATATTTATAAACGACCTGGAAATGGAAACAACAAGTGAGATGATCAAATTTTCAGTTGACAAAAAATTATTCAAAGTTGTTAAATCACAAGAGGATTGTGAAAAATTGCAAGAGGACATTGAAAAACTGGGAGACTGGGCATGCAAATGGCAAATGAAATGTAGTGTAGATAAGTGTAAAGTGATGCACTTAGGGAAGAGAAACCCAAATCATAGCTACAAAATGCAAGGTTCCACATTAGGAGTCACCACTCAGGAAAAGGATCTAGGTGTCATCATTTAAAATACATTGAAATCTTCTGCTCACTGTGCAGCAGCAGCAGCCAAGAAAGCAAAAAGAATGCTAGGGATTACTAGGAAAGGAGAATAAAACAGAGAATATCATAATGTCTCTGTATCGCTCTATGGTGCAACCTCATCTTGAGTATTGTGTTCAGTTCTGGTCACCACATCTCAAAAAAGATGTAGCAGAATTAGAAAAGTATAGAGAAGGGTGACAAAGTCTTGAATAGGAGGAAATCACACCCAGAGTAATTATGGGGAATCTAATGCTGTGTCCTTACCCCAGGAACAAGCTCTCCGACCGTCACCCCTGAGATTATCTCCCGCATTGAACGAGGGGAAGAGCCGTACATCAGGGATGAGCTGGGATCAGAGGAAAGAGGAACTGGGAGAAGCAGTTGCTCAGGTGAGTGCAGGAATAAGAGGGACCAGGGTAAAACTGCTGAGAGGAAGAGTGGAAGGAGCAGCTGGGAACTGCAGAGACCCCTGCACAAGCTCCTCTGGAGATCTCTCTAATCACGCACAGGGTTTTTTTTACAGGCACCACTCACACAGGGCAGAGCTTCTCACCCGGTGTGCCGCTGGACAGTCCTTGCTATGCTGCATTCAGGGCCAGTGAAAGGGTAATAGGCACTCGAGCTGCAATAAACCTCAATCAATTTTCAGGGTGCTCTAAGGACCTAATTATACTTAAAATAGAGCAATTAGGCCAGGTGGGGGAGTACATCTGAGGCTTTTAAGGGAAACCGATATGATCTGTATCATGAATGTCGGTATAAAAAAGTATTAAATAAATAAATAAATAGCCTTAGAGACGTTCTGGCAGCTGCACTGTCCGACATTTTCAATGCTTCTTTAGAATCGGAAGTAGTTCTGGAGGGATGGAGACCGGCGGATGTGGTTCTTATTCACAAATGTGGAGGTAAGGAGAAGGATGGGAACTACAGGCTGGTTAGTCTGACCTCTGTGGAGAAAAGATTAAAGGAATCGGCGCTAAAAGAGAGGATAGTGCAGCGAGTTGGATCAAGGGTGCATGTTAGATATGTAGTGTACTTGGACTTCAGTAAAGTCTTTGACACAAAGGCAGCTTCTAATTAAATTGCCCGCCCTTGGTCCTAATGACTGACTGACTGGGTTAGAAACTGGTTGAGTGGGAGGCGAGAAAAGGGAGTTGATAAATGGAGATGATGCAGAGGAGAGGGACATTACTAGTAGTGTGTCTCAGGGATGGGGACTTGGACTGGTTCTTTCCAGCATTTTTGTGAGAGACATTGTGGACAGAGTTTGGAAACCCTTTGACTTTTTGCTGATGATACTAAAATCCGCAGTAAGGTAGACAGGCAGGAAGGAGCGGAAAACACAAGAATCTAAAGATCTAAAGAAGCTCAAGGGATGGTCTAGAGTCTGCATTTTGGATGTGAAAGCTCACAGGAGAGGTACAATATAGGGATGAAGCTCTTCTATGGATGAAAGAATAGTGGGATCTGGGGTTTGATTGTATTTTATGGTGGCCAAATAGGTGGAAAAGCTAAAGGCAGAGTTGGCACGACTGACTGTGTGAGCTGTGCACATGCACAGGGGGCGGTGGCCTGAGTGCCACTGGTGGCTGAAGTTCAGAGGGAGGATGCGAGGCCATCCAGTGAATCCCAATCCATGTGCAGCCTCGGTTAAGAGGAGGCTGCAGGCCACGAGGCCGTCCCCGTCCCACTGTTAGACAAAAAAATGAGAAAGCAACAGAGCTACCTTGCTAGCCCTGCCTTGCTGGCAGCCATGTCTATTTGGGAGGCTGAAGAAAAGAATGTAAAATCCTTGTCAGTAAACCCCGCCGTGCATCGACAACTCCTAGATTTTCCATCATGGCCCCCAGCCTCTTCCTATGTACCCAAGAAACCTGAGAAGTATACTTAGAATTACCTAGCTCAGGATGAACAGTGATATTAAAATATACTTATAGGGTTTGTACTTTGTAGCTATTGCCTGCCTAGTCCCTTCCGACGCAACCTTCAGATGAAACACGGGACCGTGTCGGGGGACGTATTGCCTGTGGAATTTTCACCTAACTAATGCAAGATTCTTTAAACTCTGGAATAGAAGTTTTGCACAACAAACACTGAATTTTTCTCCAGCAATTTTTGTAACTATTTTCCTTTTTCAGTGGACTCTAAAAAGGTGGTTATGCTTCATTTTCCCCTATTTTGATGACTCTCAAGCATGATTTTGCACTCCCAATTGATTCTTGTATCAAGACAATATCCAATGAGACTGGTTCTCAAGGTACTCAAGTTTTGCCAAGATCTCCACTTGTACTTTCCTCAAAGTGGATGAGGTCGTTTTTGCCTCCTTCGGCTGGGGTCTTGTGGTATTCTGTGCCCTGCTCGATCTCTTCTGGTTGGCCTCCCCCGTATCGGTAAGCTCAGTTTTCAGATCCTCCATCGTATCTAACATAGTACGGTTTCTACATTCCCTGGGATGGGTAGTGAACTTCTCCAAGAGCTCCCTCATGCCCTCGCAACGCTTGGGTTTTTTTTGGGGGCACTTCGACACCCTACTGGGCAAAGTTTTTCTGCGCCAGGACAAAGCTCAATCCTTGCGGGATCACACGACGGTTCTCTGCGTTACCAGAGCCCACCTCCTGGGACTACCTGCAACTCCTGGGAGTGATGGGGTCCACCATCGACCTTGTACCTTGGGCTTTCGCGCACCTCAGGACCTTACAGTGGGCGCTCTTCTCCCGTTGGAAACCAGTATTGCAGGACTATCAGATGATTCTCCCGCTCCCACAGAATGCCAGGGACAGTCTGGGCTGGTGGTTGGATCCGCCGAACCTGGCCCGTGGCATGTCCCTCGATCTGCCAAATTGGGTGGTGGTGACCACCTATGCCAGTCTAGCAGGCTGGGGTGCAGTCTGCGATCGAAGCACCACGCAGGGGACGTGGTCCACGGTGGAGGCGAAGTGGTCAATCAACCGTCTGGAAACCAGAGCAGTCCGGCTAGCTCTGCGACATTTCCTCCCGCTTCTTCGGAACCGAGAAGTCAGAATCCTATCGGACAACGCTACCACCGTGGTCTACATCAACCGACAAGGAGGCACGCGCAGCCCGCAGGTCGCGCTCGAGGCGGCGCTGCTGATGCAATGGGCGGAGCGTCATCTCGTCCGGCTAGCGGCCTCGCACGTCGCCGGTGTGGACAACGTCCAGGCGGACTTCCTCAGTCGTCAACTGCTGGACCCGGAGAGTGGTCTCTCTCCGACAAAGCAATGCAACTTCTCGTCCATCGGTGGGGGGCCCCCCACTTGGATCTGATGGCGTCCGCTCTCAACGCCAAGGCTCCACGCTTCTTCAGTCGCCGGAGAGAGCGCGGAGGGAGTGGATGCCCTGGTCCTCCCGTGGCCGCCATATCTTTCTTTTCCACCATGGCCCCTGGTGGGCAGGATGCTCCGCAGAATAGAAAGCCATCAGGGGACCGTGGTTTTCGTCACCCCAGAATGGCCCAGGCGACCCTGGTTTGCGGACCTGCTACAGCTGGTGATCGACAGGCCAATCAGGCTGGGGCACCTCCCCCAGCTCCTACATCAGGGCCCGGTATTTTTCGAGCAGGCAGAATTCTTCTGTCTTGCAGCCTGGCTTTTGAGAGGCGCCGCCTCCGGCGTCGGGGCTACCTGGAGGCGGTAGTATCCACGCTATTGCGGGCACGAAAGACATCGGCCTATGTTCGAGTCTGGAAGGTGTTCGAGCTGTGGTGTACCACCCAGGCCACGAGACCCGCTAAGGCTTCTGTACCTCAGATCCTTCAGTTTCTACAGGCGGGGGTGGAAAAAGGGCTCACCTATAATTCACTACGGGTTCAGGTGGCCGCCCTTGGTTTGCTGTTGAGCGATGGGGGCTCTCTTCTACAGCATCCTGACATTGCTCGTTTTCTCAAGGGTGTCAAGCATATGCGTCCTCCGTTACGGGACCCTTGTCCCTCCTGGAGTCTTAACCTTGTGCTTTGCTCCCTGTCGGGACCACCGTTCGAGCCGCTGCGCAGCGCAACGATAAAGGATCTCACTCTCAAGACTGTATTTCTTGTGACCATCTGTTCCGCTCGACGCATCTCGGAGATGCAGGCTCTGTTGTGTAGAGAGCCCTATCTCCGTTTCTCCGACTCTGGAGTTTCGCTTCGCACCGTTCCCTCCTTCCTTCCGAAGGTGGTTTCTGCATTCCATGTGAACCAGACGGTGGAGTTGCTGTCCTTCTCTTCCTCAGAGCCGAAGTCTCTCCGTCTCTTGAATGTCAAGCGCACTCTGCGCCTCTATCTGGAGGCTACAAATGAGTTCCGAACCTCTGACCATCTCTTTGTACTCTGGGCCGGTCCTAAGAAGGGGTCTCAGGCCTCGAAGACTACCATTGCCAGATGGCTGAAGGCCGGCATTGCTGCTTCTTACATTGGGGCGGGTTGGACTCCCCCACCCGGAATCGTAGCGCATTCTACACGTTCTCAGGCGGCTTCCTGGGCGGAGGTTCGCTCGGTATCCTCGCAGGAAATTTGTAGGGCAGCCACCTGGAAATCGTTACACACGTTCTCGAGGCACTATCGTCTGCACCTCGCCTCTTCGGTCTCTGGACACTTTGGCGAGCAGGTTCTCCGAGCAGGCCTCGCAGGACCCCACCCGATTTAGGGAAGCTTGGGTACATCCCACTGTCTGGACTGATCCAGGTACGTACAGGGAAAAGAAAATTATTGTTTACCTGCTAATTTTCGTTCCTGTAGTACCATGGATCAGTCCAGACGCCCACCGCGTTTGGGTTCTTGATCCTGCTCAGCTCTGCGCTGCTTCTTGCTCGCAGTGTTCTGTGTCTTCACAGTCGTCTCTTTTCGCTGTTTTTCACAGCTCCCTACAAGTTGGTAGGATGTTTGCAGTTCCTTGTTGCAGTTACAATTGTTTTTCATTATCTGTTTTTCACAAACTTGATCCTTCGGGGGTTTCTACTCGGGCTTTGATATACTCGATACTGAACTCCTGCAGAGGGGGTAGTAGTATATATGGATACGCCCCCTCAAAGCTTGTGCTGACTCCATCTGCTGGATTGGGGACATAACCACTGTCTGGACTGATCCATGGTACTACAGGAACGAAAATTAGCAGGTAAACAATAATTTTCTTTTTTGCTTTTCACAGCAATCAAATCATTTCTTCATCTTCTGAAACCAGGAATTCCACTCTGCTTTGGTGGGTACATCAGATTTAGAGCCGCTCTGATCTCACGGGCGCTCTCGGCCTTAGACTCCAGCAAAGCCTTCTCCCACATTCTCTGCGATCTGATTACCCGTTTTAGGCCTGGGTTGCCAGCAGCAGCCAGATGCTTTGAATCTGCTGTTTTTCAACAGGTTCCCATCCTCGCATGGGTATTGCAGGGAAAATCTAGCTGAAACGGCCTGAGATCTCCACAGATCAGCACTACGGGATCCACCAGGAGAGCGCTCCGAGAGTAGGCAGCCGTCTCTGGCGTGACATCGCTTTCTCGAGAGAGGAGAAAGTTTGTGCAGCCCACTCCAAAATCCATGATAATCTCAGGGTGACTGGAATTCAAATGTTTCTGGTGTGAATTTTTTAAATTCTTATTAGTTTTAATTTTGGGGTGTTATTTGATGTTTGTGCTAGTTTGAAACATTTTATTGTCACTTGGAAAGTTTTCTAAAAAATGGATATGAGTTTTTAATGATTGGATCTTGAATTCATCAGTAGTTTTTGAAATATATTTATTACAAAGTTTTTGTTATGATTATGTAGTTATATTTTTTTTTATTTGATGTTAAGAGGAATAGTGATAATTCTGTTTTTCCATTGTGACACTGCGTAGAGTATGGCTTGTTGGGGTTTGAATTCAGTTTTTGCCTAATGTTTCTGTTTTTCTCCGAGGACAAGCAGGATGGTAGTCCTCACATATGGGTGATGTCATTAGATGGAGCCCCAATATGGAAAACATATCAAAATCTCTAGCGTTTTCACTGCCACTCTGAGCATGCCCAGCATGCCCTTTACCACATGTCCACCCGGGGTTCCTCTTCAGTCTCTCTTTTTCCGCGGAGCTGCAGCATCACGGTTGGTGAGCTCACTTGTGGCCTTTTTGGCATCTTTTGGAAAACTTTTCCATTTTTTCGCTTAACGCAATTTATCTTTACCTGCTTTCGATGCCAGGTCCCTCTTGGTCGTCCTTGTAGCGTTCCTAGTAAAGGTTTTAGCCATTTATTGCTGTTTCCTTTCGTGGTCAATTCCCTATGGTGACAGGGCTTCAGTGCTCACCGGTCATGCTTCCCATTTATTTTGTCCCATCATGGCCGTGTCCGGGTTTAAGCAATGCCCTCGGTGCTTGAGGGCCATGCCCATCATGGATCCCCATGATGAATGTGTCCTCTGCCTGCGGGTATCGCATGATGTCTGGGGTTGCTGCAGATGCACCCAAATGATCCTGAAAGGACATTATCTTCATCTTGACAAGATGGAGCGCCTCTTCCGGTCGAAGAAGTCCGAGCCATCGGCATCAAAGGACCATGGAGCCGCACCGATGGAAACCGAGCCATTGACATCGGCGGGACCATTCATGCTATTGCCTGATAAGGGTGCTGGAGACTTACCATCTTCGGGCTCTTTCAGGTCGAGGACGTCAGGTTCCTCGTCATTGGCCTTGGCACAGGGAAAGACGTGCCGAACATCAAGGGAAACCGAAGAAGCATCGGCCTCCGTTGATGCACGGGGATGCACCAGCTCATGCTGTAATGTCCGCGTTGGTTTTCACCATTCCAGGTGCCAGTTACCAATCTTCCTCTTAGTTCTGAAAAGGGTCTGGCCACCCCTTCTTCCTCCCGGTCAATGTTGTCATCAGCAAAGTTTGAGGAGGAGCTTGAGCGGCAAGTACAGCTAGCAGTCAAACAGGCAATGCGGGACATAGGTCTCGTGGCTCCGTCCATCTTGGAGCCGCTGTTGGAGAAGCTCCATGCACTCATCGGTGCATTACCGACCCAGCTGGCATCAGTACCCATTGGGGCACCACAGCCTCTTCCTGTCGATACGGTGATCATAGCCGATTTCCTGGAGGAGGAAGCTCCACCTAGGCTGGCTGAAAAGCCGAGGCCTGCAGCCCCCGGTCTAGTCCCGCTGGGGCCTGCACCAATTTACGAAGGCCGAGCTCCCAGAGCCCCATCCCCTATTAATGTCAGTGAGGATTAGGGCCCCTATGATCCCTGGGATAATTACACCACAGAGTCCTCCACCAATTGATCTGAGGGTCTTCCCTCAGACCTTTCTCCTCCAGAGGAGCGAGCTCTGGAGGAGAAAGGACTCGACCTTCGCAGGTTTTGTGCGGGCGATGGTGGAAGCCAGACCTTTTCAGTTGCTGTCAGAGGAAGATGCCTGGCACAAAATGCTTGAAATCCTCCAGTTCGTGGAGCCTCCTAAGGAGGTCGTGCCGGTCCCGGTGCACGACCTCCTTAAGGAGTTACTGCTGAGGATGTGGGAGCAGCCCCTCACAGTGCCTCCCATGAATAAGAAGGCTGATGTCAGTTCAGTCTGTGGAGGGGGTATGGTTTTTCACATGTGGTGGGAGTGTCTGGCTGTACAAGTCTTCTGGGGATGAGAGGCTGATTGTTTCTCAGATATATGTGGACAAAGGGTGCGGGTGGATTCAACTCTTTTTTTTGATGGGGTGGTATGCCCGATGGGAAATGCAAGGCCAGAGAAAGTTGATGGACCACCTGTTACATGCTGCGCGTCTGATGGTGGCTCACCAATGAAAGAGTTCTCCTTCTATCTCCCGTTGGGAATCCAAGATGTTAGATACGGCACTTATGGAGAAACTTACTTTTTCTTTAAATAATCAGCCAGGTACATACCAGGACATTTGGGGCCCTTATTGGTAGTGGCGGGATGGGGGTAGGTAGCTACTCCTTTTTTTTCCCATTCTGTATAGCGTATGTCAATGTTTTTCAATAATGCCTGATGTGTCACTTGTTGATTTTTTTTTCTCTGTTCCAATGTGTTGATAAGTTTTGAAAAATTACAAATAAAGAGTTTAAAAAAAAAAAAAAAGAAAGCTGATGGGGTTTACTTCGTCCAGAAGGCTCCCAGATTCAATAAGCAACAGCTTCACCACCAATCGGTGGTAGTCAAATCCGCTCTCAAGAGAGCCAAGCAGTCTGGGAACCTTTCCTCAGCTCCCCTGGGGAAGGAGCACAGAGCGATGGATATTCGTGGGAGAAAGGTTTTTCAGGGGGCCATATTCATTACCCACATAGCTTTCTACAAGCACTACATGAGCCAGTACTCGTGGGACATCTGGAAGCAGGTGCAGGAGGTGGCTGAGCAGTTACCTCAGCAGAGGCAGGACACCCTCATGTCGCTGATGCATAAGGGCCTGGAGTGCAGAAAACACGAGGTCTGCGTGACCCACAGTGTTTTCAAAATGGCATTGAAGGTCTCTGTAGCAGGAATCGGGGCCCGCAGAATGGCATGGCTGTGGGCCTCGGATCTCTGACCAGAGGTACAGGAAAGACTTACTGACATGCTGTGTAATGGGGAGAATCTCTTCACAGATAGGGTGAGGGATGTGTGGCCCCAGCTCAGAGACCACCATGAAACCGTCCAACAACTCTCATCCAGCACTATGGACCCGTCCTCCTCTGCTAGGAATTGGCGTAATTGGGGCAGAATAAGTCTTTCACCAGAGGAAGTACTCTCCTCGGCCCTCTCTCTACTGTTAGCAGCATCAGGGTTCCTGCAACCATCCCAGGCAGAAGAGAACTCCCAAGGCCCAGTCGGTGCCTCAGTCAACTCCAGGGATGAGATTTTGACTCGTATCCGAGTCTCCTTGCCCCTCTGGGACTCTTTGTCCTGGTGGCATGTACTTTCAAGTCTGGAACAGACGATATCTTTTTAAGGTCCTCCTTCCCAAATTGCCCTAATCATGGATGCGCCCACCCTGAGCTGGGGAGATCATGTAGATGGGCTCAGCACTCAGGGATTCTGGTCTGCCCAGGAAAACTGTTGCCAAATCAATTTCCTGGAGCTCCAGGCGATCAGGTACGTGCTATGGGCTTTCAGGATCGGCTGTCCAACAAAGTTGTGCTGATTCAAATCGACAACCAAATGGCGATGTGGTATGTCAACAAGCAGGGCCGTACAGGTTCATACCTTCTGTGTCAGGAAGAGGTTCAGATCTGGTTATGGGCCCTGTCCCACGGGATGGTACACATGGATATGTATGTGGCCGGAACGGAGAAGTGTTAGTGGATAGACAGAGTCGTGCCTTCAGACCCCACAAGTGGTACCTGGACCAGGAGGTTGCAAATCAGATATTCTGCCTCTGGGGAAGCCCGGACTTTGATCTCTTTGCATCCCCTTGCAACAGAAAGGTGCCTCGATACTGCTCCCTGTACAGGACAGATGGCAAACCAGCCTTAGACTTCCTCGCCCGATACTGAGTTTGAAGGTCTTATGTATGCGTATCCTCCGATTCCCTTAGTTGCGAAGACTCTCTTGAAGCTTCACGAGGACAAAGAGACTATGATCTTCATATCTCCTTATTGGCCGAGACAGGTCTAGTTTCCAGTTTGGAGGCCGATCAGTCTGGGGACTTCTAAAGATCTCATCATACAAGATTGAGGCAGGTTGAGACATCCCAACCTCTAGGCCCTGTCTCTCACAGCCTGGATGTTGGGGGGTTAGTTTTGCAACCACTAGATCTTTCAGAAGATGTGTCTCAGGTCCTGGTGGCTTCTAGAAAGCCATCCACTAAAAGGTCCTATGGACTGAAGTGGAGGAGGTTTTCCGTGTGGTGTGAGCAGGAGGCCCTAGATCCATTCTTTTGCCCCACACAAAAACTGCCTGATTACCTTCTACACCTGTCGGAAGTTGGCTTGAAAACCAACTCCATTAGAGTTCATCTGAGTGCAATTGGCACATACCACCATGGTGTAGATTGTATGCCCATCTCTGCATAGCCTATAGTTGTATGTTTCATGCAGGGCCTGCTTCAATTAAAGCCCCCCCCAAGGCCTCTTGCTGTCTTGGGACCTCAGCGTGGTGTTAGCTCGGCTGTTGAAAGCTCCTTTTGAGCTGCTGTGCACCTGTGACCTGAAGTACCTGCCCTGGAAAGTCATGTGTTTGGTGGCAGTCACCTCTGTGTGCAGGGTCAGCGAACTCCAGGCCTTAGTGAGTTATCTACTTTACACTAAGTTTTATCATGACAGCGTGGTCTTGCATATGCACTCTCAGTCCCTGCCTAAGGTGGTGATGGACTTCCATCTTCCTGCTAACATTCTTTTCTAGGCCCCATTCACACCAAGATGGATGAGCCCTGCACAGTTTGGACTACAAGAGAGCCTTAGTCTTCTATCTGGAGCGAACAGAATCTCATAGACAGTCTACCCAACTTTTTTTTTTTTCTTTTGATAGAAATAGGTAGGGCATTGCCGTTGCCAAACAGACACTATCAAATTGACCAGCCGATTGCATTTCCTTCTGTTATGCCCAGGAAGGACTACATCTTGGGGGATCATATCAAGGCTCATTCTGTCCGAGCCATGGCAGCATCGGTGTCCCGCTTGCGAGGATTTCCCATGGAGGAGATCTGCAAGGCTGTGACATGGCGTTCTCTCCACACATTCACATCTCACTATTGCTTGGATAGGGATGGCCCACACGACAGTAGGTTTGGCCAATCTGTCCTTTGGAATCTGTTTAAGGTGTAGAACCCAACTCTCTCCCGCCTAGGGTCCCTTGATTGGGCTCAGGCTGTCTCCCCACTCTTTTTACAAACAACACCATTGTTGTGCCTGGTTGGGTGTTTGTTGATCTCCTTTTATGTTGGGCGACAGCCTGTAGCTCGGGATTCACCATGTGTAAGGACTACCATTCTGCTTGTCCTCGAAGAAAGCAGAATTGCTAGCTTGTAACAGGTGTTCTCCAAGCACAGCAGGATGTTAGTTTTCACGAAACCCGTCTGCCACCCAACGGAATTGGGTTTCTCTTATTTTTTGATTTATGTCTAATTCTGTGTTATAAGACTGAAGAAAAACTCCACGTGGATGTGTGGTATAGGGCATGCCTAGTGTGGCAAGTCAAAGTTCTAGAAACTTTGACATAAGTTTTCCTGTCGGAGTTTCATCTGATGATGTCACCCATGTGTAAGGACTATCGTCCTGCTGTCCTCGGAGAACACCTGTTACAGGTAAGCAACTCTGCTATATTTTATGGTTGGTCTGCTTTGTATTTGGTGAGGATCTATTTCTGTTCTGAATCTGTGAATGAGGTGAGGTATTCTCTTAGGAGGTGTATTGGGGTGTTAGGGCCTGCTGTAGTATTTTTTTTTTTTTTTTAAATACATTTTATTGAGCAAAAGTGCTCATTTACAAACTTATAGAGCAATAACACCAGGAATGAAAATACAGAATCCGAAACAAAGCAGTATAGAAACATTGGAAAACGTCCATCCCCAAAGCAAACATAACATTTGCATCTTACTTTAACATTTTCCCCTTCCACAGATTCCCTATCCCAAGTTCTACACAGTCCCCAAAAAAGCTGCTATTGCCAGACCCTACCCAGAGCACATATCCTCATGCACCCAAGCAAACTCACATCAGCAGCTCATCCCTGCATGCACGCCCCCAGCCTCAGTTGTTCTGTCTCTGGGCTGACAATTACATGTTTGTCTCTTCGGGCCTTTTTATTCCAGTTACTAGTCAACATGGGGCAGTTTTCTTAAAGCAGTAATTAACCCAAATCCTCAATCAGACCATTACAATGATGCCAGATAACGACGTGCTTGTAAAAATGCAAAATAAAATGAGACCTGGTCATGTCGTTTTGAGCTTGCAGTAACTGAAAAGTCTTGCATTTTCACAATTTCTCATCAAGAAGGTTGCCCACTGCAAAAGGTGTTCACGTGTTCTGTCCCCAGAGGGAAAGAAAGATTCCCCAAGAAGGGCAGTAAAAGTGAGATGTTACATGTTCTAGACTCCCCAACGCCGAAACAAGCACCAGGCCAACACATCAGCCCACGATAATACATTCTCCTTAGCTATTTTCATAGGTTACCCTGCCTAGCATGCAGTAAAGATAAAGGTATCCAGGGAGCCACCATACCAGCAAGCATATCTGGTTCACAGAATTTGAACTTCTCTGTGAGCCATTCCCCCAAAAAACCGCAACTGGCATGCTGCATTCTAGCTTTGTAGGTTAAGAACATCTAGTCAGCCCATTTGCTTTGTTCCCCCAACAATTGCCACCCTAGCTCTCTTCCCACACCATACAAATTTCAAAAATAGAGATTTAAGCAAAGAGACTCCCTCACCCTATCATTTCTTTATCTTCAAGTAGTTAACCATCACTTTCTCCAGTTATTGAGCAGGAGTACATTGATGTAAGTAAGGTGCCACATTTACCTGCATGCATTGCTTATAAATTAGCAAACTTCCTGCTGTAAATGCGAGCCCTCCCTGGGAATACCCCTAGCCCGCTCCTTCTAAACACATCCAAATTTACTCGTGGACCCTGATTTACCCGTGTATGTTGAGGTTTCTGCAATAACACGTATATTCACGTGTTATGTTGTTTTACGTACCTAAGTGTTCTTTTTTTTTTTTTTTTTTTATGTGCACAATTTTTTGAAATTCACCTTAAATTGTACGAGTTGATTTGAATGCACATATTTTCATGTTTTCTTTGCTATTTCTAGATCTCTGGTATTTTTCCATGGGGTTTTTTTCTCTTCTGCTGGAAACTTGATATAATAACAATAAAAAAAAAAAAACCAAGCCACATTGGCTGAAGGTAATCTCTGAAATGGCTCACTGGCCCGAACTAGGATTTTTCCCCTTACTGCTCACTTTTCAAAACAGAACTCGGATTCTGTTGTTACGTCAGTAACAGTAACACAAACTCTACTCATTACCAGGCACTTTCTGAAGTAGCACAGAGCCCTGCAAAAATGACCCTCGGAACTTATATAACAAACTTGCCTTGCCAAAACAGCACTAACTCCCAGAATTCAAACAACAACAATAATCTTGTATGAAAGGGCAGCACTGCAAATAATCCACAGGTTCAAGAAGTATTATGAAACATTTACACACATTGCTTTAAGGGGTCTGCAGTTGTCATGGTTTTGCCTGTTTCATAGGCTCTCTGAGCCCTGGTTCAACCTGTTGTGCAGCCTTCCCTCCACCAGGGGTCCTCAGCAAGCCTCACTTCTAGCCTTGCCAAGCTCCTCCTTGTTGCTCACACGACACCCAAGCTCCAGCCCTATTTAACTCTGTCTTTCCAGAACCATGGAGTAACCCTTGGCTCTCTGACCTGGCCACCCTTTCCTTGCTCCATGCCTTGTGGCCTCCATGCTTGCTCTTGCCTTCTACTTTGCTCTGCGGTCTACTGAGGCCTTCCCATGCCTTGTGGCCTGTGGACCTCCCCTTACCCTGTGCCTTGTCTTGTGGCCTATCCAGGCCTTTCCTTCCCTAATGACTTTTGGGCTTTATTCCTAGTAGCTTATGGGCCTTCTGCATTATTGCCTTCAGGCCTCCGTGTTCTTTGTTTTGTGTTGACTTTCTCTAGTCCTTTCCAGGCTTGTCCTAGTTTGCCTTATCTAGTCCTGCCCTTGCCTGATCTTGTCCTTCTCTGTCCAGCCTAGAGTCTATTATCTATTCCCTGCCTTGTCAGTGCCTGGTCTTGCCCCAGTCTGTCTCTAGCACCAGTTCCTGTTCAATATCCTATCCAGCCTGAGCCTGTGTCCAGTCCTCAGCCTGATCCTGTGTCCAGTCCCAGTCCTTGCTTGGTATCCTGCCCAAGCTTGTGTCTGTATCCCGCCCCAGTCCCTGCTCAGTGTCGTGCCCAGCCTACATCTGTATCCAGTTACAGACCCTGCTCAGTATCTACCTTTCTGCTCCAGTATCCACTCCTCAATTCCAGCCTGTCCAGTCTCATCCAGCTTGTACAGCCTGCCTTTTATCGTGATGTTCTGCCATCGAAGCCAAGCCCTACTGGCCCCCAGAATCCTTGGGCTCAACCTGTGGTGGAGGAGGCTGGCTAGGCAGATGATAAACCCAAGCCTTGCCCTGCCGTCCTGTCCTATTCCTGCAGGGGTGCACCCAGAGTCCAGCCTGCATCCGCATGACAGCATTATTGTACAAACACAACATAAAAGACTGTCCCTGCTACAAGGAGCTTTCAATCTAGTCAAGACAGATAGAAAAGATAAATAAGCTTTTGGGGAGAAGGTGGAAATATATTTACAGGTGAAGTTTCAAAAGAGTTAGGTGTGTAAATTTACCATATTATTGTAGCAATTTTCAAAAGCCATTTATGAGATTAAAGTGCACTTATGTGGGTAAATCCTATGGACAATTCAATGGCATATATGGAGCAATTTTTAAAAGCCACTTAATGAGGGTAAAGTGCAATTACACATGTAAAACCCAGTTTTAAGTGTGTAAGTGCTTTTGAAAATCAAGCCTTTAAGGGGGTACTTTTCTAACTGCCCCACTAGAGCTGAATCGACATGTGCTTATTATACAGCTACTGCGCCAATTTTCAAAGTGAAAATGAGCCACACACATTTACACCTGCTAGTTTTCAGGAGAAAATAAAGTACTGAAATCAGCCCCACTCCCATTTCAAAGAAGGCAGTAACTTTAGTTAGGAAATGTAAAATAAATAAATTTAAAGTTGTGTGCCATTATGTGCTTACCCAGAGCCCATGGTCCAGCATTTGTCTTTGGATCAAAATATATCTACACGCTGGGTCTTTCTTGAGCTTAAGATGAATTTTAAAAGCCTGGTGCGCGCGCATTAGTTAGAGGATGTGGAACAAGTCAGGCTCTTGTGCGCTGAGCGGATTTCAAAAGCCGCCAAGATATGAGCTGCTCTCTCCCACAGCGTGCATGTCTCAAAGGTTTTCAAAAAGGGGTGGGGCATGGTTGTGGTCTGGGGGGAGGAAGTGGGCGTTTCAGGGCACGAACCAGAGATGTGCGTGTAAATACTGACGCGACCCAGCGGGCGTCGATATCTCCTGCTGCGTAACGTTACTTCTGCTACGGATGACATGTAAGTTAAAAATGAAAGAAAACGGTGAGGTTTTAGGGTCTGGGCTAACTCAGGGGAGTGAAGGCTATTAAACTAGGAGAGTTTGGAGGACCTGCCTTGTAACTGGGCATGAACTGGTAAAACTGGGAATGGCGCCCCTTTTAAAATCGCCTGCATTTACGAGGTAGATGCGGGATCTGTGCGTGGCCCAAGCTCTTTTATAACAGTTGCAGCCGACATACACGCAAATGTGCACATGCATGCCGGATTGAAAGTTACCATCCCAATGTGCAGGAAGAGGGCTCTCCTTATTTATTCATATTTCTCTTGCTCCCTCAAGTAATATGGTGTTTGAATCGAGTAAGTTTTTAAAAACAAAGAAAAAAGCATTAAAATGGAGACAGCTCAGAGAACAGCAACAACAAGGTACAAAATTAAATTAAAAAGAACAAGATCTCACACAGAGATCATCCTTAGCCAAGAGGTATGTACAGATCAACAACCCAAGGCAGTGCAGGGATGGGAGCCAGTCTGTTGAAGTCTACCTGGTCCCAAGCAACAGCAGGCCTCATCACTGTCTGCTCTTGGGCAGTGGGGAATCTCTATCCGCCACACCTCTGTGACTCATCCTCAGTTGTCACACAGCTGCTGGCACACTGTTATAGCAGGCTGCAAGTAGATGACTTCTTTTTTAATCTGTCATACCTATTAAAGCTTTTTTTATTGAGTGCTTTTTAAGTGGAGTGAGGACACAAATAAGGGGCCCAAGTAATCTCTTGCGTGATTAGTGTCACTTCACCTAACACCACACAAGAATTAAATTTTATAACTGGTAGTGACTTTATAATTACTTATTATAATTGTTTTTATTTTTCTTATTATTTATCCTTGCTTTATTTTTGTCATTGTTTCCCTTTTACTGTTAGTAGTGGACCACTCTCATTTTTTTTCCAGAACTCAAAATCCACCAGAGAATCCAAACCAGAGTGAAAGTATTTACATGTTCAGAATGTGGTAAAAACTTCAGTCAGAAGACAAACCTCATAATCCATGAAAGAATCCACACAGGAATCAAACCCTTCACATGTAATCAATGTGGTAAAAGCTTCAATCAGAGATCGCACCTCACAAGTCACCAAAAAATTCACACAGGAGTGAAACCATTTACATGTATAGAATGTGGTAAAAGCTTCAGTCGTAAAACAAACCTTCTACGCCACCAAAGAATCCACGAGAGAGTAAAACTATTAACATGTACAGAATGTGATAAAATATTCAAAAGAAAGGTCGATGTCTTAGTACATCAGAGAATCCACAGTGGTGTAAAACCATTTATATGTTCTGAATGTGGTAAAAGCTTCAGTCACAACTCATCACTTACAAGCCATCAGAGAATCCACACAGGAGTGAAATCATTTGTATGTACTAAATGTAGTAAACTCTTCAGTCAGAAGACTCACCTCACAAGCCACCAAAGAATCCACACAGGAGTAAAACCTTTTAAATGTACAGAATGTGATAAAAGCTTCAGTCAAAACTCATCCCTTACAAGCCATCAGAGAATCCACACTGGAGTGAAACAATTTACATGTGCTGAGTGTGGTAATTGCTTCAGTCAGAAGACACACCTCACACGCCACCAGATAATCCACACTGGAATGAAACAGTTTATGTGTATTGAATGTGGTAAAAGGTTCAAAAGAAAGAGGGATTTCTCAGTGCACCAGAGAATTCACAGCAGAATTAAACCATTTTCCTGTAGTAAATGTGGTAAAGGGTTCAATCAGATGAAACACCTCATAAGCCATGAAAGTATCCATACAGGAGGCAAACCCTTCACATGTACTGAATGTGATAAAAACTTCAGTTACAAGTCATCTCTTATAATTCACCAAAGAATTCACATTGGAATAAAACCATTTACATGTACTGAATGTGGTAAAAGCTTCAGTCAGAAGTCTAACCTTATAAGTCACCAGAGAATCCACACAGGAGTGAAATTGTTTACATGTACTGAATGTGGTAAATGCTTCAGTCAGAAAAAACACCTGATAAACCATGAAAGAATCCATACAGGAGTCAAACCCTTCATATGTACTGAATGTGGTAAAAGCTTCAGTCAGAAGTCATCACTTACGAGCCACCAGAGAATACACACTGGAGTGAAACCATTTACATGTATTGAGTGCGGTAAAAGCTTCAGTCATAAGAAATATCTCACAAGCCATGAGACAGTTCATTCAGGAATGAATGCACCATTGTAGCAGTTGACAGACAATAACATTTATGAAAAAAATAAAGGGGAAACAATACAGTTACATAGACCTTTAAAGATTAAAATGTACTACTAATTTTTATGACACAAACCTGTATTTAAATCAAGAATTTACAGATAGATCACACCAAAAACTAGAAAAAAGATTAATAACATCCAAGGAAAAAGAGGCTAAAATAAACTGAGCAAAATGTAAAATCGTTAACAAATTTTAAAGAAAAGAAACATGCAAGTAATAACATGTTAGAAAACTAAAAGGCTGATGCAGAAAGAGAAATAGAGGCTGAAAGAGGAGATTTGGAGATAAACACCAGAGGAGATGTGGCAGAACAGCAAGGGCCAGAAAGAGCAGGAATTAGACCCGTGCCAGCTAAGAAAAGTAGGCCCCTATCTAAGGTTCTGATGTGATATTTAATAAGAGAAATTTTCTAAATTTCCCAAATAATTTGTATTTATATAAGAAGGCTTTACGAGCTTTTTTGTTAGCAAATTCTTCAATTACAATTGAAATTTGTATTTATGCATGTTAGAAATAGATATATTTAGCTTTTTTAAAAATTTTGCCCAACAAAAGTAGGCCCCTTGAACATTGTAGGCCCTAGCCAAATGGCCATGCTGGCACCCCCTCTCTCCTGGAGTGAGAACAGCCAAGAGACATCAGGATAACGTTGTCAGAGCAGTGAGAGGACTTGAAGGTGATAACAGGTGAGGTGCCAAAGAACAAGAATGGTGCAACACATGAAGATGAAAGCAATGTAAAATAGGACAGGAAGCAGAGTGCAGAGGAAAGGCAGGAGAGAGATGAGGAGATGGGGGAGTTAGTGGTTGAGTGCCTGGCCTGTGAGGAAACGAATGTTTGTGCGGGGGTCCAGGAGAGGGAAAGACTACCGAAGATAAATCTGGGCACCAGAGTCCTCTCAGGAGTTAGCAATTCATTGGTTTTGCTTTGTGAAGCAGGATAGGAAGATACATTATCTGACTGTAGAACAGAAAGATATCCCCTGTCTTGAATAAAAATTGTCTTGGTTTTGCAACTGAAGTGGCTCAGACAATGAAGCAGACACTGAAATTAGACAAATCTGAGAAATCCCCTCACAGAGATTGTGCCGGCAAGTGGTAAAAACCCTGGGCAGCAGACAGGGGCTGGCCCAAGGCAATATACTGCCTGAGGCGAGGAACAAGATGGCCCGACACCCCGAAAGGCAAATCCCCTCCCCCCCCCCCCCCCCCCCCCCCCCCCCCCACTGGATTGACATGGATTAGCAATGATGGGCACACTTTCTCACCTGACCTCGGCATTCTCTCCATTCCCCTCGCCATCACTCCGGTGTTGGCCTTATGAATCCAGAAACACACATTCTCCAGATCTAGAAATGCTGCAGCTACAGAATAAATACTTTTTTTTTTTTTTTTTCATTTTCTGTCATTCGTGTATCCCTGGATCACACATCACCAGCAGAAGTGAGCCAAGATACCTCCAACACAAATTTCAAATTTTGTCTAACCAAGAAACAGAGCACACCTCTAGACTATGCATACCTTGGCCAGACATTAACTGTAACTGGCAACTTGGTTCTAAAACATTAGAAGAAAAACTTCTACGGGCCCTATATACAATAAAACCCTGGCCAGTTGTAGCTGCCCAGCACAACTATTTTTTAAATTGTTTGATAGCACTTCATCAACAATCTTAGAAAATGGATATAAAATCTTATTCAGATGATATTTAACACCTTACAGATTACACTAAATATTCCCACAGGTATGGAAACAAATGCAGAATAAAGAGACCATAAAGTATAAATAGAAACATGCAGACAAAAACTGAACTGGAAACTGCAAGAAGCCAGACTCTGTTCGCAGCGCAACATTAACATTCCCCATAAAACATCAAATAATCTAATCAAGAGATATAAACCATGAATCATAACAGTAAAACCAGGCCAATAAAAAGAATAAATATTTCAAAACATCTGATGAATAGAACATCCAATAATTTACAAATGTTATACATTTTCCACAACGCCAATAAAATATTTCAGAACTATAGAAACATCAAGCACCCAATAATTAAAACTAATAAGGATTACAAAAATCTCTCCATACCTGAGATGTTTCATTTCCAATCACCCTCTGATTGTTGAGGAGTGGGGGGGGACACACACAAACTTTCTCCCCTCTCTGATACACACTTGCATATGTTCATTCTCTCACACACGCCTCCTCATACATATGCCCATACTCTCACAGTATGCCCATACTCTCACAGTACACAGGCTCTGTCTCACTCCCTCACACATATTCTGATATGTGTGTGACACAGGCTCTCACATGCACTTATACATGTTCATTTCTTTCACACACACACACACACACACTCTCTTGCACATTCATACACACAGAGGCTCTTGTTCTTTCACAAGCATACACACATACAGGCTCTTGGTCTCTCACATACATGCACACACACACTCTCTCAGGGCCTCCACACACCTTTGGGCCGCAATGGGATGGGGTCTGCCGGGCTTCTCTTCAGGCCTCAGCAGGATAGGTGATGCTGGTAGTGCCCAGGGCAACCGCTCAGTGAGTCCTACCCAAAAACCAATAATGCTCGCTCACCTGTCACCCACTCCCCCCAAATTAGTCTCTCTCTCACCAACCACTAATTCTTCTCCCCCCAGATCAGTTTCTCTCTCTCTCTCTTGCTCTGTCACTGTCACCCCTCCCCCAAACCAGTCTCTTGCTCTCACCAGTAACTGTCACTTCCTTCCCCTTAGATCAGTCTCGCTCTCTCTCTCTGTCACTGTCACCCCTCCCCCCTAGACCAGTCTCTGACTGACTCACAGTATCTTGTTTCCAACAGTGGCCAATCCAGGCTTACAAGTACCTGGCAAGTACCAAAATACTAAGTAGATCCCATGCTACTAATGCCAGTAATAGCAGTGACTAATGTCTAAGACAACTTGATTAATATCAGTTAATGGACTTCTCTTCCAAGAACTTATCCAAACCTTTTTTAAAACCCAGTTACACTAACTGCACTAACCATATCCTCTGGCAACAAATTCCAGAGCTTAATTGTGCATTGAGTGAAAAAGAATTTTCTCAGATTCGTTTTAAATGTGCTACTTGCTAACTTCATGGAGTGCCCTCTAGTTTGCTACCACAACAGTCACCACTGTGCCACTGAGTAATCAGGATTTAAATGGTTTAATTTCTAACCTGCCTAGGCAGTCCTGTTTAGAAGACACTGTTTTGTTTTTTTTTGTAGAATTAATGTATATGAAGCATGCACATAATCTGAGTGATGAGGAAGAGCAGAGAATATTGCACATGGAATCCGAATGAGATGCATAGACAAGTCTGAAGGACTCTTGAGAACATGCAGGGGTATGAGATTACAGACAGGAGTGATCATGCAATGGAGATGGACTTTTCCATACGCCACGTCTTCCTGCAGTTAGAGAAAGAAGTAGGTGGATGGAGGGTTAAAAGAATGACTGTCACTGTCAAACAAAGACCCAGAGAATCTCCAAACCAATATGTCCAGGAATGTGTGGGGGATATAATGTGTGAAAGCTTAGATTGTTTTGGGTTTCATCCTAAATGGATACTTGGGAAGATGTTTTTGCTACTCCTGAAGGATGAAGAGAAATTGCTATTGGGTTAGAAAATCAGTTATTAATACCCTTATTGCTCTGGACAGAGGAGTATCCTAATATGTATTTAGAATTAGTTATAGCATTAAGGAATCTGATTAGGCATTGTATGTGAAGAGCCTTGGAAACTCCTGCAACTGCACAAGGTGATAGAAAGCAAACAGAAAATGTTGCATCTATTGGAAACACAGAGTCAGATGCACAAGTCGGTAAGATACACTGTTCAGGTGAGGCAGGGGAGCATTGTAGAGACATGAATGCTGGGTTTAGAGGTGATAGAGCACCAAGAGGGTGAGAGGCTGAGAAAGAAATGTGCAAGCAAATAGGGGGATTATTGCAAAGGACAGGACAAAGTGAGATGATCAACCCACAATAGGGATTTTCAGGAAGGCTTGTGAGGTGAAGCAGATGTATAGGGGAGGAGGTAATCGGTGTGCCTTCCCAGTTAATGTGATAGAAACAGGGGATGATGGTTTTCAGGGTTATGATGCCTGAGGGTTAGGCCCTGGAGAGGTCAATTCCCGGGCTTGGGAGCCACTGATCTTTGACCCGGGTGGACAGCCTTCTGTTCCTCTCCAGGTTTTTTATTTTATTTTATTTAGCATTTTTATATACCGATTTTCCAGTAACAGAGTTACTAATCAAGTCGGTTTACATTTTAAACAATAACATGACAGGAGGATGTCTTACAATAAACAGGAAGATTGAACTTGGCCATTTAAGGTTGGCCATTTAACTGTAGAGGCTGTCACTGACATGGGAGCAGCTATCAGTGTCATGTCTTTTGTACTGCTAGGAACACTAATACAGGAGTCTCTAGATTTAACAGGATTTTCGGGGAGTACAAGTGAGGTTGACACATATTGGTGCCCTAATGGGAGCAGAGAGGACGTCCATCCGAATGACCTCAGTGCACTGTCCCCACTGTGTTCCTCTAGTGATTTTTTTTGGGATGGATATTATGAGTTTAGCAGTGGGTAGAAGATAACTCCCAACCATCACTCGTGATGGTGCCCAAAGGGTTTCCCTCAGGAACATCCACAAGTGATTCAGGATACACACGCTCCTGAATCCTGCCAGAGTAGATGGGCACAGTAGCATCCCTTTCCGATGAAGCAAAATGGACAGCGTTTAATCTCTGACCACCTCCCCTCGCCAAGCAGGTTGAGCGAAATATCAAAAGCCAGTGGGATTGTCTCTCGTTAAAGGAAAAACAGGACCTAAAGAGATACAATACAGATTGAGTCCTGAAGCAGAGGAAGAGCACAGCAGAAGGATGAGTGGGAGAAGATGTTTTTATAACTCTCCTGTGGGGCCTGTTTTAAAAGCTAATGGTAAAGACTGGAAATTAACTGTTGAGTACAGAGTACCGAATAGCCAGCTGGTAACAATGGATCCTGTTGGAGCTTCACTACTTGATACATTTCAGGGATTGGAGGGAGACACAGTCAGCCATTTCTCAGCAGAGAACATTGCAAAAAAAAAAGTTTTCCCCCCATTCTAATATAAGAAGGTTCATCTGCATACTTCCTCCAGCAGCCCTGGGAGAGGATTCCCACAGGACATGCCAGCCATGTAGGCTTCAACCTCCATAGCCCCAGCTTCCCCAGGCCCCCATACTCTTTCCTTCAGAAGAGGACCAGAAGGCATGCACCTCATCCATCCCTTACTATAAACCTATAACAAGAGATTTGATATATTAACAGGGAATTATTTCAAAACAAGAATCAACAATGTGAGTAACCAGGTATTTCTAAGTAGATTAATTGAAGTGTTTTGAGTGTCACTGATATATAGGAAAATATAAAATAAACCAATAGACTAAAAGTACTTTATATTTAACATCCCAACTCCCTTAGCAATGTTAAATTGCTTACAATTTAACAATATTGAGATGCAAAGAGTAGTCCAGCAGTGAGAAGGGAGCTATCTAGTCCTTTTGTACCGAGTTCCACATGTATGATGTTCTACTAGTTGTGGAGAGGTTGTAAGTGTGCACTTTGTGCAAGGAGCTCTGAGCCATCAAACAACGAGCCCAGTCTTATGAATGGCAGACCCGGAGATGCTAAGGGAGACAGAGTTATATAGAGGAGACCTCCTGGGACATAGTAGAGAAGTCCCACCTCCAATTTGGCAGCAAGGAGAAAGGTTATCTCAAAGGAGAGCATCACCTTGGTATGCCAGGAAGCAATCCTGTAGCTAGAACCTGCCCCCAAGGTGCTATAGTATCCTCTCGTTCTGAGGATGTGTCTCCAGGAGCATATGCCCAAGAAAGAAGGGTTGAGATGGCCATTGTAGTTGGTGATTTGATCATTAGGAAAATAGATAGCTGGTTGGCTGCTGGATGTGAGGATTATTTGGTAACTTGCTCGCCTGGTGTGAAGGTGATGGGCTTTATGTGTCACCTAGATAGGATTTTTGATAGTGTTGGGGAGGAGCCGGCTGTCGTGGTACATGTGGGCATCAGTGACATAGGAAGGTGCAGAAGGGAGGTTCTGGAAGCCAAACGCAGGATTTTAGCTAGAAAAACTGAAATCCAGAACCTCCAGGGTAGCACTCTCTGAAATGTTTCCAGTTCCATGCCCAGGACCCCAAAGGCAGGCAGAGCGCCAGAGTTTCAATGCGTGGATCAGAAGATGGTGCAGGAAAGAGGGCCCTAGGTTTGTTAGGAACTGGACAACATTTTGGGGAAGGGGGGAGCCTTTTCTGAACGGAGGGCGCTCCACCTTAACCAGAATAAAACCAGGCTGCTGGCACTAACCATTAAAAAGGAGAGAGAGCACCATTTTTTAAAAAGTAATCTTTATTGAAATTCAGAGAAAAACAGTAGGTACAAGAGTTTATCCGTTTTCTTCTCAAAACATTCATAAGCAAACAATAGTTTAAGCAGGGCTATATCATAAACATCTTAACTGTTGTGAGGTGCAAAAAAGAATAATCCAACATTTTGTTATCAGTGCTAGGTCAAGCAATCTATTCCATCAAAAGTCAAACTGGTGCCCTAACTCTGCGGGTAGAGACCCCTAGACTCCCCAAAATGTCTCTTTAGCTTTAGAAGCTTTCGAACGTAGGAGTTCTAAATTCCATGAAAAGCATTTCTAACACGTATGATCTCCACACTCCCAGATCTGATGGGTCTTTGGGTAATCATTTAAGCAAGATAGATTGCTTAGTATTTATACAAGATTTTACCAAAAAATAAACTTCCTCTACATCCACTCAGACCAGTCCATATGAATGGATTATGCACGCCAACCAACAGATGGCGACAGAGATCATCAGGTTCGCTGATGTCACACTACATATAGCTCTGCACCGACACCAGCCACCAATATTCTCTGACTCCAGCAGATGGAGGATGTATATACTGTACTGTATGTAACCCCTCCTTAATGTACAAGTCGAGTACAGGGGGGGGGGGGGCGGGCATAAAGTTATTTGTAAGTTCTTTGGGGCAGGGACCCTGGCTAGCTTTTACTTCTCCTCCCATCCTTCGGTCTAGGGGTGGAAAGGGGTCCTTTCTGGTCCCAGTACGGGGTGACTAGGAAGCTGTGATGGAGCTCCCTCATTCTGCTGCGAGCTGTGTGTTGGGTGCCAAACAAAGCACACCCGGACCACACAGGCAGTGTCCAAAATAAAGCTTTACTGATTACAGTTTCATTGAATGGCCCAATGACATAGGGTAAATCACACACCACGGTCTCTGCAGTCTCTCTCAGAATTACGGATCTTTTCTCCTCTGTCTGTGCATTTGTCTTTATTAGGCCAGGAATCCATCCACACTTCTGGATTAGATTGTGCGGTGATCCCTCTGGGCTAAGCTCCTTGGATGGACAGAAGCCCCTCCCGATGACACAAAAATCTATCTTGGCACAGAGCCAATGTCTCTGTCCCTCAGGGCTCTTTGTGGATGCCACATGGGTGTCCTCCCTTGAATGTAGCTCTTTTACTTACAGTTACTAGATGAATCTTCTGGTGGGATCCCTGGTGGTAGGAAGCCTTGCGTTCGGCAGTTCTTGCCAGTCCCATTGATGGGCAGAAAAACAATTCCTCCCAGATGTTGAAAACCAAATCTCCCCCAACTTCGATAAGTGCTGCAAAGGGTCACCACCTTTGTGGGGCAGATCTTCCCTAAACCCTGGGCGACTTCAGCCCAGGGTTCCCCATTCCCTGGGCTTCGGGAAGACCCAGGCCTTCAGCAGGGCTCCTCTTAAATAAAGGTTCATAATCCCCCCCCAAATCATTCCCGGAGCAGCCACTCTGCACCTCGTGGGGAGAACACAGCGGCGGAGCCCCTTTGGCTTTTCCTGAAGGGGGTCTCGGAGGGCTTCTGAGGCTCCAGGGAGGCCCAAAATCCAACTTAGGAAAATACAACCTCTCTCTCTGACTTCCAAATAATACCGCCCCCAGAGCCTATTCCAGAGCTCTTCTTTAAAAGCCTCAGGACCAAGGGTATCCATTACAGCTCGGCCAGTGGGAGGGCTGTCCATGAATGGATACTCCCCTAATTATTTCCCTAACTGCACTAGGCTGTTCTAAGACCTATAAGTAACCCAAAAAGTGGTCTGGGTTACTGTTGAGTCCGTTGGTCGCAGACGGCTGCCACCGCTCTGCCTTACCTCTTTTCTTCCCTTTTCCTCCTCCTCGGGCAAGATGGCTGCCTCCAGTGCCGATGGCCTCGGCGTCTCCAGCTCCGCATGTGCGTTCCAGTCCGCCATGCTCGTTTCCGTGGCCTCCTAGGGCGTGCACACGCACATCTCCTACGCTCAGATACACGTCATGACGGGAACCTCGGGGGCATCCCCACCGCATGACGTCAATACCTCCGGGTATTTAAAGCCTCCGCTTTGCTGCCATGGTTGAGTTAGCAAGGACTTCGGTTTAGCTACTCTGACCGCTCTAAGCTGCCCGCTTAGACGCCTCGCTACACTCCGGGCCTCGCTCCTTACGAAGCTCTAGGCATTGTATTGATATTGTAATAGGCTGGAACTCGATTTAGGACTGATGCATATGTTTTGTTTTTTGTAACATTATCATTGAATCCCAGCTTGTGTATTTCGTTGAATACAATGTATGATAATTGTATTTGAAAATGATAAATAAAGAATTTAAAAAAAAAAGAAAATACTGCATCAGGAGGGACCTAGAATCTAAGGCCATTAAAACAAATGAATATCGGAAGAAGTCAAGACATGGCATTTAACAAAGGAACATAATCATGCCATATAATAGTGTGACTAAATGTTAAACACTTAATCAAAAATAAATCCATTAAAGTAAATAAATAAATGGATACTGGTAAGTGTTCACACGAGCTTTCCAATGCTTAAATCACTTCAAGACATGTCAAGCAGCATGTATAAGCATACTTCCACTAAGTTAAATATCCTTAACAAACTGTGCCAAAGCTAGGTCACATGATAAAATCCTGGCAATCAGATCACAAAGGGCACACATAGTAAATCACATGGTACAATTCCAATAGTCACGATGCATTCCTGGCAAATGAATAATAAAGAGTTCACAAGGTGGATCCCAAAATGTTTTTCTGTCAACCCTTAAATGGTCCTAAGCACATTCTTGTTGGGGAAAACCACAATAAGAGCATTTAGGATTAATAGGAAATACATTTTGTGTAACATGCCACTGAACTGAGCAGCCTGCACCGTGGCCAGCTCTCAGTACCTCTCTGTCCCGGCCCTGGTGTGGTGTCCTGTGCTTCCCTGTTGCCTTCCAGCACGGCTTCCAGCATCCTGGCTCTTCCCCGCATCCTGCAGCTGATTAGGGACAAGCCCAGGAAGTATCAAGCTTTATAGGGCCTGAAGACTGGAAGTCCTTGATGGCATAAGCATTGTCTAAGTATTTAAGGAAGCGCAGTTCACGTCACGCTTGCCTGAGCAACAGATCCTGTTACCCGTGAACCGGAGAACTCTAATCCTCCTGGCTCCTGTTTTGACTGTTCTGAACTTGCTCTGCTTTGACAGCTGCCCCGACCTTGGCTTGAAACTCCTTTTTTTTCTGCGAACGGACTCTGCCTGCCCCAACCTTTGCCCGCCCGACTACTTCCCTTCCTTGGCTCTGCACACCAACGTTCTTTCGTCAGCTGCCACCTGTCAGAGCCAGGTCTGCTCGCAGATCAGGCAGTGCCCAATCCGTCAGTGGCCCAAAGGGTTCACATCTCAGCCTGTGAGAGGTCTGCAAGAACAGGAGGAGTAGCCGGAGGGCTACCCTGTTACACTGTGACCTAACATGTGAACTCTTTAGGATTCATGTGCTGGGAGTACACTATAATTATTAGGAGCATCACCTGAGTCCTGCTGACCCACCCCCCGAAACCCAAGGGCTCAACCTGCGGGGAATGGGACTGGTACAGGTGAAGCCCCAGCTCTGGCGCATCTGCCAGCTGTCAGCGTGGGCCTAGTAGGTTTACCTCTGATGTTTTGATGGTGTGGTCAACCATCTTTTTGTTTGTATGAATTATTTTAGCACATGTAATATATACATCTGACTACCAATTAGTGAACTCACATCCCACACGCACACCCTCACAGCAAACGTGAGAATATGCAGAGGCAAGTCCTGGGCCCCATCTTTAGCACAGCTGAAGCCAAGCACATCTCAGGGGTTAGAGGTCAAACCCCCTCCCCCCCGACAAAATTGCTTTCTGCTGACACGTACACCTGCAGTTAAGAGTTTAACAGACCTCTGACACAATCCCTTACTACGTGGCAGTCATGTAACGCAGCGAAGCATTAGATAAAAGGACCGACTCAAGCAAGAAAGAAGAGACCACATCCGCCCAGACTGTAGGATATTTATAAATGACTGGGGGGGGAGGGGAGGAGGTGTCTACACCATGGAGAAGTTGACAGCTGTGTGTTACGATTGACTGGCAGCATTCAATCACATATGGCAACCCTTTGCAGATTGGGCCACCATATTTCAGTAGCGGGGAAGGGTGGGGGTTCTTTGTAAATGTTTTAGGCTGGTTATGGAAAACAAAAAAAAATAAAAATCCACATATATTTTGTTCTACACTGAACTGTTTTTACTGTGTATTGGACATGTGTACATTGATTAAGATTTGTACACTGTTATTAGTAAATGGTTAATAAAGAGTAAATTAAAAAAAAAAAAGAACGGGCACAGAAGTCTTGAGACAGGCTGTGACCCTGCTCTTGTACAAACTGGACATTATATAAGATGTGCTCCACTGTAATAGTATTCTTGTTATTCCTGCTACCTCTCTGTATGTCGTTTCTCATTGCATCCTGATCATAGCTCAGCTCATAGTAAAACTTGACAGCCTGGGATCAATCTGTGGTGATTGCGGCCCCCTTTGGTGTCCCCTAAACTGAATTGTACCCAGTCAGTAGGCCCTCTGGCACCCGCAGAAGCTGTAGCGGGCCCTCAGCAGCACATCCTGTTTTATGCGCACAGAACTCCTTGCTGTATCCGGAGCAAAGCGTGCACATGGCTGCAGGTAAAAAAAACCCTGCTCTGCTGAGATTGTAAACCCTGCCATAACTCACTATACCTACAGCTGGGATGGTGCTGTCGATTGCGGGTAAGACTGAAAAGCAGCCTCGGAAAGGTGGGATTTTGCACAGCACGTGAGTAAGTCTAGGGAGGGCGCCTATTCCAGCCTAAGGTGCAGCAAGCTCAAAGTTGGGAACTGGGTGGTTGTTGGGGTGGGGAGGAATATGGGGGAGACCCTGGGCTGAAAATCCGCCTCTTAAAACATTTTCTTTCCCTGCCCCCCCGATCCCATGACAGCTAGGAGAGTTACTCCGTATTCAAAAGTTATCCGGCTAGGGAAGTTAATCGGATAAATCCCCCCCTCCCAAATAACTTTCGCCCTGCTCATTAGCAGGGTTAAGGTATCCAGCTCATGGACTATGGCCGCCTCGCAGGCCCTCCCTGGGCATTGGTGGCAGGGCCGCTGCATGCTCCCTCCCTCCTGCCCTGCGGCGGCCCACGCTGTTTCCGGGTTCAGGATTTCCTCAGGAAGGAAGTTGCTTTTCAAAGAGAAGGGACCCAGCGATGGCCGCGCCCGTGCTCCTCCGGGTAAAGCTTTGCCCTCCCCCTCCCCCGCGTGATGTCAGCGATCCGTGGCCCCGGGACAGGAAGAGGAGCTGCAGTGGGCTGGAGAGAGACACAGAAGAGGTTTTTTTTATTCTTTCTTTTCGCTTTGAATTTGCAGATAAAACAGCTGCAAACCAGAAACTTCCAACCCCAAATCTGAGCTTCTGCTCTTCCCTGCCCTTGGGGCTGCACTAAAGGAGGCAAAACCCTCCCCAGCCTGAGGAAGAGTCCCCGATTCATTTCTGATCCTGAGAGCAGCAAAAGCAGCGAGGAAAATGCCTGCAGGAGCTTCTGCCCAGGTAGGAGATTGCCCTCCAGGTTCCTGCCCTCTCTGTACAAACCCTGCTGCAGCTTTCTAACCTGGGACCCTGCAGAGTCAGCCCTGACTTTCAGGCCGATACAGTAAGGTGCGGTAGAAAGAGTGCGGCAGTGCCAGGCGCACCCACGTTTGCCGCATGCACAGTTCGGCTCACATATCACTCGATACAGTATTTAAATTAGACGCAAATGCAAGCCGCGTCCAAAGCGCGTCCATGAAGCGGTAGGAATGCGTAATCCATTTTACTGTATACAGCGCTATACAGCGCCTATACAGTATCCTGGGTGCGCTGGTACCTGTCATTTCAAATGTCATTTGAAATGACAGGTACCAGGAAGGTGATGGTTCTCCTACGCTCGGGCATCGGGGGATTGCCAGTCCTCTCTCCCCCCCCCTCCCGAAGCAAGGCGCAGGGCGAAATTCGACTCGACGTGCTAGTAAAGCAAATGTGAATAAAGTGTAACAAAAGTTAACTTACTGCATGTGAATTTTCTTACAGTCCTCTCTGCCCTCCTCCCGAGGCGCGCACCGCGGCTCCCCTGCCTCCCGGGGGCAGCCGGCGGCGAAAAGCGGCTTCCAGCAGCCCCCGCCAGCGAAGGTGGATGAACGCACGCCCGTACGTGCAATTTGGGCGCTCAAGGCAGTGAAGGTGCATGAACACACGCCGTGTGTGACGTCACGGCGTTCGTTCATACGCTTTCACTGCCTTGAGCGCCCGTCAAATTGCACCTTTGCCAGCTGGGGCTGCTGGAAGCCGCTTTTGCCGCCGGCTGCCCCCGGGAGGCAGGGGAGCCGCGGTGCGCGCCTCGGGAGGAGGGCAGAGAGGACTGTAAGAAAATTCACATGCAGTAAGTTAACTTTTGTTACACTTTATTCACATTTGCTTTACTAGCATGTCGAGTCGATTTTCGCCCTGCGCCTTGCTTCAGAAGGGGGGGAGAGAGGACTGTTTGTCATTCAAAAGACAATTCACATGCAGTAAGTTAACTTTTGTTACACTTTATTCACATTTGCTTAATAACATGTCGAGTCGATTGTGACCGGAGCCTGCCTATTGCTGTCACACCACACTAATGCAGGGGTAAGGGTAGGCGGTAAATTAGCAGGTTAAAGACGCGGCAAAACGGTTAAAAAGGCGATAATCTGGGCGCACGTTACTGTATCGGAGGGAATAGCTAATCGGATCGTTTACATCTCATATACATGCCACGGGCGGAAAGGGATAAGTGTCGAGTTCAAGAAGCGGTAAGGATCGGTAAAACAGATAGTGAATCGCGGGTTAGACTTACGCTTCCAAATTGTAGAGTACACAGCGGGTTAGAAACGGGGTAACTGCGTCCGCGCTGTACTGTATCGGCCTGTTTATTAGGACTCCGAGCAGGCACTTTAGGACCCTTCTGAATGTAAGGTGCGAGGTCAGGATACCTCCAGAGTAAGTTTCTGTGTCCCAGGTTCTCTAATTGGCTTTCAGTTGCTTTAATCCTGCGCTGGGGCTGTGTGTGTGTGTGTGAAGTGGCTGTGAATTATTTACCCCATGAAACCTCTCCCCCTGCCCTGCTCTGGGAGGTCTCCCGATGGAGGGGATGCAGAAGGTGCTGAGTGTGTTCCGGGTTTGTGCTTCAGGTCCCAGTAACCTTTGAGGACATCGCTGTCTATTTCTCCCAGGAGGAGTGGGAGGATTTAGATGAAGGACAGAAGGAGCTTTACAAGGAGGTGATGAAAGAGAATTATCAGACCCTGATCTCACTGGGTAAGTGGACTGAGGGGATTAGGGGTGGGCGAGTTGTATATGAGAGAGGGGAAAGTTGATTAATACTGGGGGTGGGTGGGATGAGTGAGAGAGGATTTGGGTCAGGATGAGAGGAGGAGAAGAAGAGTGAAGGGATTTCTCTTTTCAAACCTCATCCTGGATATTCTCTCTCCACACACACCCTCCAAATCAAGAAAATCCATCATCCCACCTTCCTCTCCTCCTCCCTTTTCTCCTCCAAATCCTGAATTCTCTTTCTCTGTCTCCCATCCCAGATCCTTCTTTGTTCCTCTTATTCTGGACCCTTCCTTATTTGTTCCTTCCTTCTGTTTCCCACATTTCATATCTCTTTCCTTCCTGCCATCATCTCAGATTCTCCCTCCTTCCCTCCTTATTTATTTATTTATTTATTTATTTAAAGAATTTATATACCGGGGTTCCTGTATAGTATACATATCACCCCGGTTTACAAGGAACCAAAACTATCGCTAAGGAACCGTAACTGATATCCCGTAACTGATATCCCCTTTCCTTCCCCTCAGCTGTCCTTGAGATCTCATCCGCTTACTGATTTCCCCTTCCAAACTTCCCCACACACATCAATAAAGTCTCTTATCCTTCATACAAAAACTCACAAAAGATAAAATAAATTAACCACTTAAATGTCAGAAAATTATTTTGTTTTTTTTAATTAAATTCATATTTAATATGCAAATCTGTGCACATGGTCCAAGTTAATGTAAATCGGTTATTTACTCTCTCAGATAATAGAAGGACCAGGGGGCACTCCATGAAGTTAGCAAGTAGCTCATTTCAAACAAATCAGATACAATTCTTTTTCACTCAGCGCATAGTTAAGCTCTGGAATTCATTGCCAGAGGATGTGGTTACAGCAGTTTGTGTAACTGGGTTTGAAAAACGTTTTGGATAAGTTCCTAGAGGAGAAATCCATAAACTGCTATTACGATAATTAATAAGCAATAGTAGCTTGTGATCTATCTAATGTTTGGGTACTTGTGACTTGGATTGGCCACTGTTGGAAACAGGATACTGGGCTTGATGGACCCTTGGTCTGACCCAGTATGGCATTTCTTATGTTCTTATAGGATAAACATTTGTAACTCTTTACCCAGAATGCGCACCTGAGTTTCTTCAGGAAACTCGGGGCATTGGTTCTGGTGAAGATAGAATGGATGTCCCACATAGCAGTGTTTCTCAACCACAGGTAGCGTGCACCAGTCCATGACAGTGGCAATTGCAGGAACAACTGGAGCCATCAGGAGCCACCCTGCACAGAGCCAGTGGAAACTTCTCTTAACTTCCATCCTAACTTCCACCTTAACTTCTCTTAACTATCCACCCTATTGTTAATTACTTGGTTATCCACCCTATTGTTAATTACTTGGTTATTAATTGGTTATTACTATGAAGGTCGGTATAAAAAGTGTTAAATAAATAAATAAATAAAACTTCCTCTTCACCGTCTCCGTCCCGCTCAACAGACACTTATTTCAGTTGGAGGCTGTTCCCAGTGCTCAATTAATGGCAGGGCTGCAGCTTCAGCTTAACGTTAGGCGGCTGTTGGAGGCTGAGTTAGTCTGAGGTTTAGTTTAGTTCACTTTATTAATTTGTTATTCACTATCTCCTTAAAAGATTGAAGCGAGGTACGATAAAATACTCCTGGGGGAATTCTGCGTACCAAAAAAATTAAAATTCTGCACACAAAATCTTTTTAAAATTCTGGGCAATTCTGCAAATTTTATATTGGTCAGAATAATGCAATATACATGAGAGTTGTTAAGTAACTAACTGAAAATGTAATACAGAAAAAAAGTTATTACTTAAAGATGCAGAGTGACAACGCAAGGCCCACGTGAGGGGAGGAGCCGGAGCGCAGTGAAAACCTGAGCGCTTGCCGAGACGTCCGGGAGAACGGCGTCTGTTACCCCCTGCTTCAGCCCGGAACAACGCAAGGCCCACGTGAGGGGAGGAGCCGGAGCGCAGTGAAAACCTGAGCGCTTGCCGAGACGTCCGGGAGAACGGCGTCTGTTACCCCCTGCTTCAGCCCGGAACAACGCAAGGCCCACGTGAGGGGAGGAGCCGGAGCGCAGTGAAAACCTGAGCGCTTGCGGCGCGCCGCCAAAGCCGTGCGCACTTAAGGGGTGCGCACGGCTTGGTCCGGCTTAGTCCGGAGCAGGTCGGATAGGAGGAGGAACATTGCCGTCTTCAAATACTGAACCATCGACTGAGAGACAGCTCTGGTAAAAAACTCTTTATTTCATTAATATTTCAAAGTGAGATGCCGGCAAAAAGAAAAGGGAGGGTTCGGGTGTTTCCCTCTGAACCTCTGCCCCCCCTATTACAACTTGAAATAGACCGTTTTATGCAGCAATTAGAAAAGGAGGGTCCCAGTGAATCCGCTGGAAGTATCTCGATAGAGGAGCGAGGTGCTCCCTTGGATGAGGCTTCCCTCAGCCCTGTTTTACGCCCTCCTCCAGCCCAACAGACCATAAGCGAAGGAGCAGCAGCACTGCCTACCGATGAGGTTGGTCAAGGGCTAGCTATTGAGGGAGCTGCCTCCGCTTTAGCCATGGAGCATAATGAGGGAACAACAACACAGGCAGTAATAAATGCTAGTGACCAACAACGTGAAGTTCCTCAAAGAGAACTACTGGAGGACATCAGGCAATTAACAACTAGACCGGAAACGGTAACTCTGGGAGCACTGTGGGATTTAGTTAGCGGGTTAAGCGTGACGGTTAACAGATTGGAAAAGAAAATTGACTCTGTGTCCTCAAATTTGTCTAAACAAAATGATGGTATACAACAACAAGTAAATGAATTAGATGCAAAAATTGTTACGGTAGAAGGCAATATTAAAGCTGTACAAGCAGTTAATATTGCCTTGATAAAGGATCAGTCTCTATGTTCAAAAAGATTAGAAATGATTGAAAATAGTACTAGGCAATTAAATGTAAGAGTTATTAACTTTCCTAAAATAGCTGGGGAAATACCATATGTTTCTTTCAAAAAATTCTTAATAGAAGTTCTTGGATTTACAGATGATAATATGATATCAATTAACTCTTGTTTCCCTGTACATACCAGGATCAGTCCAGACTGCTGGGTTATGCCTCCCCTCCAGCAGATGGAGTCAGAGAGAAAACTGAAAGCACCCCCTAGATATACTGGTGTGCCACCTGCCATCCTTCAGTATTTCCTCTGACTCCAGCAGATCGAGAGGCATAACCTGCGGTCCTGTCCTGACTAAATTTAATATCAGGTGTATTCTTCTCTTTGTCTGACTAAATTGTCTGCACTGTCTAGATCAATGCAAGGGGACGCTTGGTTCTCTTTAGTTTAAAAAAAAAAAAAAAAGTCATTATGTGACTGGATTTTCTGTGGGAGTTTTATTTGGCTATCGCAAGTTTTAAAGGCAGGCGTGGAGAGCTTGGCTCTCCCTCTTTTTGCCCGGATTAGGTTCCCTTGGTCCTGCGGGGGAGTTTACCGGTGGGCTGGTCACCCCCCCCCCCTGTTTATGCCAGTGTTCTACTAACTGAAGAGGGCTCTTTTTAAAAAAAAATAAATAAAAATAAAATAAATTTCCTTCGCAGCCACGTAAGTCCTGCTGGGGGCAGGCAGTGCTCTATTTAAAAGCCCTAGCCTGCCGTGCACACCAGGGACTCCGGAGGGGGTGGCTTTC
The DNA here is from genome assembly GCF_901001135.1 of Rhinatrema bivittatum. Classification (NCBI taxonomy): domain Eukaryota; kingdom Metazoa; phylum Chordata; class Amphibia; order Gymnophiona; family Rhinatrematidae; genus Rhinatrema; species Rhinatrema bivittatum. The sequence continues at coordinate 39,741,851 of NC_042616.1, read as the reverse complement.
TGTTCACCCGGCGATTTGGCGATTCTCTGCTTGGCGCGCTTTTAGTGCTGTACAGGAGCTCTTACCTTTGGCGCGGTTTTTTCTCCTAGTTCTGAATGCCGCGGTCTTCGGCCTGCACGGCCTGTGGCAGGGCGGGGGCGCGACTCTCCAGGGAGGGCCTCTGCTCCCGTTGTATTCCCGGGGGCGAGGGACCCTCCCGGGGGCCGAGCGCCGCCCGCAGCGGCACTTTGGCTTCTTCTTCTGCTCTGCAGGGGAGACTGGCTGCCGCGCGGTCGTCGGCCCCGCCTCCCTGTGGGAGGGAGCCGGCGGCCATTTTAGACACGCGGCAGCCTGCCGAGTTGGAATCGGAGGATGAGGGTTCCTCTCCCCTATCGCCGCCTGCCTTAAGCCCGCGCAGTGAAACTGCACTGGATGGTCCTCCAGCCCCTCCCCCTACGGGCTCCACTAAAAGGAGAGTTCCTTTCTCATCAAAGTTTGTACTGTTAATGCATCAGGCATTTTTAGAGGCAGAGGCAGGCTGGGAGCCGGATGACCCTCCCCCCACGAAGGTTCCTAGGGTTTCTCCCAGCACAGGCTTAGCGGGGGTGACTAGAAAAGCGGGAGCTTCAGGGGGAACCGGCAATATATCTTTTGGGGGCACAGGTGATCCTGGAAGACTTGATGTCGACCAGGGATCTCCGGATGCTGCGGAGGCAGGGGTCTCGGAACCACAGGAGGCTCTCGAGGGGGATGACCCCGAAATTTTACGCCTGTTTGGCAAGGATGAGCTTAATTTTCTCATCCAGCATGTGTTAAAGGAATTAGAGATTCCCGCCCCGCAGCAAGACACAGATACTTCTACGGGGGATGTTGCAATGCCGGGTTTGAGGGCCCCTCCGCAAACTTTTCCCTTGCATCCCAAAGTGGTGCAGCTGGTTTCTAAAGAATGGGAGGTTCCAGAGGCATCCCTGCGTGTTAGCAGGGCGATGAATAAGTTGTACCCTCTGCCCGCACAGTCTTTGGAAATTTTTAAGGTTCCTGCCGTGGATTCGGCGGTCACCGCTGTGGTGAAGCATACTACCATTCCGGTCACGGGAGGAGTAGCGTTGAAGGATCTTCAAGACAGAAAGTTAGAGGTTCTCCTGAAGCGCATGTTTGAAATAGCGGCCTTAGGAGTCCGTGCAGCGGCTTGTAGCAGTATGGTGCAGAGAGCCACTCTCCGCTGGGTTCAGCAATTGCTTACCACTCAGGAGCTGCCGCCTGCCGAGGCGGAGCAGGCTAACTGTGTGGAGGCGGCGGTGGCTTACACAGCGGACGCCTTGTATGATTTGTTACGAACCTCTGCCCGTACTATGTCCTCAGCGGTCGCTGCTCGACGATTACTTTGGCTTCGCCGTTGGTCGGCGGACGCCTCGTCCAAGTCACGTTTAGCCGCTTTCCCCTTCAAGGGGAAGTTATTGTTTGGTGAGGAATTGGACCAACTCATCAAGGACCTGGGGGATAATAAGGTATATAAATTGCCAGAGGACAAGCCCCGTCAGTTTCGTCCTTTCGGGAATGCGCGATCCCGGTTCAGGGGGCAGCGCAGATTTCGCCCCGGTAGGGGCGGTTCTTTTTCACAGAAGCAGCAAGGTCCAAGGTCGCAATCATGGTCTCCTTGGTCTTCTTCCTTTCGTGGCAGGCGGCCGCAGCGATTGGGATCCTCACAGCAACCATCCGCCGGGAAACCTTCCCAATGAAGGCGCGCTGGCCCACTCCTCCTTCCCCCGCATCGGAGGTCGTTTATCCCTGTTTTGGGAGGAGTGGGCCAAAATCACATCAGATCAGTGGGTTCTCGACGTGGTACGCTACGGTTACGAATTGGACTTTGCTCGACCCCTCCGGGACTTTTTTATGATATCGCCTTGCGGGCCTCGGGAAAAGTAACTGGTTATAGCCCAGACGGTAAACCACTTACGGGCCCTCGGAGCAGTGCTACCCGTTCCCTCGGACGAGACGAGAACGGGCCGCTATTCCATTTATTTCCTAGTCCCGAAGAAGGAAGGTACGTTCCGTCCTATTCTGGATTTGAAGCGGATAAACAAGGCGTTACGCGTTCCCCGGTTTCGCATGGAAACCCTACGATCTGTTATTGCGGCCGTCCACAAGGGAGAATTTTTGGCTTCTTTGGATCTCGCCGAGGCATACCTTCACATTGGAATCCGGGAACGTCATCAGAGATATCTGAGATTCATGATGTTGGGAGAACACTACCAGTTTTGCGCCCTTCCTTTCGGCCTAGCTACGGCTCCGAGAGTGTTTACCAAAATTCTTGTGGTGGTCGCGGCTTTCCTGCGACGTCAAGGAATATTGGTACATCCCTACTTGGACGATTGGCTCATCCGGGCGAAATCGGAGAGCGAGTTCAACCGGGCTGTCCAGTTGGTGATACAGCAACTTCAGTCGCTAGGCTGGGTGGTCAACTTTGCAAAGAGCCAGCTGCTTCCAAGTCAACGGTTGGAATTTTTGGGAGCACGTTTCGATACCCTGGTAGGCAAGGTATTCCTGACTCAGCAGAGGATGGAGCATCTGATGTTTCAGGTACGGAGGCTTCTGGATCTCCAATTGCCCACGGCCTGGGATTATTTGCAAGTCATTGGACATATGGTGTCTACTCTGGAGATGGTGCCATGGGCTTTTGCTCATATGCGGCCGTTGCAAAGGGCTCTCCTTTCTCGCTGGGACCAGAAATCCGAGGATTACGGAGTGCAGTTACCACTGTTGGAGCCGGCGCGGTCCAGCTTAGCGTGGTGGTTGGTTCCGGACAATCTTTTGCAAGGAGTGGACCTCGAGCCCCCCCCTTGGGTCATAGTGACGACGGATGCCAGTCTGACCGGCTGGGGAGCAGTCTGTCAATCACGGGCGGTACAAGGGGCGTGGACCCCTCGCCAAGCGTCTTGGTCCATCAACCGTCTGGAGACCAGGGCAGTACGCCTAGCCTTGCGTCAGCTTCTGCCAATGGTACGGGGTCGGGCGGTTCGAGTCCTGACAGACAACGCAACCACGGTAGCATACATAAATCGCCAGGGCGGCACGAGAAGTCAGCAGGTGGCGGTCGAAGCGTCCTTGTTGATGACCTGGGCGGAGCGCCACCTGGCCCGCATCGCGGCCACTCACATCGCAGGCGTCGACAACGTTCAAGCGGATTTTCTCAGCCGTCGGTATTTGGATCCCGGGGAATGGGAGCTCTCGGACCAGGCAATGAGTCTCATCACCAGGCGATGGGGAGTGCCGCGACTAGACTTGATGGCAACTCGGCTCAATGCCAAGGCAGCGCGTTTTTTCAGCCGGAGGCGAGAACACGGATCGGAGGGGGTGGATGCGCTAGCGATTCCATGGCCTTGTCACACCCTACTCTATGTGTTTCCCCCCTGGCCCTTAGTCAGCAAGGTGTTAAGGCGTCTAGAATCCCATCAGGGTCCAGTGATTCTGGTGGCTCCCGAGTGGCCAAGAAGACCATGGTTTGCGGATCTAGTCAATCTCGCCAGGGACGGGCCCTTACGGTTGGGCCATCTTCCGAACCTTCTTCGTCAAGGACCAGTATTTTTCGATCTAGCGGATCGCTTTTGTCTGGCGGCTTGGCTTATGAACGGAGGCGGTTGAGAAAGAAAGGTTATTCAGAACCGGTTATTTCTACCTTGCTTCGCGCGCGGAGACCTTCTACCACGCCAGAGTGTGGAAAGTGTTTGACTCCTGGTGCGCGACCGCCCAAGTTCAGCCACGTCGTGCGGAGATAGCGGATATCCTTACTTTTCTACAGGATGGTCTGAAGAAGGGTTTAGCTTACAGTTCTCTGAGAGTCCAGGTGGCGGCTCTGGGTTGTTTGAGAGGGAAGATTGAAGGATCTTCTCTCGCATGTCATCCGGACGTGTCCAGATTCTTGCGAGGTGTTCGCAATTTACGTCCTCCGCTCAGAGCCCCTTGTCCTTCCTGGAGCTTGAATTTGGTACTCAAGGGTCTCACGGTCGCGCCCTTTGAGCCGCTTAGGCGAGCCTCCATAAAGGATCTCACCCTTAAGACTGTGTTCTTAGTGGCCATAGCTTCCGCACGTCGGGTATCGGAGCTACAGGTGCTCTCGTGCAGGGAGCCGTTCTTGCGTATCTCGGACTCTGGGGTGTCGTTACGTACGGTTCCTTCGTTCTTGCCTAAGGTTGTCTCGGCTTTTCACGTTAATCAGTCCGTGGACTTGCCGTCTTTCACGGAGAAGGAGCTGCAGTCTTCTCACGGTGCCGACTTGAAGCGTCTGGATGTTCGGCAAGTGATTTTGCAATATTTGGAGGTCACCAATGATTTTCGGCGGTCGGATCACCTGTTTGTGCTGTGGCAAGGGCCCAAAAAGGGTTTACAGGCCTCCAAAGCTACTATTGCCCGCTGGCTGAAGAGCTCGATAGCGTCCACGTACATTGGGTGTGGTAAGTCCGTCCCGGACGGGCTTAAAGCCCACTCTCTCCGTTCACAGGCGTCTTCCTGGGCGGAGAATACTCTGGTCTCTAGCCAGGAGATTTGCAGGGCTGCCACTTGGAAGTCGTTGCATACCTTTGCTCGACATTATCGAGTTGATGTTCGTGGGCCGTCGGCTGATTCGTTTGGCAGCAGTGTGATTCGAGCGGGACTCTCGGGGTCCCATCCCATTTAAGGCGGCTTGGGTACATCCCAGCAGTCTGGACTGATCCTGGTACGTACAGGGAAAGGAAAATTATGTTTCATACCTGATAATTTTCGTTCCTGTAGTACCAAGGATCAGTCCAGACGCCCGCCCTATTTTATGCGCAAGAGAGTCCGCTCGAGACACTTCTTTGCTCACTGAGCTGTAACACTTGAGCACGGTAAGTGGACTATCCGTCTTTACATTTTAGAAGGTACTGTTTTCCTATTTGTGAGTTGCTTAGTTTGCGCATTGCGTTTTCAGTTCTTTGCGCTTTGCTTTTCTGCAGGCGTTTACTGGTTTTCAGGTTACTGCTTGATCTAGACAGTTGCCATGGTTATTTGGCTAAGTGGGCGGAGGAGTTTTTCTCTGCTTTGTTATCCATTATACTGAGGGCTGGCAGGTGGCACACCAGTATATCTAGGGGGTGCTTTCAGTTTTCTCTCTGACTCCATCTGCTGGAGGGGAGGCATAACCCAGCAGTCTGGACTGATCCTTGGTACTACAGGAACGAAAATTATCAGGTAAGAAACATAATTTTCCTTTTTTCTTGAAAAAAAGAACTTCTGGCCCAGTAATATCTATCCCAGCTAATCTAACAAGTTTTCTCGAGAATTCAGCTATACAAGTTTTAGAAAGAGAAACTTTAATGGTGTCTTTGATTTCTACAGCTGATATAAGTTCCTTAATGCGAACATATTTTCAAAAATTTCCCATAGAATATTTTGGACAAAATATAAAAATCTTTCCGGATTTATCATTAGCTACCCGTACTAAACGGCGACAGTTTTTAGAACTAAGACAAAGGGTTTTGGCACTAGGATTTTCTTTTATCTTAAAATATCCTTGCCGCTGCGTATTAAAGAGGGGCACAGAATCCTTTGTATTCACTCAAATTGAACACTTAATTCAATTTGTTGAAACACGATTACCTGCAACTTCATCCCCGGTAGAACCATGAAAGAAAAGGGATTAGAAATAGATTAATTGCAAAACAGAGCTGATTATCTAATTATTCTGGTTTTCTTTAAAGTATTCCTCTCTTTGTATCAGTCAGGATGGTTTCAGATGTATAACTTAATGTTTCTCTTATAAATGGATAAAAAATATACATAAAGATTTTGAGATTAAGTTTTGCCAAGGTAAATGATTATAGATGAGAATATAATAGAGAATGATTTTCTTTTTCTTGTAATTGGTAAAACAATGTTGTATAATGAAGTACACTTGAATTATGTAAAATGGAAAAATTAATAAACAAATTATAAAAAAAAAAAAAAAAAAAAAGATGCAGAGTTTTAAATATTTGAGCAGAATTTCCCTAGAAGTAAGAGCGTCCCTTCCGCCCTCTCTCCCTACTCCCCTGGCCAGTCTCCTTTCACTTTGCCTTCTCAGGCCCCTCCAACTCCTTCACCTGCCACTATCTCTCCCCTCCCCCTCTATCTCCACTCCTAGAATTTGACCTCTCTCTCAGTACTGCCCCTCACAGAGAGGCTTCCTCTGTCCCTCTCTCTCTCTCGCACTCTCACAGTCACTCTCAGGCTCCCTCTTTCTCTCTCGCGCGCACGTTCTCCATCGAATGACTTATGAGGAGAGGTTGAAGAACCTGAATGTGTACACCCTGGAGGAGAGGAGGAGCAGGGGTGATATGATACAGACCTTCTGATACTTGAACGGTTTTAATGATCCATGGTCATCAGTTACTACCCTTAAGAGAAACATGGGGGTAACCTGCACGGAGCGGCAGTTACTATCCTTAAGAGAAACATGAGGGTAACCTGCAAGGAGAGGCAGTTACTACCCTTAAGAGAAACATGGGGGTAACCTGCAAGGAGAGGCAGTTACTACCCTTAAGAGAAACATGAGGGTAACCTGCATGGAATGGCAGTTACTACCCTTAAGAGAAACATGGGGTAACCTGCACGGAGCGGCAGTTACTACCCTTAAGAGAAACATGGGGGTAATCTGCAAGGAGAGGCAGTTACTACCCTTAAGAGAAACATGAGGGTAACCTGCATGGAATGGCAGTTACTACCCTTAAGAGAAACATGGGGGTAACCTGCACGGAGCGGCAGTTACTACCCTTAAGAGAAACATGGGGGTAACCTGCACGGAGCGGCAGTTACTACCCTTAAGAGAAACATGGGGGTAACCTGCAAGGAGAGGCAGTTACTACCCTTAAGAGAAACATGAGGGTAACCTGCATGGAATGGCAGTTACTACCCTTAAGAGAAACATGGGGTAACCTGCACGGAGCGGCAGTTACTACCCTTAAGAGAAACATGGGGGTAACCTGCACGGAGCGGCAGTTACTACCTTGGGAAGCTTGCTGGGCAGACTAGATTGATCATTTTGGTCTTTTTCTGCTGTTATTACTATGTTACTATATGTATATAGGCTACCTGTGTGTGTCTCTCTCTCACACCCCTGCACACAGGCTCCCTCTCTCTCTCACACAGACACACACCCACACATACATACACATACATCTCTTCACACAGGCCCCTCTTTCTCTCAAATACACATATCCTCAAATAGGCTCCCTCTCTCACAAAAAAAAACAAACAAGCACCTTCACTCCCTCACATGCATACAATCCCTTTTTCAAACACACCATCTCCCAAGCTCTCCCACATATACACACTCCTTTACAATCTCCTCACAATAGACTACTTCTCTCTGGCACCCACATCCATGCTCCCACAAAATGTTCTCTTTCACACCCCTCACAGGTTCGCAGTCTTACACACACACATCAACTCACTCTCACTGGGGCCTGCACCATCTTCGCCGTGAGCGTGATGGGCTCCACTCACGGCACACCAGGGCCTGCTACGTCCTCACTGCGAGTGGGATGGGTTCTGCCGATAGAACACTGGGGCCCGCTCCATTTTTTTGCCAAATTCTGTGCAGAAAATAGAATTCTGCACAGGAGGGGAATTCTGTGCTCCACACTCATAAAATCATGGTACAATTGCATAAACAAACATACAAATGAATGAATTTCTTGAGCTCTCTGATACCTGTAAAGCCACCAGTAGGGGGTTGGGATCTGACAGCAGAGTAGACCCCCAACTCCTCCTGCTGGCTCCATCACATTAAGCCTGGGGGGGGGGGGGTATGGGGAGCAACTATGACTGATTGGGATCGAGTAACAGTAGAGGGAGACTGTGAGAGAGGTAAGGTGGGGAGATAGGGGGAAAGAACAGGAGGAAATGAATGCAAGAGAGGTGGAGGGGAGGGTTTGTGAAACAAAGAAAGAGGTGGTGATGGGGATGTGTGTGTGGAAAGAGCCAGATATGGTATAATGGCTGAGGTAGGGAAGTGGTGATGAGGAAGGTGCAGGTTTAAGAGAGAAAGTGAGGGACAGCCACGGAGGTCTGATGGGAGAGGGCCATAAAATCAGAATGTCTCACTTATTTTTTGGTTTCTGTTTTTCCCATTGATTTCTCCAGAGAAAGGGGCAGGTGAGGGGCTGGAAAGTGTTTCATATGGAAAGGGAGGTAGGAAAACATTTTTGGTTTCCTGCCCTGCCTCCAAGCTGACATCAGTCTGAGCATGCTCAATGTGTTACCTCCATCCTATTCCAGACGTTCTGGATGTCATGACTGGGAATCGTATGTTGTACAAGGGATAAGGAAGCTTGTGCATATTGAAAGAGGCTGATAATGCACTGCACTAGTCATTGTGGGAACCAGACTAAAATGAAGAAGAGTAGAGAGGGTTTATGAGACTTTTCTGAGACCTGCAAGGCCCTGAAACTATTCCTCTAAATGAGCATTTTAATATTTTTGTTCACGGAAGTTGGTGAAATTCTTTCTCTTGTAAATGTTTCCAAGTCTTGAATGTGGGGGAATCACATCCAGAGTGATTATGGGAGAGCTAATGTGGTGTTCTCACCCCAGGAACAGGCTCTCCGACCGTCACCCCTGATATTATATCCCACATTGAACAAGGGGAAGAGCCGTACATCAGGGATGAGCCGGGATCAGAGGAAAGAGAAACTGGGAGAAGCAGCTGCTCAGGTGAGTGCAGGAATGAGAGGGATGGGGTAAAACTGCTGAGAGGAGGAGTGGAAGGAGCAGCTGGGAACTGCAGAGACCCCTGCACAAGCTCCTCTGGAGAGCTCTCTAATCACTCACAGGGTTTCTGTTACAGGACAGAGCTGCTCAACCGGTGTGCCGCTGGGCAGTCTTTTTTTTCAGGCATATTCAGCGGAGCCAGCCAAATCTGACTTCAGGATCACGCCTGGTGCCGCGGGTAAGCGTCAGAGTGTGTTTTGTCCCCACTGCGAGTCACGCTGATAGGAACCCAGATGGCACGGATGATGAAGGCAGTCCTTGCTCCTGAAAGGATGGGGAAATTCTTCCAGGGTTGGAGCCGTATAGAACAATGTTATGTTAATTTCATAGAGATGAGTTGCCAGCTCTGATCTCCCGGACACTGAAGATAGTGGGGGCTCCGGGTGCTGATTCCATGTCTGAGCCAAAGAAGGATCCCATTTTAGTTTCTTTGCGTAAAGCATCATGGGTTGCTGTTCAAGAATTGATTGATCTTGAATGCGGCGCCCTGGAAGCTAATTTTAAAGGGGGGACGAGCCTTGGAAGCTCTGTACCCCCTGGATCAGATGGAGAAGAGAGTAGTTGCACTTTCTGAAAGGGGATGCGCTGGTGTGTGCCATCACCAAGCAGATGACCATCCCTGTAGAAGGGGGAGCGGCACTGAAGGATGCTCAGGATAGGAGAATTGAGGCCATCCTTAAGCAGGCCTTTGAGGCGGTGGCCCATGGATTTGCAGATAGCCTCTTTCTGCTCCCTGGTGGCTCGCTCTTGCTTGCTTCTCTCTCAGGAAGTCGATGAGTCTGGCTTGAATTCCAGGGTGGTGATGGAACCGGCAGCCGCCTTTTTGGCAGTTGCAGGCTGCGACCTGATCCGTACTTCTGCCAGGGGGTGACTTTTGTGATAGCGGCCTGGCATCGGCTATGGCTGAGGAATTGGTCATCCAAATACAATTTCAAATTCTGATCTTACGAAGTTGCCTTTTAAAGGATCACTCTTGTTTGGAATTGAGTTGAAAAAAAATGGCCAATAAGCGGAGTGAGTCCCAGGATCCTCGGTTACCAGAGGATAAAAAGTGGACACTGCGCTCATTCAGCACGAGAGGTCATGCTAGGGGTTTCAAATATTTTCGCCCCTACAGAAGAGCAGCTTGTCAGAGGGCTCGACCATTGGGTAGGTCTCAGGCAGCCCAGTCAGCGCACGGGCTGAAATTGCAGTGTCCCCCAATTGCCTCAATAAGGGTGTGCCAGCCCACCCCCGGGAACAAGAGATAGGGGGCCCATGTCACAAGAGAATATGGGCCAATATTCCATTCATTTTGTTGTGCTCAAGAAGGAGGGTTCTTTTTGCCCCATTCTGGATCTCAAGGGATTTCACTGTCATTTGCGAGTGACTCGTTTCCACAGGGAAACCATATGCTCGGTGATAATGGCAGTACAATCAGGGGAGTTTCTTACGTCTCTAAATTTGTCAGACATGTATCTCCATTTTCCTATCCAGCTGAAGCATCAATGCTTTTCTGTGTTTCTCTGTCTTGGGAAGACATTATCAGTTTCGTGCGCTACCCTTCAGTTTGGCCACTGCGCCCAGAACCTTCTCCAACGTCATGGTGGTGGTAGTGGCAGTGTTTAGAGAGGTTTTCATTCTGGTTCACCTGTACTTAGACGATTGGCTAATTCAGGCCAAGAGCATAAAAGGGTGTCTTCAGGCCTCATGCAAGGTGATCTCCTTGCTACAGGAACTAGGTTGGGTGGTGAACTTGGCCAAGAGGTAATCTGCAGCCATTCCAGACACTGGAGTATCTTGGTGATCATTTCAACAAGAAGCAAGGCAGAGTGTTCCTGCTGGAGATCTGCATTCAAAAACTGATGGCGCAGGTGCAACTATTGACAAAAACAATATGCCTGACGGTTTGGTCTTATCTACAGGTGCTTGGGTTGATGGCAGCCACCCTAGAAGTGATTCTTTGGACAAGGGCGCATATGCGTCCTCTTCAGGGCACATTGCTTGCACGTTGGAGTGTTCAAGAAGGGGCTTAAGGTGACGGAGAAGTCGTTTGTAGAAGAATGAGTTGGTGATAGTTCTTATATGGTTGCACAAGGAGAGAGAGGGGTCAGTTGTGACTCCCAGATTGCGTACGCTTTAGGAGATGGTGCTGGGAATCGAAGAAAAAATTGTTGGGTGTGTGATCGACAGGATGGCATGATAAAATGATGATTTCCGTTTTGGAGATGTTGAGGGCTAATTTATTGCTGTGGAGCCATTTTTTGGATGGTTGTAAGACAGTGGGTAAGGAAAAATTCTGTAAGGGCTTATGTTTCCTTTAGAGGATAGAAGAATTGAATGTTATCGGCATAAATTTTATGGTGAACTCCAAGGTCATCAAGGGTGCGGCATAAAGGAGTTAGTTAAAGGTTAAATAGGGTAGCAGAAAGGGCAGAACCTTGAGGTATCCCAGAGCTCAGAGACATGATGGAAGAAGTAAAAGTCAATTTGGACTTGTTGGGTCCTGTTGTTGAGGTATGAAGGAAACCAGGCCATCCTTATTTTACACTTATCAGATCCCCAAGCCGGGCCAATACAGGGGTGCCAGCCAGTCTGTGGAAGTCTGCCTGGTCCCAAGCAGCAGCAGCATCCCTCTAGGCCTCTGATCTTGGCCTGTGGACATTCTCAACACGCCACTACTCTCTCACTCCCCCTCCTTAGTTGTCACACAGCAGCTGACACCCTGCTCCTGCAGTCTGCAAGTAGATGGCATATTTGGTTTAGTGTGAAACCTACAAATGGTTGGGTACAGATAGCCTTTGAGTCATGACATAAGTAAGGGAGCCCAAGGTAAAAGCTTGTATCATGATGACTGTAACTTCCCCTTAACACCACACAAGCTTTACATGTAAACAATGTACTTTGTGGACTAGGCACCTTCAGCTGCACATTTCAGCTCCCTACAGATCAACCACACCTTGGCCATGAGTCACTTTTCAAGTACGCCTCTGACAAAAGAGTGATATAATGAGAGCATTCGGTGCCATAGCCAGAGAGAAGGGCCATTGTATAGTCAGAGGTGATATATCTTCACTATGGAAGAGGCTAATGCGTTGTTATTGCTCCACTGTGACTGGCGCATAGCTGTACAACCTATTGAGTCCCCACAGAGTGAAGATATAACTACTAAACCTATAGCCAAGTATTTCCCCACTAATTGTACTAGACAGGGTATAGACCTGAACACTACAGGCCCATGTAACCAAGAGTTAGCTAACAGTATGCTGTGAGAAGGTGGCAACAGGAGCCAATACTGAAGCTCCCCAGTAAGGAGCTTCTTGTTTAACTCTGGCTGTCTGCCTTAGGAGTATACATGAGCATTCAATTGTATGGCCTAGTCCATATGGTCTTGCCTGCTAGATAAGTTGCTAGTTGGAATGTGCAAGGGCATTTTAGCATGCAAGGTCATGTGGAGGGCAAACTTTGTACTGAGTGAACCGATAAGACCAAAACCACACAATGAAATGATCCAGTCAGATATTGTATTTTTCAAACCAGTGACCACTTTATTAGCAGACATATGTAGTCAACTGTTTGAAAATCTTTGGTAATCACGTTCTGCAAGGACAAGATAGCAAATAGCACAAAACGTAAATAAATTGAATAGCACATTCTGTGTAGATTGTACATACATTGTTGAAATTGGCATCATTACATATCAGGCCTAGCATCATTCTTTTGGCACAAATATGATTACAACAGAGAGCACAGAAAGTAGACGTGGTACTTCCAATAGCTACAGTACAGCTCTAATGTTGGAGCTGATAGTAGTCTTACTATGTGATGGCAAGGAAAAGGCCCCAGACAGTCCATATTGAAAGAGTACACTCAAGGGGACAGCCTAAGGGCCAAGGCAGCAGAATTCAGCAAGAAGGCACCAGGACCAAAGAGCACAGCATGGAGGCAGGAGTCCCAGGAGAATGCACAGCAGCATGGAGGCAGCAGCAGCATAAGCTGAGATGAGACAAACACCAGCATCAAGAGCAGGATATGAGACATGGTAAGATGGAGACATGGACTGTGACTGGAGGCTGCATTAGGGAGGATGGAATACAAGCAGACCATTGAGGAGGGCTTTAGAGGTAGCTGCAGGACCACAATGACAGACAGTAGACCATCCCTTCTACTATCCACCACGGGAACTCTGTAGTTAGGATGGGCCCAGCAGGTTTCTTCCATCTAGCTGGCACAGGAACCCTTTAGAGGGGACCACCCAGGATTGTTGATACAACTCTTCTTAGCTGGCATTCAATGCCACCACTTTTGGTGCTTCATGGATCCTTGCTACAGCGTGGCTTGCCACTTGGTGGGGGGGGGGGGGCATGTCTTCTGGGGGCCTACCCCTAAGGCATCTATCAGGCTGGGGACTGCTGTGGGGCGTGGAGTCCAGTGATGCTAGGGATGCTCAGGCATCCTTTGAGGGATCTTCAACAGCACGTTGGTCATACTGTTGATTGATGTGGCCAGCATCATTACACCCTGTGTGTGGGTGGTAATTTTGATCCCGCAGGGCCTGGCTCTGTCTGTATCTGGCAGAGGTATGCCCCATGCCTCCTTTCCAGTGGGTCCAGCTGCTCATGCATGGATTTCCTCTGTTGGTGGCAAGGATGTTGTTGGTGCTGGTGCAGGGGCTATTGCCAGTGCTGCTGGTGGTATGGAGTCTTGACATTTGGACCTCCAAATGTGGCATGAGGAGGCTGCTGGACTGTTCCTGCCAAGGGCCAGATGCTTTAGGCTGGTGCTGTGGTGTGCTGGCTTGAGGTTGTGCTGCATCAACTGGATCCCAGTCAAGAAGCCAGATATGTTGAGGGACACATTGAGCCCAGAGGTTGAAGCATCTGCATAGCCTCCTGAGGCTGTTGCTGCTGCTGCTGCTGCTCCTCCTCCTCGCTCACCTAGGTCTGGGCATCCGTCATCAAGGCCCTCTGCAAAAGGGCTGGTGTGCTGTTTGTCTCTGGGGCTTCATGGTTGGGACCAGCAGCTTTGTGAGCAAGAGCTGTGGAAACAAAGAGTAAGACACAAGTACCAATGGCAGCAAGTATCCATTTGGCATCAGAGGCGCACATTGCATTGTGAGCATCTTATGCCAAGTGATGTGTACAGCTGTTACAGCTTGGCCATTTATAGATGAGATGAACTTACCGGCTGTGGCTTGCATGGTGTCCAGCTGCTCAGCCATGCCCTCGAAGACATCTGCTGGCAGGGGAGCATAACCCATTGGTCCTGAGTCCATCTGTCTACACTAAAGAGAACAAATTATCAGGTAAGTATTTTCACCATTGCCGCCTCTCAAAAAAGATACAGTTGCACTGGAGAAAGTACAGAGAAGGTCAACCAAATTGATAAAAGGCATGGAACGGCTCCCCTATCAGGAAGGGCTAAAGAGGTTAGGGCTGTTCAGCTTGGAGAAGAGATGGCTGAGGGGGGATATGATAGGGGTGTACAAAATCATGAAAGGACTTAAATTGGTAAATGTATAATGTTATTTAGTCTTTTGGATAATATAAGGACTAGGGGGCACTCCATAAAGTTAGCAAGTAACATATTTAAAACAAATTGGAGAAAATTATTTTTCATTCAATGCACAATTAAGCTCTGGAATTGGTTGCCAGAGGATGTGAATAAGGCAGTGAGTGTAGCTGGGTTTGGATAAGTTCCTGGAGGAGAAGTTCATAAACTGTTATTAATCAATAAGGAATAGCCATTGCTTGTTACCAGCATCAGTAGCATGGGATCTATTTACTGTTTGGGTACTTGCCAGGTTCTTATGGCCTGTATTGGCCACTATTGAAGACAGGATACTGGGCTTGATGGACCCTTGGTCTGACCCAGTATGGCATATCTTATGTTCTTACATAAAGTACTAATTTCCCACATAAATGGCTTTGACAGTTGTCCTCCACAATCACCAGAAGCAGGTACAGGATGCACCAATATTTTTTATCACATGCAACAGGACAGTAATCAGTGTTGCAGGGCAATGTTGTGACAGGATGGTTGTGAACATCCTTCACTATCCTCCTTTTACAATAACACCCAATGTTTACTTTTTTTTTTAATCTAGAAAAAGATGATCCCAGAAACAGTAATTCATGGACTCATCACAGGGAACTCAGTGAGAATCTGGAAGGGAACAAGGTATTTTCAGAAACAAATGAAGAGGATACTTCTTCCTGTTCAGACTTAGGAAGAAAGGATAGGAATCAATACATGTCACAAAAGAAGCAAAGAAATTCAATAGGAGACTCAGTTCTGTGTCAGCAAAGTACTAGTAATGTTACATATACAGGGGAAGAGCAGAGAAACCTGACAGCAGAAGAAAGATGTTCATGTGATGCATGTGAGATATTCTTCAGGGATCCTGCAACTCTGAAATCACAGCAGAAATCTCACACTGAAGAGAAACCAACTGCAACTACAGATTGTGGGGAAACCTTCAGACAGAGCAGGGATCTTCAGGTGCAACAGAAAATATGCACAGAACAGACACCTTTTACATGTTCTCAGTGTGGGAGAGATTTCAGTAGGAAGGAAGAACTAATGCAGCACCAGAAAATTATTAAAGAGACACTGTGTACAAACATAGAGTATTTAAAAAGCTTTATTAATAAAGCAAACCTCACAAAATACAAGAAAAGCTGTAGAAAAGAGAGAACAGTTTTATATACTGATGGTGACAAAACCTTAAATCAAAAAGAAAACTTCAAAAGACACCTAAACTTCCATCAAGAAGTGAGACAAAATTCAAGCAATGAATATAATAAAAGCCTCTGTCAGTTGAAAGACTTTTCAAGACATGAAAATACCCAAATTGGTGAGAGATCATTCTCTAGTGCACAATCTGAAAAATGCTTCAGTACAAAGATAAACCTCTCACAAAACCAGAGACTCCACAAAGAAAAGAGAAAATTTTCATGTACAGAGTATGATGAAAGATTCAGAAAGAGAAGAGAGCTCAAAAGCCACCAGAGAATCCGCAGAACAATCAAACCATCTATATCTACTGAGTTTGGTAAAAGCTTCATTCACTTGAAATCTGTCAAAGTCTACCAGAGAATAGACACTGAAATGAAGCTGTTTACATGTATGCAGTGTAGTAAAAGCTTCACTGCAAAGAACAAACTCACAAGGCACCAGAGAATCCACACTGGAAAGAAATTATTTAAATGTACTAAGTGTTGTAAAAGCTTCATGACAAAGGGGACTCTCACAAAGCACCAGAGTAACCACACAGCAGTAAGACCATTTACATGTACTGAATATGGCAAATGTTTCAAGACAAAGGAAGATCTCACAATACATCAGAGCACCAACACTGAAGTGAAACCATTTACTTGTATTCAATGTGGTAAAAGCTTCATTCAGAAAAAACACCTCTTAATCCATGAAAAAATCCACATAGGTTTCAAACCATTCATATGCACTGAATGTGGTAAAAACTTCATGACTAAGGGAGATCTCACAAAACATCAGAGAATCCACACTGGTTTGAAACCATTTACATGCACTGAATGTGGTAAAAGCTTCACAACAAAGAGGGAACTCAGACAACATCAGAGAATCCATACTGCAGAGAGACCATTTAAATGTACAGAATGTAGTAAGAGCTTCTTGAGAAAGCAATGTCTCACAAAACACCAGAGAATCCACACAGGAGAGAAACCATTTAAATGTACTGAGTGTGGTAGAAGATTCACTCAGAAGTCATCTCTCAACAGCCATCAGAGAATCCACACTGAAGTGAAATTGTTTACATTTATGCAGTGTAGCAAAAACTTCAGTCACATGAAATCTCTCACAATGCATCAGAGAATGCACAGTGGAGTGAAATCATTTACTTGTACTGAGTGTGATAAAAGCTTCAGGAGAAAAGAAGGACTCTCAAGCCACCAGAGAATCCACACTGGAGTAAAACCCTTCACATGTACTGAATGTGGTAAAAGCTTCAGTCAGCAGACATCTCTCACAGTCCACCACAGAATCCACACTGGAGTAAAACCATTCATATGTACTGAATGTGGTAGCAGCTTCAGTCTGAAGGCATCTCTCATAAGCCACGAGAGAATCCACACTGGTGTGAGACCATTTACATGTACTGAATGTGGCAAAAGCTTCCTGACAAAGGGAGATCTCACAAAACACCAGAGAATCCACACAGGAGTCAAGCTCTTCACATGTACTGAATGTGGCAAAAGCTTCAGTCAGAAAACATCTCTTACAAGTCACCAGAGAATCCACACTGGAGAAAAACCATTTACATGCACTGAATGTAGTAAATATTTCAGTCAGAAGAGATACCTCATAATCCATGAAAGAATTCACACAGGAGTCAAACCTTTCACATGTACTGAATGTGGTAAAAGCTTTATGACAAATGGAGTTCTCACAAAACACCAGACAATCCACACAGGAGTCAAACCTTTCACATGTACTGAATGTGGTAAAAGCTTCAGTCGCAAAACATCTCTCACAACCCACAAGATAATCCACACTGGAGTAAAAGCATTTTCATGTACTGAATGTGGTAAAAGCTTCAGTCAGAAGAGATACCTCATAATCCATGAAAGAATCCACAGAGGAGTCAAACCCTTCACATGTACCGAATGTGGCAAAAGCTTCATGAGAAAGGGAGTTCTCACAATACATCAGAGAATCCACACTGGTTTCAAACCCTTCACATGTACGGAATGTGGTAAAAGTTTCAGTCACAAGTCATCACTTACAAGCCACAAGAGAATCCACACTAGAGTAAAACCATTTACATATACAGAAGGTGGTGGAAGCTTGAATCATAACACACCTCACAAGCCACCAGACAATCCATACAGGAATGTGTGAACCACTATAGCAGGTGTCAGACCACAAGATTTGATGACAAAAGAAAGGGATATGATACAGTTCTGTAGACCTTTAAAGATAAAAAGGAGAAAATGTGCTGCTAATTTTCATGACACAAAAACCTATATGTGAATTAAGAGGATTACAGAGAGAATATACCAAAAACTGGAAAAGAATACTAACATCCAAGAAAAGATGTTGAAATAGAGCAAAGTGTAAAATCTCTTAACAAAATTTAAAGACAAGAAATATGTAAGTGATAACATATTAGAACAATAAAGCGCTGATGCAGAAAGAGAAACAGTGACTGAAAGAGATTTGGAGAGAAGCACCAGAGGAGATGTGGGAGAAACAGCCAAGCAGCACCAGGATAAAGGGGCCAGAGCAGCCAGAGGAATTGGAGATGGTAACAGGTGAGGTACCAGGGAGCAAAAATGGTGCAACACATGAAGATGAAAGCAATGTAAGACAAGCCAGGAAGCAGAGTGAAGAGGAAAGGAAAGAGAGAGATCAGGAGATGGAGGAGTCAGTAGTTGAGCTCCTGGCCTGTGTGGAAATGGATGAGTGGGCTGGGGATCCAGGAGAGGGAAAGACTCCTGAAGATAAATCTGAAACCCAAAGTAAAAAAAGAACATAAGAATTGTGAGCCTGGGTCAGACTGAGCGTCCATCGTTCCTAGCATCCTGTTTCCAACAGTGATTAATCCAGGTCACAAGTTCCTGGCAGGATCTCAAATAGTAGATAAGATTCCTTGTTGCTTATGCCCAGAATTAAGCAGTGGCTTTTCCATAGCCTTCCTGATTAATAACTGTTTATGGACTTTTCCTCCCAGAACTTGTCCAAACATTACTCAGTCCCAGCTACAGTAACTGCCATTACCACATCTTCCGGCAATGACTATCTGAGCTTAAACGTATATTGAATGAAAAGATATATTCTCTGATTGGTTTTAAATGTGCTGCTTAGTACCTTTGGGGAGTGTCCCCTAATCTTTGAATTTTGTGAAAGTTAAAACCAATATACATTTACTCTTTCTACTCCACTCATGATTTTATGTGCCTCTGTCATATCCCCCCCCCCCCTCAGCCATCTTTTTTCCAAGCTGAACAGTCCTAACCCCGTAGGCCTTTACTCAGTTGGGAGTCATTCCTTCCCTTATATCGTTTTGATTACTATTCTCTGTACCTTTTCTAGTTCTGTGGTTTTTTTTTTAAGATGATTTGACAGAATTGTTACAGCACCCTAGGTATTTTGAGCACATTTTAAAATAAATCAGAGAAAACATTTTTTCCACTCAATGCATAATTAAACTCTGGAATTCATTGCCAGAGGATGTGACAAAGGCAGTTAGCATAGCTGGTTTAAAAAAAGGTTTGGACAAGTTCCTGGAGGTAAAGTTCATAAAACATTATTGACCAGGTAGACTTGGGAAAAGCCACTACGTATCCTTGGGTGTTAGCAGCATACGATCTGTCTATTATTTGGGATCCTGCTAGGTACGTTATACCAGGATAGGCCACTGATGAAAATAGGATACTGGGCTTGATGGATCCTTGGTCTGACCCAGGATTGCATTTCTAATGTTCTTATGATGATGCCTAGATTATTTTCCTGGTAGTGACTCCTAAGATGAAACCTAACATTGTGTTACTACAGTTTGGATTATTTTTTCCTATGCATATCACTTTGCCTTTGACCACATTACATTTTCTCTGCCTTTTGGATGTAATTTTCCCCAATTTGATTGTGAATTAACAGCTTGGAATAATTTTGTGTAAATGCAAGTTTGATCACCTCGCTCATTGTTCCCCTTTCCAGATCATTTATAAATATGCTATCAGAAAAGAGAACAATGAGTGGACTGATCAGATTTGTCAAATACGATAAGAAAGATCAACAGGGCCATGAACCAGATAAAGGAGCCATCTATTGATATCACAGAAATAAATCAGATACAACATTTTGTAGCAAAACTCATAACTGAGAGAGTCCTGCAGTTACGGACTCTAGGCCAGAAGCAAAAGGAGGAAGGTAACAGATCCTTCATGGAGAAAACATATAGAAAAAAACCAAGACTCTTTATGTGTGGAAGTGTCACTGATAGACAAGGGTATTGACGATGATATCATTTGTAATTCGCTTAGCACAATTTTTTGTTATAGGTGGATAATAAATAATAATACCTACCTCAAAAAGGTGAAGATGTTAAAAATGATGACAAAATCCCAAACCTATAACTGAAACACACTGTACTAACAGGAGGAGGCCTTAAATTGCTATACTCTAATAACAAATTGAAACTATTAGCAGAAGCACAAAAACTGTAGAGGAGATAAGCAAAGTGACATCAAAATAAAACATTTAGACAGAACCAAAAACAATTCTACCAGGACCTAGAAAAGAACATTAATACGGTTAAAGCACCACAAACCAAAGCTGCAACAGGAAAGTTCTGGAGAAATTTATATCAGGATCCCACAGACTTAATTAGGTACAGTTATTGGTAAGAGCAAATTGTGGTGCCAGTTTTCAGATGATGGGCTTTGTACTTTTCAGGGCCACAGCAGTGATGGTCTTCACCCCCTTCTCTGCCACCTCACAGGCAGACTTAAGGTGTGGATGGTTCTTCTCTTGCGCACAAAAGAGATAGGGACCCACGTTCTTGGCTAATAAATTGCCTTGAAATGTACAGAGTGAACCCGGGATTGACGGAATACATACATTAAGTTCACCGTGAAAAAGTGGCAGACTACACTCCACCTGAATTTTGAAGATGGTCAATATGTCATTTCTAACATTAAGATCCAGGACTATGTTAGGGATGTTCCCTATTACCTCTCTTGTTTTACCTGGCACTGAATCCAGGAAATTAATGATCCGCAGACATTGCACCTAGTGTCTGTAGATGACTTGAAGCTTTATAGTTCCTATGATTGCCATGTAATGGGAAAACTTAAGAGGAGCAGAGAGCTTCTCAGATGACATTAGGTGAACATTCGGTCTGGACAAATGTGCTTAGGCAACGTTCCTTAAGGGAAAATTAAGCAAAACTGAAAACATCTCTCTGAAGACTGTAGCATAAAAGAACTTGAACAGAAAGTTGTATTTAAATAACTAGAGGATGGCAAACATGAAAAAAAATCCAGCAGAAGTTACAGAGAGAAAAGATCAGTAAAGAATTCCATAAGAGATTGAAATAGATTTTAAAAAATGTTTTAACATAAGGAAATAAGATATGAGTTCTCACTCAGCTGGCCTGCTAAAGATTTTAAACAGTTGAATGTCTGAACGAAAAAACATCTCCATGATCATCAAGTAATCTATGAGCATTGGTGTATGCCGAGAGTGTACATTACAAGAGCTGAAGGCAGTACGGGCCTTATCGAATTAGATGATATAGAGAGATCCTGGTTTCCCGTTGGCAGATTCTTCAAAATTCTGTGGCATTAAATGGCAAATTTCCATCATCTTTCATTTTTTTTCTTTATAAAAATAAAGTTATTTTCTGAAATTTCTGTGTCCAGTTAATTTATTTGGTTCTTAGAGAGTAGGAGGGGGAGTGAGGAGTTGTCAGAGGATGGAAATGAAGAAGGAATCTTAGGCAGGAAGAGTTGAAGGATAAGGGATGGGGGGACAATAGAGGCACAGAGGGAGAAGATGAAAGATAAGGAAAGAGTGAGATGAGGGAAGATGAATCAGGAATGGGTAGGAGGAGAAAGGGAGTCTTGTGGATGGAAGAGGAGGAGAGAAGATCAGGATGAATAAGAGGAGAACTGGGAATGGGGTGGAGGGAAGAGGAGGAGGAGGAGGGAAGATAGGGATAAAGGTAGAGAAGAAAAAAGCCATGGCCCACCAATCGCATCTCCATCTTCTCCATCATCACTTATGCCTCCCTCCAAAGCCTCTTTGATCCCCTCACACCCCAATAGTCCCCCAATCCTTGTATTCACATCCTACACCCCCCCCCAATCTCCTCACACCACTACCCCCTCATTCACTCTCTACACCCAACTTCAATCTCCTCGCGCTTTCCGCAGAATCCTCTCTCACTTTCACATATGCGCTCTCTTCCATGCCCCCTCAATCTCTCTCTAACTTTCTTCTCACATTCACGCATCCCCACCACGCCTGTGATCCCTCGGTCATTCTTTCACCAAGTCTTAAGAGCTCCTCGTTTACTTTCTCCTATCCCCCACATTCTCTCATTCACTTTCTCCCCTAATTCCCTCCCCTTCCACCATGATCCTCTCGCTCATTCATTCCCTCCCCTTCCAAACCATCCCATCACTATTCCTTGCTCACTTTTCTTCTCCATCACCTCATTGTCCGTCATTCCCTGTCATTCACTTCCCCCTACCTGATCCTCTCACTCTCCATGGTTTACTTCTGTTCCCCCTCAATCCATTCATTCTCCCTTCTTTAAAATCGTCGGCTCAGTGTGCTGCAACAGTCAAAAAAGCAAACAGAATGTTAGGAATTATTAGAAAGGGAATGATGAATAAAACGGAAAATGTCATAATGCCTCTATATCGCTCCATGCTGAGACCGCACCTTGAATACTGTGTCCAGCTCTGGTCACCGCATCTCAAAAAAGATATAGTTGCGATGGAGAAGGTATAGAGAAGGGCAACCAAAATGATAAAGGGGATGGAACAGCTCGCCTTTGAGGAAAGGCTGAAGAGGTTAGGACTTTTCAGCTTGGAGAAGAGACGGCTGAGGGGGGATATGATAGAGGTCTTTAAGATCATGAGTGGTCTTGAACGAGTAGATGTGAATCGGTTATTTACACTTTGGATAATAGAAGAACTAAAGGACATTCCATGAAGTTAGCAAGTAGCACATTTAAGACTAATCGGAGAAAATTCTTTTTCACTCAACGCGCAATTGAGCTCTGGAATTTGTTGCCAGAGGATGTGGTTAGTGCAGTTAGTGTAGCTGGGTTCAAAAAAGATTTGGATAAGTTCTTGGAGGAGAAGTCCATTAACTGCTATTAATCAAGTTTACTTAGGGAATAGCCACTGCTATTAATTGCATCAGTAGCATGGGATCTTCTTGGTGTTTGGATAATTGCCAGGTTCTTGTGGCCTGGTTTGGCCTCTGTTGGAAACAGGATGCTGGGCTTGATGGACCCTTGGTCTGACCTAGCATGGCAATTTCTTATGTTCTTCAGTCCCCCTTCCCCACAATCCCCTCACTCCTCCTCATTCACTTTCCCCTTCCTATGATCCTCTCACTCACTTTCACTCTCTCTCCACAATCCCCTCACTTGCCCTCATTCACTCCTATGCAGATCCCTTCACTCACCCTCCTTCCCTCCACACAATCCTCACTCTCATTCACTCCCTCCCCTCACCCTCCTGTCAGGAAACAGGAGCAGGTGTAGGGAGATACCTGATGTTTTACCTCTGGAGGTGACAAAATATGAATATTGACCTCAGACACAAACTATAAAAGAGGGATGCTGTCATGCAAATTTTCTCAAGCATATTCATTGTGAATATCCTGAAAACCTGACTGGCTGGGGGGGGGGGTCACCAGGACAGGGTTGGGAACCACTGGCTTAAGGCATGAGGCAAAGATGAGGTGTTAGCTTCTAAAAAAAAAGTTGTAGCCTCTCACCAGTACAAAGGCAAGAGATGCACCCCCTTCCTATGCAGCCTGGGATAAGGAGAGGGGAATGTTCCCCCAGAAGGAGGGCAGCTCCTCCCACCAGGGGAGAGTAACAGGGGTCTGGGATCAGAAGCCACCACCCAGACCAGCTTACCACCAGCTGCCACTAGAGGGAGCTTCAAACCTCACAAAACAAATTAAGTTCCTTCGGACACTAATTACTCCCTTTAAGCAAAATTCTGGTTCAGATATTTTGCAGCACTTGGCAAGGTTGCATGAAATTTTTGAGGTAGTAGGTGCTCACTCTGGAAAAAGACCAGGTAACCCTACTGCTGTGGAGTTTCAGTGAAGAAGCTCAACATAGCATCCCCGCCGAGGTAAGAGTCCTTATACACCTTTTGAGTTCGCTCCCAAAGAGCACTTTGGGATGTATGCTAATAATGTTATGGCATGGCAAGTCACTTACAACATAATATGTGGCCCTGAGGAAAGTCCCCGAGCTTTTAGCTACTGCTTAAAGCAGACTTTCTTTTATGGGGAGCCCTGTGTCAGAGAAGCTGGCAAGGTCACTTTCAGAAACCTCGTTTTTGAGTCTCTCCTCCCTACTCTTCAAACTCACGTATATCTCTATAGAGAGGCACCCTTAAGTTTCCTATTAGAGGAAGCTGAGAAGCTCCATTTCACTTGCCCCTAGAGAGCAGAATACAGAGAAGAAGGAGAGGAAACAAGTGTCCACCATAAGGCAGAGACCAGAGATACACATGGGAACTCATTCTCTATCTTCTTATCCTAAGTCTGACAGGTCCCAGATGCCTCCCTACCAGCAGCAAGCAGCTGCCTCAGCAGATAACCCAGAAAAGGATGCAGGCAATTTGCAGTCTCACAAGAGAAATGGCAACTGATGGTGTCAGCAAAACTATAACCAGAGACCAGCTGCGGAGAAGCAGCCGGCCAAGCTGACAGCTGCCATCCAGGCCCTCATTGACCAAAAGACACAGTGCGCCCACTACACCCAAGAAAGTTCCCCCCCTAAAAAAACAGAAAATGTCTAAGGAGTCTAAGATTAGCACCGGGACTAGCACACCCCAAGAGGGCCCCAGTACCCCAGGGTCCTCCACTAGCACGCACTGACTAACCGAGCACGGTTTTTTCTCCCCAGGTCTCTACCATAAGTGCCTGGGAGTCTTCCCGATTTGAACCCAGAGATGCCAGTACCTCCACAGTACCAGGTGACATCCAGCCGCCGGAGAGTTCTGTGCCCCTTTCTGGATGTGGACTCTGTCAGGATGCATAAGTATTTCTTAGGGAAATTGAAGCCTCAGGGACTCCGGTACATGATCCCCCATACGAACACAGGTTCTGAGGTTACCCTAGTCACACACAGGGCCTGTTTGACAGACTCGCCACTTCCTTAGAGAGTAGATCCACTCAGAGTAGTCCTGTGCGATCTGGCTCTAGGGCCCTATGGAGGAATGTCCATGGCGGTTAGAGATAAGCCATGGCTCACTAGTCAGATAGGGAAGATGAAATTGAAGCACTCAGTTCTGATCACCAAGCCCCCCCCCCCCCCCCCCCCCCCCGATTAGGACTTCCTGAGTGGGAATTAACTCCTCATGAGACCGTCCCTCATCCTTGATTATGTAAATGAGGTCATGTGGACTCAGGTCAGGTACCCTCTTCAGTATGGAAGAGTTGGATCAATGAGGGTAGGGAACCTGTGGTTCCTGTTTCATAGAGCAGAAAGAGACTATTCTCAGAATAAATTTACAGAGGTCAGCAGATCCCTCTCTACTAGTACCTCACTACTGACAGATTGGAGAAGGGGGGAGATAACGACAATGTTATCCTCATGAAAAAGGAGGCCATATGTAGCATTGTCCTAGATACCAACCAAATGGAGATTTGCCTTGACCAAGCCCCACCTCCCACTGACCAGAACAGAGCTGACCCAGGAGCTCAGGAGGTAAGTCCACCTCTAACCAAAAACACACACCTGGCACACCCCAGCATGCTGAACGACGCACCGGAGTGCAGATGCCATTTCAGTGTATGTCCAGCTAGCAGACACAAAACCTACAGGCACCCCTGATGCACAGTAGTGATGACTTTTTCAAGAGTAAGTCCCTCTTCTGCAAGGTAAAAGGTAAGAGAGAGCTGATTGCAGTAAAACACGATAATACTTTGGTAGAGATACCTGGATATGAAACTAAGTTGCAAGTAGGATCACGTAACTTACTACTGAAGTTAGGCAGTAAAAAATTTCAAATACAACTTATTTATATTTTTATATTCTGCTTTTTGACACTTCAAAGTGTACATCAAAGCAGATTACATGCAGGTATTTCCCTAAACCCACAGGGCTTATAATCTAATTTTGTACCCGAGGCAATGGAGGACAAAGTGACTTGCCCAAGGTCACAAGGAACATAAACTCTGGTTTCCCTGGGTCGTAGCCCACTCCTCTAACCACTAGGCTGAACTCCATTAGTTTCACCAATGTATTTGGACTCAGACTGTCTCATCAGATTGGGAGCCTATGTCAACCTAGTGAATGATGTTGGGAGCCGACTAGAAGGCGATAGGGTGAGCAGCCCTGACATTCACAAGTTGCTCGGGTTCAGCCAGGCAGTCACGCAAGCATATGAAGTGAGCGCTGAGGAAGCCGTATGCAAAATTATCCCCTCAAAATCAGAATAGCCAAAGGTCAACAAATGTTAGACAAATTGGCTTTCTTCTCACTGAACACCTGAATCTGGGTTGTCTATGGGAGCCTCACTTTGTATGGAGGTGTTGGACACAGTACTGTACCTGTAATGACTAATACCAGAACAATCCTTATTGGTGAATCATTCCCTGATCTGGGAAATTACCTATGAACACTGAGGTATACTCTGGAGAAGATCCACCCCCCGCCTGTTGCAAAACGTTACCTAAAGGCCTCATCAACTTCTAAGGTTCAACTGGAAAACGACTGCCTTCTGCTGTCAAGGGAGCTTGATGGAAGTGAGACAGATGACATCCAGAGTGAAGGGCTTCAAACTGTTAGCTTGGTTCAGAATCGCTCCGTCTCAGAGGACAGAGAAGAGCAGGTGGAGATAGCTCCCAATGCAGTCCTCCCCGGATTCATGGAGAGAGTAAACACTAACAGTCAGTTCATGAAAATGGATACTTGCACGAGCTCAGCAGAGAACGATCAGTTAAAAGATAAACATAAAGATATCTTTGCCATTGATGCCTATGACTGAGGCCTGACTGACTAACATGTCATCCAAGTACCCACAGAGCCGATAAGCAAGCTGTTTTTTTGTATATCACTGCAAAATACCACTAGCTTTCATATGAGTCGGTGCAAAAAAATCTTAAACACACTAGAAGAAAGAGGAATTATCAGATAGTATAACAGCACCTTTAACAGCCCTATATGACCTATCTTGAAAAAGAATGGCACATGGAGACTGGCTATAGACTTCAGTAAGAATTGAATCACACAGTGGGTAGTCCCACAGTCCTATAGGGGAATCATGCTACAGCATGCACACGATGAGCCTTGGTGCACAGAGATGAAGCACTGAAACAAGTAGCAGATTGGCCTCACATGTACCAGGATGTGAAATCATACACAAAGGATTGCCTTATCTGCTCCAGGTTCCAGCTCACTTTGCCTGCGCATGCAGCGCCATTACAAAACCAAAGCGTTACCATGCCTTGGTCTGATATCCAAATAGAGTGGGTCAGGCATGTGGTCTGATCCTCTAGGGCAGAGCTTTCCAAACTTTTCATGTTGGTGACACACTTTTTAGACAAACATAATTTCACGACACGGTAATTCAGTCTACTAGTAAACCAGAGGTTAAAGCTTAAACGAACGAAACATATTTCGACAATTTATGTATGTTTCCTTAAATATATACATAAATAAAATGTTTCACAACACAACCTATCTCATGAAAACCTTAAATTTATATTAAAAATATATATTCCAAGATTCATGTTATTGTTATAATTTATGAGAAACAATAATAAAACAAATTGTCTGTCCCCCACACACTCATCTCTCTCCTCCCCCCCAGCACATGTCTGGCCCCCACACACTCATATCTCTCCCCCTCAAGCACATGTCTGTCCCCCCAGCACATTTGCCCCCCACTCACTCATCTCTCTCCCCCCCAGCACATGTCTGGCCCCCACACTCATGTACCTCGTCTTTTTGATTGTTGCCAGTTAAGTGCTTCACTCCCTTCCATGATCACCAGACACTGCTGCTTGCAGTCAGCAGTCCTCATGGCCAGGCCTCATCGGCAGCAGCAGCCAATGCAAGGATGGCTGGGCTCGTTCCACCCACCAAGCCCCCCAAAAAAACACGATTGACAGCAAAAATCACCCAATAATAAGCAACCCATAAACTGAAAAAAAAAAGTGAATCTCTAGAAAAAAAAAAGCCCAAACTCGCATCAGAGTTGACCGGGCTTGCGCGACACACCTGCACACTGCAGGCGACACACTAACGTGTCCCGACACACAGTTTGGAAAGCTCTGCTCTAGGGATAACAAATACATGCTCACAGTGACCTGTCCACCAAGTTGCCCCTAACAACACTCCTGAGACCACAGCCACCCTACTCTTGAATCACGTTGTTCAGTCACCTGGGCCTGCCCATGAAAGTAGAGTCTGACCAAAGCCCACATTTTACTGGACAGGTAATTAAACATATGTGAAAACTGTTGGGTGTGAAAAGTAAGCTCCACGTATCATATCACCCACAATCTCTGGACAAGTAGAGAGGACACAGAAAAACCATAATAAAAGATATATGTATCTACAACAGGTAAGGACTGGGATATCAAATTACCCCTAGTGTTAATGGCTATCAGAGCCACACCACACCATACTATAGAGTTCTCCCCATATGAGATGATGACAGAGAGAGAAATGACCTTACCTATGCATCTGCTTTACAGGATGCAGGATGCTAATTTGGCTAGTGCTACGACTGTACGTGATTATGTTATCCATCTGCCGTTGCCCAAAAGAATTTGAAGCTGAATGTCAGAGGTCGAAAAGCCTATTATGATTTAAAAGCTACTTCTAAAGAGTATAAAACTGGAGACAAGGTCTTTTACTATAACTACAGTAAAAACAAAGCCAAAGAAAACAAATTTTTGCCCAGCTGGATAAAGTCTCACCAGTCACATATCTTATCCAAATTAAGACAGTCCCTGATGGTGAAAATTTCCTTAAATGGGTCCACATTAACCAGCTCAGACATTGTTGCCCTCGTAAATTTGTGGATCAAAGTGCTGTGCCCAGTGACACCGACATTAACAATAAAACAGAGGAGTAGTTCTCTACTGTTTTTCAGATAAGAGAGTCGATCCCTGAGGGTGATCTTCCTAGTGCTGCTGATGACAGGAGTGGAAGCTGCCAAGATGGTCGAGTCTGGTCCCTCCACTGGCATTGTGATGCAAGACACCCCTGGCTTCCTCATCACGCAATCCCAGATTGTCACCCAGAAAGTCTTTGTGGCGCTGGACCCCCAAAATGTGATCCAGAAATATTCAAACCTCACTAACCTGCATTGGCCTGCAACTGGAGCTTAGTTCAAGGATCACATGAAGTACGCTACCCAAAACGTTTAGAACATGCTGAGCCAATTGGACAAAATTATGATCCAGCCCATTAGGAAGGACTTAGACTGACCCAGGAGGTTTATTGGGCTAATTACTGGATCCATTGTCTTTTCTCTCTGCATCCATGTCCATTGTGAATGCAATTTCTATAAAAAAAATCAACAACATGTTTAAAGAGTTGCAGGATGATATGAAAAGTATTTCTAAACAGATACAACACCAACAAGATCAGTTAACTTCTCAAGGCGCGAGGAACCCACCGGGGTAAGGCCTAGCTTTTTTACCCTTACCCCAACGGGTCCACCCGGTCGACCACGCGGCGCTCCTCGTCCCTCGCAGAGCCTCCTCCTCCGGCTGCAGCGACGCTCCGCCCGCTCGTCACCCGGCCAATCGCAGCTTCAGCAGGAACTCTCCAGACAGCCAATCAGGCTGTCCAGACCGGGCCTTTAAATCTTCAGCTCCACCGGCGCCGCGCCCTTCACAGACGACCCGAGGGGAACGCAGGCCTGCGCAATCGGCGCGAGGAACCCACCGGGGTAAGGCCTAGCTTTTTTACCCTTACCCCAACGGGTCCACCCGGTCGACCACGCGGCGCTCCTCGTCCCTCGCAGAGCCTCCTCCTCCGGCTGCAGCGACGCTCCGCCCGCTCGTCACCCGGCCAATCGCAGCTTCAGCAGGAACTCTCCAGACAGCCAATCAGGCTGTCCAGACCGGGCCTTTAAATCTTCAGCTACACCGGCGCCGCGCGCCTAGCGTCGCGCGCCGAAGGAGCGAGACAAAGGGGCTGGCCCCTTCGTGCAGCCCCTGAGAAAAGCCAAGCCACTCCACTACCTGCTATTCCTCTCTCCGTATGTCTGCCACACTTCAAGCTGGTTCCTGCTACACAACCTTCATATCCACACACCAAGCCACTTGCTCCCCTATCACTCACCCTTAACCATCCAACCATCTCAACCTCAGGCCTGGATTTTCAACACACACACAGGCTTCTCAACATTCAACCCAGCCACCTCAATATCCTCCTAGTCATCTCAGCAATCAACAAACACCCCAAGTTCACTTTCGACCACATCATCATTCATCCAGCCTCCTTCAGCACCGCCATTACACTCTAATTACACCACCTCGAAGTAGAATCCCACAACTCAACTCATCACGACATAAGACAGCAACGACAGGCAAATCTCTTATAAGAGTTCTCAAATTCCTATCATGAGTCTTGGACACCCAATACAGTTCCTTCATTACAGCACCTGCCTCAAGATGAAGCCAACGCCACATTATCAACCTATAACTCGCAGAAACTTAACTCCCGTGATGATCTCCCCCATTACTCAAATACTCGGGCTAGCTCTTTTTACTTTAACACTATTCAACGCTCAGTCAATTACAAAAAAAACACACATCCTTCACGACTATTTACTTGATGCCAAGCCAGACATATGTGCTATTACAGAGACCTGGTTGAAACCCACAGATACACCCTTAATAAATCAACTTCCCACGCAGCTTTATGACATCTTTTCCATACCCAGGAAAAAGAAAAAAGGGGGAGGTCTCCTCATAGCTGCCAAAAAATCCTTCAACCTCACACTACAACCTATTAACACAATACCAAAATTGGAGGTAGGCTTATTTAAATCTAAGTCGCTCCAAATCCTCCTCACCTACGCTCCCCCTGGACTTCTGGATCAAGACGCTTCGCCTATGGTGGAAATCATAGCTAAATACCTAAAACCGGACTCCCCTGCCATAATCCTGGGAGATTTTAACCTCCACATCGATGCAAACCCCAGATCTTCTAACTGTGAAGCTTTCTTGGCAGCCCTATCGGACATGGGCTTCAAGCAATACATTAACCAGCCCACACATAAAGCAGGTCATACTCTGGACCTTATCTTTACAAACTCCAACCTCACTCCACTTTCACCCCCACATTGTCTCCCAGTTCCCTGGTCAGACCATTTCATGATCACAACCAACATCAGGTCACTGACAAGACCTCAGGCACCCCCTCAGACAACCACTTTATACTATAGGAAACCCTGCCCTTCAGAAGACCTTGGCATATCGCTGATTAAAGAACTCCCTAACCTGGATTTATCCAACCCCAACTCTGCTATTACCTCTTGGCAAAACATCACAGAAACGATAGCCAATAAACTATGCCCACTGACAAAGAAAACCATAAACCCGTGTCAAAAAAACAAGCAACCATGGTTCTCTAATGAGCTCCGAACCCTGAAACAAAATCTAAGAAGAAAAGAAAAAGAATGGAGGAAGAATCCCAATACACATACTCTATCAATATACAAAACGGCTCTTCATCACTACAGAACAATAACCCTTCGAACAAAAAGAGAATTTTATGCCCACCGTATCCACGATATGATGTATGACGCGAAAGTACTCTTTTCCTATGTATCGGAACTTATAAAAACTGCGCCATCTACTATTCCAGACAACACAGCCCAAGAAAAAGCCAACGACCTAGCTATGTTC
Organism: Rhinatrema bivittatum; assembly: GCF_901001135.1. Lineage (NCBI taxonomy): Eukaryota > Metazoa > Chordata > Amphibia > Gymnophiona > Rhinatrematidae > Rhinatrema > Rhinatrema bivittatum. The sequence goes on along the minus strand of NC_042616.1, from coordinate 39,710,507 downwards.
TTTCAGAACAAGATTTCTAACACCATGGCTAGATTACCAACCAACCTAAACTCACAGCCTCAGAACACTCTCCACCCACGGAACACAGACATAAGTTTGGATTCCTTTGACCTTACCCACACGTTAGAAGTGGAAAACCTGATAAAAAGATTGAAGCCTTCGACTCACCCTCTAGACCAAATACCTTCCAAATCTCTGATTCTCATACCAGAATACATCTCCAAACATCTAGCCGATATTATCAATTGCTCCCTCTCACAAGGTATATACCCGGATGCTCTCAAAATGGCCACACTCAAACCTATTCTCAAAAAACCTAACCTGGATCCGGACGACCTTAACAACTATCGCCCTATATCAAATCTCCCGTTCGTAGCCAAGATCATAGAGAAAATTGTAAATAAACAACTCTCAAATTATTTAGAAGATCATAACTTTCTTCACCCATCGCAATATGGCTTTAGAAAAGAGCACAATACCGAAACACTCCTCATTTCACTCCTCGATCAAGTTTACAGTGGCTTTGATAAAGGACAATCATTCCTCTTAGCTCTCCTTGACATTTCTGCAGCTTTCGATACGGTAAACCATGACACCCTTCTAAACCGTCTATCAGACATAGGTATTACAGGATCAGTCCTTAGTTGGTTCAAATCCTTCCTTAGCAATAGAGGCTATAAGGTGAAAATCAAGAATAAGGAATCCTCTCACACTAATGCACCATTCGGAGTCCCCCAGGGCTCCTCTCTATCGCCCACACTTTTCAATATTTACATGTTGCCCCTCTGCCATTTACTCTCTAACCTGAAACTCAAGTTCTATATTTACGCAGATGATGTTCAAATCTTAATTCCAATATCCAACTCTCTAGAATCTACAATTAAGCTATGGGACTCTCATCTGCAAACGATCAATCATCACCTCTCTAACCTTAATCTGGTGCTCAACACTACCAAAACCGAACTATTATTAATCACCCCAGAAAGTAGTCCCCTTCAACACCAGATGCATACAAGCATACATACTTCACACGCTAGAGATCTAGGCGTCATCATTGACAGTCACCTGAACCTAAAGCAATTCATAAAACACACCACAAAGGAGTGCTTCTACAAGTTACAAGTACTCAAAAAACTCAAACCGCTCCTATTCCACTATGATTTTAGATCGGTCCTCCAAGCCATTCTTTTCACCAAAATCGACTACTGTAATTCCATTTTGCAAGGACTCCCGGCCTCCACTGTAAAACCTCTCCAGCTACTCCAAAACGCAACGGCGAGAATCTTGACAAACACCAATCGAAGAGCGCATATCTCTCCCATTCTAAAGGATCTACATTGGCTCCCTGTACAATTCAGGATTCTTCATAAATCTCTTACATTAATCCACAAATACATTCACCATCAGACCCCCCTCGATCTACGATACCCCCTCAAACTACACTCAACAGCTAGACCTTTAAGGGACGCCTACAAGGGATCCTTACATGTGCCTTCTATCAAAGCTATACAACACTCAAATATCAGAGACCGATCATTCTCCATCACAGGTCCCTCTATCTGGAACACCATGCCTCCGGACCTCAGGCAGGAATCATGTCTACTAACTTTTAAAAAGAAATTAAAGACATGGCTGTTCTGCCGAGCCTTCTCCGACACCAGCCCAACAGCCTGACTTACAACAGTTCTAGCAACTATACACTTTACAAATTCTAAACCGTGTATATAAATTTTTAAGAGAATGTTTACAAATTTATCATGAGGTCTTCTATCTGCACCTTCGCATACCCCAATGTATATCTTAATCTCTCGTCCCCCTCTTATTTTTCCTCCTCCAAGTTATACATCCTTGTTATAATGTAACTTTACTCTCCTTCAAATTGTATTTACTGTTTGGTTGGTTATAGTTCCTAATTGTTTGATGTAAACCGAGTTGATTTGATTTGTATCAAGAAATTCGGTATAGAAAAGCCTTTAATAAATAATAAATAAATAAGGTAAAATGCTAAGTAACACTGTCACTTTGGTTCACCTACATTCTCAAGTGATTGAGCATAACTGAGAGGACATTATCACCATTAAAACAGTGCTGGGCGAGGACAGTACCTTTATCCAGCCCATTCAAGCACTCACCAATGACTTGTTTAGAGAGCTGGATAATAGCATGAGTAACTTGGATCCAGATCGCTTATCATAGGGGTAATGCTGTACCTCTGTATGTGGACGTTGAGAATATAAAGATTGCTTATGCTTTAAATCTGCATTTCGTTTTACCTGAGAATGTTTACCAATTGAAACAAGCAATTAATGTAGGTACATGCACAATTTATACTTGCATGTAGATGCACCTGCCCTTCTGGCGTATCAAAGTGACAACCCACAGCAATATTTATTTCCCAATTGTTAGAATTCAGCCACCTTCCCAGACTCCTCAGCTTCAGATGCTCACTGCGCGGCAGGGAGCTGCCATTTCATGCTCTGACGTGCATTACTAGGCCCTGGCAAAGAGACACATAGAGTGTGCGCGCGCACGATTCTGCACACCCTGGTGAAAGAGTCAGGTAGTTTTCCCGATGGTGATATCACATGCTCAAGACTACTTAAGCCTGCCTGGAGCTGGACTCCTTGCCTTGCCAACAGGTTTCTTGGTCTCTTCCTGGTTCTTGCTTCATTTACTTGTGTGCCTGATGCTGCTCCTGCCTGCCTGCTTGCTGCCCATCTTGATCTTGGACCGCTCTGGATTTTGATTGCCCCGCTGCCTGCCTCAATCCCAAACCACCTCCTGGCTTCTGCCTGTGCACGATTGTGCCTTGGAATCCATCCAAGTCCTGCTGGCCATCTGAACTGACAGCTCAACCTGAGGGAATGGCAGTTAGTATAGCTGAAGCCTCTTCTCTTTGGCACTTCTGCCTGTGGTCAGGCTTATCGGTGGTGCTTCTCGCTGCCTCTCCATACAGAGATCCACACATCGCCGCCATGTAATCCGAAAGAACTTATGGAATGGCCAGAGAGCTTCTCCCTCCCCCCCCCCCCCCCAACACCAGCAAGGGCTGCCCTCCACAGTTTGCCAAAGCCATGGACCCAGTGTAACTTGCCACACTCCGAGCCATTCTGAGTATGACACAATGTATGCAACAACAACAGAATGTTTTGGATCAGGTGAACAGGGGTTCTGGAAAGGCTTGCAGTGCGAACCAATGTGCTCTTCACATAACCAGCACCCGTCGAAGTGGCTTCACCTATGGCTCCAACTCCCATGGCCATGCTACTGCCATGTCTCCCTCTACCACCTAGATGCAGTGATGACCCCTGGGAGTGTCAGGGCTTTATTAATCAGTGCAGAATGCACTTCACTCTGCATGTGGCTCTATTTCTGTCAGACAGAACTAAGATCACATTTATTCTGTCTCTATTGGGGGATCATCTCAGGCCTGGGCTTCTCCAATATGGGAGCATGAGGATCTGATCTTGGAGGACCTCGAGCTCTTCCTCTGCGACTTCTGGCTCATATTTAATAAGCCAGGATGAGTGTCATTGGCTACATCTGAGCTGTTCCAGATTCGCCAGGATTCTCAGACTGTCAGTGGATACGCAGTCCAATACCAGACTCTGGTCTTGGAACTACTGTGGTGGGATGATAGTCTGTTAGCCATCTTTTGTCAGGGTCTGTCTGAACCCTTGAAGGATGAGCTGGCTAGACAGGACCCACTTGAGTATCTGGAAGAGTTAATTAGGCTGACTATTCGCCTTGACCTTTGCCTGCAGGAAAGAGCTAGAGAACAGAGCCAAGCCCGATGGCCCATCCATCTGGCTGTTCAGTTCTAGTGGCCAGGGATTCTTCCCAGGGCCCCTCTGTCATCCGAAACCTCTGAGGAACCTATGTAAGTGGATCGGCTTTGATTGTTACCAGAGGAATACCTACACAGAAGCACCTCAACTTCTGTCTTGCGCTGGTTCAGGACAGGCCAATGCCCTGTTAAAACAGGACTCCTGGACCTAGGGATGGTATGAGAGGCCACCCTAGGTTGACAAGGTACCTCTCCTCAACTCCTATTTCCAGCGAGCATCATCCTAGAGAAATCTGAGATCCCACTCCAGGCATTATTGGAGACTGGAGAGGCTGAGAGTTTCATTGATGAATTGGTTGTCCAATGTTACTGGATTCCCATCGAATCCCTGGTTACCACCCTCTTGATGTCATTTGTTTCTGGGGAACCTTTGTCTGACCAAATAGTCTGCACCATGATTCCACTCCAAATGCCAACGAGCCTCCTCCACCAAGAGACCATTCAGTTCTATGTGCTTCCCAGGTCAATAAATGAGATAATACTTGGTTTTCCTTGGTTAATTATTCATTAACCTCTTATTGACTGGGTCTCCCTGCAGTTGGCGAGCTGTGGTCCTACCTGCCACCAGCAAAGTTTAACCCTTATCCGGCCTCCTGCCTTGTGTCTGGACAATGCGTGCCTCTCGATGCCCAGGTTGCTGCCACAATATATACAATTTTATGATGTTTTCTGCCCTATAAATGCAGATGTGCTACCCCCTCATAGAATTTACGAATGTCCAATTGAACTTCAGCCTGGGAAAATGTCCCTCCAGGGAGCAAATACCCACTATCCAAACCAGAGATCATGGCCATGTTGGAGTACATCCAGGATAATCTGGCTAAGGGTTTCATCCAACCATCATCGTCCCCCGCTGGTGCTAGTGTGGGAAAAAAGGACAGGTCTATTTGACCGTGTATTGACAATCAGGGCCTAATCAAGATTACCAAGAAGAACTGATACCCCTTACCACTCATCTCAGAATTGTTCAATAAGCTGAGAGGGGCCCAAGTCTCTACTAAATTAGACCTGCGAGGTGCATACAATTTGATTCACATCATAGAAGGCTATGAATGGAAGACCACCTTCAACACCTGAGATGGTCATTATGAATATTTGGTCATGACATTCGACCTATGTAATGCACCTGTGGTCTTCCAGATGATTGTAAATGACATTTTTTTGAGATCTGCTCCATTCTCATGTAATTATTTATTTAGATGACATCCTCATCTACTCAAAGACCTTGGAACAGCACTGCTCACATTAGGCAAGTGCTACAATGTCAGACAGCATCAGCTCTATGCTAAACTGGAAAATTGCCTTTCTGGGGTACATTATTTCCTCTACAGGTTTCCATATGGATCCAATCATTCTTCACTGGGGCTTAAGCCTCTACATTGCTTCTTAGGGTTTTCTAACTACTACTCACAATGCGGCACCTCTCACGCCCTTACCAGATAGGGAGCAGAGCGCTGGGTTTGGAATGAGGAAGCCATTCAAGTCTTTGACCATCTGAAACAGGTATTTACCAATGATCAATTTGCCACCCTGACCCCACTGAACCATTTTATCATAGAGGTCGACGCCTCCATGCTTGGGGTAGGAGCCGTTCTGCTTCAAAATAACCATCATAGTGTTCTTGTTACCTGTGCCTTTTTCTCAAGGAAGTTCTCCCTGGCAGAGAGAAATTACATCACCTGTCATCAGGAACTCTTAGCAGTTAAAACGGCACTCAAAGAATGGCACCATTTATTGGAGGGCACCCAATTCCCAGTATCAAGCTACACTGACCACAAAAATCTTGAATATTTGGCTCAAGCCCAGCAGCTGAATGCTTGCCAAGCCCACTGGTCTCTATTTTTAACTGATTTGATTTTGAATTACAGTATCACCCAGCAGGAAAGAATCTATGTGCTGATGCCCTATCCCATTCTTTCCACGATGACAGTGTTCCAGAACCCTCGAGATCTATTATTGATCCCGCACAGATCTGCCTGACCACCACCACTTTGACCATACCCCCAGGAAAATGGTCGTACAATGTTCTTTATTTTTCCCAGGAATTAATCAGAGTTTATCATGACAAGAACAAAAACAGGAGAAAATAAGTTAAAAATTAACTCATTTTTCCAGGTAAATATCAGAATTTATGATTGTGGACAGAAGCCAGGACAATAAAATATTAAGATAAGGTGCGCCAGGACTGGATGGTATGACAGGTGAATTTTATAAAATGTTGATTGATCAGACTTGTCTGCCATTGGGAAAGATGTCTGAAACTTTGTTGGAGATGAGGGAGTTTCTTTGGGAGTCCAATCTAGTGACTGCTGTGATTTTGCCCAAACCAGAGCATGATCCCTTGTTGCCTGGTTCATATAGACCAATCTCCTTATTGAATTATGATGTTAAGTTTCTGGGTAAGATTATGGCTGACCAGCTTGCTAAGATATTGCCACCTTTGATTTCCCATGAACAGGTTGATTTTATTAAAGGGAGATATGCAGCTACCAATGTCCATAAAGTCTTGACGTCGATTGAATATTCAATACACCATCTTTAGTTTTGATGCCAAAAAGGCATTTGACAGGGTGAACTGGGCATGTCTATTTTCTGTTTTATGAGCATATGGGTTTCATGGCTCCTTTTTAAATATATAAAAGTATTATACAAAAACTCTAAAGCAAGAATACTGGTAAATAGGAAATTTTTGGAAGAATTTAGTCTTTATCAGAGCACTTGACAGGGATGTCCGTTATCATTATCTCTAGACCCCCTTATAAGTAAAATACTGCATGATGACCAGATTTCAGGAATCACTATTGGATATAGTACTTTCAAAATTGCAGCATTTGCAGACGACTTCCTTTTACATTTCTCTAGACCATATACTTCTTTGCCTGCTTTGTTACCAAACTTTCTTTGTATGGTAATCAAGCAGGATTGGAAGTGTACATTTCCTTTACCATGGCCCACTCACCAAATGAAATATGTGGGTATCTAGATTACTAGTGATCTCCACTTATTACATTATTTGGCAATCTCTTTGAGTGGAAGGATTCAATTGCTTAAGATGCCTATCTTTCCCAGATGGATTTATGCATTGAGGGGTAGAGTTTATAACATGCGCGCGTGGACACACATGTACACCTGATTTTATAACTTGCGCGCGCAAGTTATAAAATCCATGATCCACACAAGCAAGGGGGTGGAGGGAATGGAGGAAAGGAAGGTCCTTTTCAGGCCGAAATCGGAGTGGCCTGGAAGGGATCTTCCATTCCCCCTAACCTAACCTTCCCACCCTTCCCTAACCTTCCCCCCCCCCCCCCCCCCCCCCCCAATCTTTATTTCACCTTTTGTGCCTGCCTGGAGGCAGGCGCAGGTTGTGTGCTCCGGCAGCCTGGGAGCAGGCGGAGTGGTTGTCAGCTCCAATAATGTTGGAAGAGTTGTATAAGGCTACGATGAGACTCCTAAATGGGAAATGTCCAGGGCTGGATGGCTTTGCTTTAGAATTCTATAAGAGGTTTTTGCAGGAACTGTCTTCCTTCCTGTTAGTTATTTACTTTTTTTTTTACAACATTTGCCTGAGAGTGACAGTAGTTTGCTGGATGCCAATATTGTGTTTATTTATAAAAGGGGGTGAGATGCTATGGACCAAGGATCTTACTGGCCTATTTCATTACTGAATATAGATTCTAAAGTCCTGGCTAAGATTCTGCAACTCCGTTTGGAGATAGTTATGGAGGACTTGATTCATCTGGAACAAACTGGCATTATTAAGGGGTGGTCAACTGCTAACACACGTCAGTTGGTCAGTGTCTTATTGTTGGCTAAGCACATGAAAAAGAGGGGTGTGGTGGTTGCATTGGACACAGAAAAAGTCTTTGAGGGAGTCACATGATGTGGTGAGCTAAGGTGGATGCTTTGCACTTGGCTCTAGGTGTCATCCCTGAAATCTGAAAATATCTGAGGCATCTGCAATCTCAAAATCGTGGAAAAGACTGAGTTGGTTTGCTCCTATGAACATTGACTGCTATATGCATACATTTCCCTCAGATATGCCAGCAAAATCAGCCAAAAAGAGAGAGAGGAAAGCCTAAAGTGACCAAGGAGAAAATGGCTGTCGTCACAAATAAAACGATGCAGTGCTGTGATAGACAAGAATACTGTCAATGCAATCACAGTAGTGGTAATGATAATTACCATCCAGTTTGATTTGATTTTGGAGCAAATTGCAGGAATTAAAACCTCACTGGAAGATTTTGGCCCAAGGTTGGACATTTTGGAAGGCTGCATGACTGTGGTGGAAGATGATGCATTAGAAATGGTGAAGAAGTTGCAGGGGCTGGAAAAGCTGGTAACTATGCAGGAGAAAATAGATGAATTTGAGAACCGATTGTGGAGAAATAACTTACATTTTACAGAGGAGCACAAATTTGCTGGTATTCACTGAATGGCTGCCTGTGGCACTGGGCCTCTCAGATCAGCTAGAGGCCTTGGTTAAAGAGCGAGCGCACAGGTTGGAGGTACAGAAAGTGTGTGATCAGTGTCCATGCATTCTGATTGCACGTATTCTCAACTTTGTGCACAAACAAGCGATCTGGCATATTGAAAGGCCTCAGCGTTGCAATATAATAACGCCCCGATAAAAATTTTTCAGGACTTCTTTAAAGTAGCCATAAAGCGAAGGGAGTTGGGCCATTGTGTGCTCAACTTGCAGCAAAGCAGATTAGATTCACCCTGCAATTCCCCACTAGACTGAAGGTGTGGCGATATGGAGCTGTGCACGTTTTCGACAAATTTCCAGAGGATAAGAAGTTCGTAGAGGACCTGGTGCAAAATTCTTCCAGCTAAGGATTATAATGGGTCAATATATTATAGTGACATATGAAATAATAATTTAGAAAATTCTTTATTTTGTACAAACATCAACTTGTATAAACTCATATACAAAATCTCATTTGTTTCACAAGATACACATAAGGCCAACCCAGGAGCAATATATATATATATCCCACATTATACATAAAAAACAAACAAACACTCATACACTCATCCATACAATTTAAAAATTACAACATTCTTTTCTCTTGCTTCTTCTCTTTTACAAAACTCCCGACATTTATTTATTTATTTATAGCTTTTCTATACCGACTTTCCAATAACAGAATTACTGATCAATTCGGTTTACATTTTGAACTTTAACAGTGACAAGTAATTGTCTTACAATGAACAGGTAGAAATAACTTGTTTCTACTGTTTCGCTGTGAAGGCTTCTTCAGGGGCGCATACATCCAATTGCGAAATTAATGTTCCTGAGCATTCAAAAAGAGCATTCTCATGCCGCTTCATCTTCAAAAGATGTAGTTCTTTATTTATTTATTTTTAGTTTTTTATATACCGATGTTCCTGTATAATATACATATCGCACCGGTTTACAAGGAACTGAAACAGTCGCCTCTGGGGTGTCATACATTGGAACAAGTTGAAAAAAAGAACTTGCAGAGAGATAAAAAAGGACTACATTCAAAGAGCCTTTTAGCAGAAATAAATAAAGTACCAAACTCAAAAACATATGTACAGAGGGATAGATGGGCCGGGGTCTATAGTGTCATCGACTTCATCGGGCCTTAGCTCTCCAGGAACGCTTGGGCGAAAAGCCAAGTCTTTAGCTTCTTTTTGAATGTCATGAGGCAGGGTTCTTGGCGGAGGTCCGGAGGGAGCGAGTTCCAGAGTGGGGGACCAGCAGTGGAGAGGGCGGGTTTCCTCAGTGAGGTTTAGTTCTTCTAATTAAAGATCATATACATGTATCTCCTCATATTTATCTCTCTCAAGCAAAATGGGTTCAAATGTATCCACAAAATGGGTTCAAATGTATCCACAGAAGAAATGCTATCCTTAAATTTTCACGTACTCCAAATCACAAATGCTCAAGGTGAACCCACGTTTTTCAACATATGTTGTATCAAAGTTTCCAAATGTTCGATAGCAGGTCTAAACTTAAATGGAAACAACTTATCCAATTAAGTAGCTAATTCTATGCAGATATTCAGTGGCATAGTCATACTGCTGAATATCCATGTAACTTAGCTGGATAAGTTATATCAGGCTAAGGCCAGATTCATTAAGGCTAGTCTCCCATTTTGTCTCTATGGGAAAAACCCTTAGTGAATCAGGTATTAAGTTACTTAGCTATTTAGGCTTTAAGTATCAACCTCACAATTTCCAATGGATGAGATGCACCACCTTATTATGCCTGTCTGGACACAAGATTTTTGACATCAGTACTTGACATCTAGTGATGAGATGTGTAACCATTTCTAGATCTCTTTTACTTTAATCCCTAAGCTGGTCATGAACCATCTTGTCTGTCATCTACTATTCTGTGCTGTAATTATCAATCTCTCATCTTTGGGTCTAAGCTCCCCTCTCCTTAAACATTTCTTTTTTTTTTAACTCTTTATTTGTAAGATTTTCGAGGCATACATGAGGCAAGAGTCAAACAAACTCATAAGTCAAAAACATTTGCAACTCAGTCATTTGGTATTGAACAGAGAATATAAACAATATGCATGTGTCAAGCTGCTGACATTCTTTATAAATTAATCCATTCAAGTATTCCTCTGAGACTGGCTATGTTCATGGTATAATCCCTGTACTTTGTTGTATTTGAGCTGCTCGTGCTTTAAAGCATACCTCAGTTGCTCAATATTAGCCAGCTCTCTTACCTGTGCCCTCCAGTAATCTAAACACAGGTTGTGCTTCCAGAATGTGGCTATAGTAAGTCAAGCAACAAGCAAAAGTTGACCCAATAACCTTCTAAATTTACTTGGAATCCCAGATTTGACCTATCTACCCAATAATCCAACTTGAGAGGTAATATGTACGAGGGAGCCTATGATGTCCACAATCTCCTGGGTTACACTTTCCCAAAACCACCGTCCTCTGGGGCAAACCCACCACAAATGTATGTAATTCCCTGTCTCCTTTCCAACAAGTAGCACTCGCATCGGAAAACAGTTTTGAGTAATAAATCAGGATACGATAGGTCCTATGAAGTAGCTGACCATCAGCTTTACCCGTCCTTGGCAAATAGAGCTGCGGTGCAGTGTCAGTCAAATTCCTCTCCAGTCTATATTCTATTTATCTATTATATATTGTGGACTCTTTGATCCAAATTTCCCCTGATGAATTCCCCAATACATAGCTGCAACACCTTTGATACGGGCCCCAGGATCTCCAAGATATGTTTCCATACCATTAGGAGATTGCATATTAGCAGAGAGGTCGAACCTAGCCGCTACTGCATGTCTCAACTGTAAATACTGGGCATGCGTCTCTGCAGTCAACTCAAATTCTTCTTCAAGAGAGACAAAAGTGTAAAAAGACCCATCCTCCCAAAGTTGATGAAACTTACTAATTTCTTCTCCTTCCAATCCTTAAATACAGGTGAGAAGGTAAGTCCTGAGAGCAGTGGGTTACTATGAGTAGGGGACAACAAGAAAAGTTCATCATTATCAGTTCCCAAAACATTTTCTACCTGCCTCCAAACAAGGGCAGGTACAGGGCTAAAATGGGACTGTGTCATGTGACCTGCCTCGGTATTACCGAATCCAGGGGAAGAAAAGGCAAAATAGCAAGGTCAGAAAACGTGTTTGCAATTTTTCCAGTGCAAGCCAGGAATCAAAGTGACCCACCATGACTTTAAGTATAGCAAGTGTGCCGCTCAATAATCAAGTTTTAAATTTGGAAGAGCTAGACCCCCCCTGTTGTTTGGGCAACCATAATTGATTGAGCGGTTTTCGAGCCCTCCTATTATGCCATATAAAATGGAACAAGGCTCTATGTAGCTCATCAAACACCAGAGTGGGAAGGTTGCATGGAACATGCTGGAATAAATATAATAATTTTGGAAGGACGTTTATTTTTAATAAATTAACCTGCCCCATCCAGGAGATAAAGGGCCTCTCAAGCTAATAGGTCCTGTTTAAACTTAGATATCTAGTGCTCAAAATTATTAGAATACATATCTTTAGATCGCTGGGGAATATAAACTCCCAAGTACAGAAACCCATCCCCTATCACTCTAAACCCTGTGGGACAGTCAGGGATGGAAATTTTGGACCTGAGGGGGAAAATTTCAGATTTATCCCAGTTAACCTTGTATCCAGCTGTATTCCCATATTGTATCAACATCTGCACTAGGGCAGGGGCCGAAGTGTGCAAATCGGTCATATAATCACATGGTCAGCTTGTAAAGAAATCCTGTGCTCTCGCCTTCCAAATATAAGACCCTTGATGCTAGCCTCTCCCCATAATGCTGTTGCAAGCAGTTCAATTATTAGGTGAAATAATAATGGGGAGAAGGGACAACCCTGTTTTATTCCATGCGCTATGTTGACAACATTGCTTGTATCCAAGATATAAACCTATCTGGTATTTTAGCGTTTCGCAGTACAGCAAAAAGAAATGGCTAAGACAGCCTGTCAAAGGCCTTGTCCAGAGTGATCACAATACCTGCTTTACCCATCATCTGGGCAAATGTAGAATACTGAAAAGCCTTTGAATATTGGATGTTACACCTACCTTTAACAAACTCTGTTTAGTCTCTGTGGATAAGTAAGGGCAAAACTGTCTTAACCGGAGCTGCAGTATCTTAGCAAAGATTTTTAGGTCAGAGTTTAATAACAAGATAGGCCTGTATGATCCACATTTCACCTCCTCTTTCCCCTTCTTATGTATTAACAAGATGTAAGCATCCCCTATGTCTCCTAGCGATCCCTCTTATTCACCCACCCGATTATACAACAGCACCAAATACCAACATAGGCAGGTATTTTTTGTATAAGTCAATTTAATAACCATCAAGCCCCAGGCATTTCCCACCTGGGAGCACTCTAACTGCATCTTGTACCTCTTGCATGGATATCTGGGCCTACAAAGCTACCTGTTGTGCCCGTAGGCTGCTCTAGCGGTACAAGGAAATTGGTAACATGGTCAGTCTCCATAGGTGTAAGGTCAGAATAAAGCTCTAAGTAGTAACGCCAAAAAAGGTTCTCAATATCTGTTGGATCAGGAGTAAGGGAACCCTTGAGCGAAGTAATGCGTGACTTACACTGTCTCCGTTTCATCGCTCTAGGCAGGAATGTCCCTGGCTTATCGCCATGTTCGCAGGTCTTTCTTAATATTAATCCTTTACAACGCCTAAAGGTCTTTTCACACTGCCTCTAGTTTCTTATATGTTTTTGGAGAACATAGCTGTGCTGCTTTTCAAGTCTACTAATTTTATTTTACCACTCTCCTTATGGAGATGGCTCGCATAGATAATAATTTTACCTCGAAGGTAAGCTTTAAAAGCTTCCCAATGAAGCACTGGAGAGTAATCATCTACAGGATTCCCATCACCGAATTCTGACACTGCTTTTTTTAAGCAAGTCAGGAAATTCCTTGTGTCCCAGTAAGGAAGTGTTAAGCCGCCACGTGAAACTTGGCAGATGGAATGAGCGCAAGGACAGCTATCACACTAGAAAGTATAGTGCAATCCTCACTTTGGGCTATGAAATTAGGAGTTCAAAGGAAGTAATTGTTCTACTGTATGAATTATGTCTAGGAGAATAATATGCAACATTCCTCTCATAAGTATGATAGTTGTACCAAACATCAATTAGGTTTAGTGAGTCCAACAGCTCTTTATGACTAGGCTGCAGCTGAGAATTAGAACCCAGAGACAATGATTTATCTATTTCTGGACACATACACTCAATTCTAGACCCCACCCATTATTAAACACTCAAAACCAAAGGAAACCAGGGTTTCAGTTAAATGCTTATAAAACTCCAATTTCACCTGGATAGGGAGGAAGAATAGCCTAGTGGTTAGAGCAGTGGACTATGAACCAGGAGACCAGGGTTCAAGTCCTGCTGTTGCTCCTTGTGACCTTGGGCAAGTCACTTTACCCTCCATTGCCTCAGGTACAAACTTAGATTGTAAGCCCTGTGGGGATAGAGAAATACCTACAGTACCTGAATGTAAACCGATGTGATATCTCAGATCAAATGTTGGTATATAAAAAATAATAAATAAATATATGTTCACCAGGGTAAATTTCACAGTATGTGAACATTCCACAATCACATCTCTCCTGTGAGGGTCCATCAGGGATCGTCAGCAGAAAGTTTTTATCAATTAACACACATACACCTCTACGCCGCAAGATATATGAAGAGTAATAGAGCTTTTCCACCCAGTCCCCTACTAATTTCTCATGTTCTATATTAGAGAGATGCATATCCTGCAATAACACCACCTGCACCTTTTGGCACCTAGCAAACTGCAATATGCATTTTTGCTTAATTGGCGAAGAGATTCCCCTAACCTTTCAGCTGATACAGTAAAGTCCGCGGGAGAGCGGGCGTTGTGCGCGCGATTCACTATGCAAATTAGGCCTGGCAGTAAAAACAGGCAAAAGGAGGTGCTAGGGACACTAGCGCGTCCCTAGCGCCTCCTTTTGGACCGGAGCGACGGCTGTCAGCGGGTTTGACAGCCGACGCTCAGTTTTGCTGGCGTCGGTTCTCGAGCCCGCTGCCAGCCACGGGTTCGGAAACCGGACACCGGCAAAATTGAGCATCCGGTTTTTAACCCATGAGCCACGGGCCGACTTCAAATTTTTTTTTTTTTTTTACTTTTCTGTGCACTTTCCTGGTGCCCGAAGAAATTAACGCCTACCTTTGGGTAGGCGCTAATTTCTGAAAGCAAAATGTGCGGCTTGGCTGCACATTTCGTTTTCTGAATCACGTGGGAATACCTAATAGGGCAATCAACATGCATTTGCATGTTGCAGGCGCTATTAGGTTCGGGGGGTTGGACACGCGTTTTCGGCCCCTTACTGAATAAAGGGTAATGCTAGTGCGTCAAAAACACGCGTCCAATAGAGGGTTAACAGCGGAGCGCACTGTACTGTATCGGCCCGATTGAGGGAGACGCATCATATCTCTATATTTTGTCATTGATAGCATTTTACTCACACCTCTGCCAAACTGCAAAAAAATATAATTTTGTAAGACTGAAAGTAAACTCTACCCCTGCCTCAGCATGCCTTTTACCCCCAACCAACCAACCCTATTTGAACATCAGCCCTCCCAAAACTACAAAACCCCCATATGCAACCTTATCTTCCCTCCCCAAAAAGACGCAGAATTACCTAACCACACTAAGAGCAAACCCGATTCAAACTCTCCCCTTTCCCTCTCAAACCCCCCCCCCCCCCCAGCCCTCCATAACGGGCCTGCTCAGCTCTGGGTGGGAGAAAACGCAGGACCCAGGAGCAGGTCTCAACCCTCTCCACAATTCCCAAAACCCCCCCTCTACCCTTATCTTCCTTATACCCCAAAATGTCACAGAGCAATAAGCAATTTTCAAGGCACATCCTAGAGAGCAGTCCTTAAACAAAAATAAAATAAGAAAATAAGAAAAATATAAATACAATTCTGAGTGGCGAGGAAAAAAATGTCCCAGTCTCCAAAATATAATTGTGAATTCAACCAAACAGGTATGAGGCAATCCTCTCCATCCCAGCGAATCCCAGACTGCAGGGGAGCGTAACTGAATAGCTGCATAGAGTTCTGTAGCTTGGTGTCGAAAAACAAACCAATTAATAGACCTGTTCAGTTACGCCACGAAAAATGCTTGAAAAACAATTCAGTGTGGTGAATAGACGGAAATAACACATCAGATTCCATTCTAATATTGCAAAATTACTATTCATCAAAGGAGTAGCCTGTACCATTTGGTAAAAGTGAAAAGCTGCAGTTCCCCTTCCACACAGCAAGACTGTAGACACATAAAGGTGCAGCAAAGGCAAACGTTTTAGCACGCAGAGGCACTGTATCAGCATTGTGATATTGCAGTGGAGAAGCGCAATATAAGCGTTGGAGGAATGAATCGCCCATCCGCCCGCTTGTTCTCAAAGCACTTTGTTCCCGGCTAGCATGGAGACAGTCCAAACATATCTTCAACACTGCCAGCCGGCTCGCCAAGGCAAATGCATAATGTGGCAAAAATAATAGCACAAATAAACAAAAAGGTAAAATTGTCCCTACTTACTGCTGTCCAATCTATGCACCCCTCAAACTAACAGTCATTCATACCAAAGACTTCCAACATTATAAAGAAAACCAACTTTGCCATCCCCCACTGGGATACGGTTGACCATATTAACCTCCTCCACGTAATTTTAAGGCTCCTTTTTGCACTCCTCTAAGAAGTTCTCCATCTCCTTCACCCTGGCACATATTTTAGTTTTATTATGAAATGTGATGCACAGCCTGGCCAGGAACATCGTAGCTTAATCGCACCTCTATTCAACACAGCTCTTTTTTCACGTTTCCACACATTTGCTGCTGCCTTACACTTCTATGGAGTAGTCCTGAAAGATCATAATATTAGCTTCTTGATGTTGCAAAGAACCTGCTCTTTGTGCTGCGTTGAGAATTTGCTGCTTATCTTGAAAAACGGTGCAGTCGAATGATGAGGGCATGTAGTTTGTCTCTGCATCGCAGGCGCTATAGTCAAAGACCTGTCGGGATGGTCTATTTTACAAACAGCCATTTTTACATTCTAGGCCTAGCAACATCGGCAGCCACTCTACAGCAAACTCAACCAGGTTGTTCCCCTCTGACTTCTCTGGCAATCCGATAACATATAGATTGTTATGCCAAAACTTGTGACCAGTCCAGCTTATCCAGCTTAGTCTGAAATGAGGTTAAGGAATCCTCTAAATCAGATACTCAAGTCTTTACTTCGAGTCATGTAGAATATTCTTTCACAGATTCTACTAGTTGTGCTATTTTTTTGACCACGATACCCATCCGGTTATCTAAACAGGCCGTTATTTTAGCAGCGAAGAACTCTAATAGTTGTGAGACATGGCCCTTACCGCCCACATACTCCTCCATGCGGTCTTCCTGTTCCTCCTCCGAAGACCAGCTATCGGCCATGTCATCAGTATCAACCGCGATCACAGACTCTTTTGTTTTGTTCGCTTTCCTCATTTTGGCATTGTGTTCAGCCCACAAGCCCAGTACATAACTTTGACTGGAATCTTTAGTCTTTGACATTCTACAACTCTGTGGTCTAAATAGCTGGATAATAGCACAAATAAATGTCTTCCCGGCGGGAGCTCAGCTGTGTGCAGCCACTTTGATCAGCTCATAACTGGAAATCTTCTCCTTAACCATTTCTGAGTCAGGTTTTCATTCACGAGGGGTTTTTAAAGCAACTCTCTGTATTTCCCACTATGTATGTGTTCTTGCCAGTTGATTGTCCTTGTTTTCTGGTTGGATTCTTTAAAGAGTTTTTTTTTCTTGTTTTGCAAATTCCATTGCTTATTTCCCCTCATATGCTAGAGGATTCTCAATTATTCCTTCCACTCATCAAACTGATCATCCAAGCTTACGGATAAAGACCAATTTTATACTATTTACTTTTGTACTTCAGAACTCTTAGAGTATAGGGATCTGTTTATGCTGTTGGGTATGCTTGAAGGTCTATAAGAGCAGTTCTATATGTATAATCTATGTCTATAAGTCCCATACTCTCTTTAGCTCTTGGAATGTACAATGTCGGCATACACTTGTTTGCTTGTTCTTACACCGAGCTAAGATCTTTATCAGACTAGACTACTATTCCAAAACTCTAGAAGAGTGCGGGAATTGAAAGGTGATTGATAACTTGTATCTTATTTTGTATTTTAGGGTGATTTTCAAAACCAATTTCAATCTTTTATAGTATTCCTTTCTGGTCTTTTCTCTCAGTAACTTGTGTTGAATTGATGTACCTTCATCTACCCTTAGATATTTGTATATGCCTTCTTTTTCAAGATCTTTTATGCTACAGTCTTCAGTCAGTGTGGATTTTATACTGTTCTATGAGCCTTACCTTCCAAGCGAAGCTCTCACCATATTCAGTAAAGGAAAAGGTTTTTTTTCTCCAGGGTGAATTCTCTGGTGCACTATAAAGCTGCTCCTATCATGGACGTTTTTACTTCACTAAGTATATGAAAATGGTTTCTCGCTAGTGTGAATTCTCTGGTGCCTTGAGAGGGCCCTCTGATCACGGAAACATTTACTGCACTCAGTACATGAAAATGGTTTCTCACCAGTGTGAACTCTCTGGTGCATCTTGAGATTCCACCTATCACGGAAGATCTTACTGCACTCAGTACATGAAAAGCGACTCTCACCAGTGTGGATTCTATAATGATGTGTGAGGCTTTTTTTCCAACGGAAGTTGTCACCACATTCAGTACAAGAAAAAGGTTTCTCACCGGTGTGTACTCGCTGGTGTACAATTAGGGCCCACTTATCATGGAAACCCTTACTGCACTCAGTACAAGAAAATGGTTTCTCTCCAGTGTGGATTCTCTGGTGCATGACAAGTCTCCTCTTATCAGGGAATCTTTTGTTACATGCAGCACATGAAAATGATTTCCCATCATTATGGGTCTTCAGGTGACTAGTCAATTTTCTGTTTACGTTGAAGCTTTGATCACAATAAGTACATGGAAATTGCCTCTCACTAATGTGTACTTTCTGGTGTTTTGTTAAGTTTGTCTTATATGTGAAGCATTTATCACACTTGGTACATGAAAAGGGTTTCTCTCCTGTGTGGATTCGCTGATGCTGCATGAGAGTAGCCTTATATAAGAAACATTTATCACACTCAGTACATGAATAAGGTTTCTCACCAGAGTGAATTTTCTGGTGTATTGTCAGTTTTTCCTTCACATTAAAGCTTTTACCACACTCTGTACACAAAAACGGTCTCTCACCAGTGTGGATTGTCTGGTGCCTTCTGAGATGTGAGCTATTCCTAAAGCTTTTATCACACTCACTGCATGAAAATAGTATTTCACCTCTGTGATTTTTCTGTTTTTTTACTTGATGTTCCTTCCTAGTGAAACTATTCTTGTGATTAATACATGCACATGGCCTTGCACCTGTATGGATTTTCTCTTGTTCTTGTAGCTTTTCCTTTTGAACGAAGGTTTTCCCATAGCCTGTACATGTAGATGGTTGCTCTTCAGTGTAAGATCTCTGCTGTGATTTCAGATCGACAGGATCCTTGAAGAATATCTCACATATACCACACAAACATCCTTGATTTGTTGTTTGGTTTGTCTGCTCTTCCTTTGCGTGTGCGATATTACTGACACTTTGCTTACTCATAAGAGAATTCTCTGCAGAGTCTCTTGTTGAATTTCTTTGTGTCATCTCTGAGGTGAATTGATTTCTGCATTTTCTTCCCCACTCAGAAATAGAAGGATTATCATCTCGGTCTTTTTCTGATAACATCTTGCTCCTTTCTGGATTCTCACTGAGTTTGCAATGATGTGTCTTCATATTTTTTTTCATGGACACATCAGGTTCTGGATAAGATTAAAAAAAAAAAAAAGACAGAACATATGTTAGACATCGAATGGAGGATCCCCCTATCCTCTCTGTGAGTGAAGGCCTCCTATGTCAGACCCAGCAGGGAATGAAACATTTTCAGTTAATAACAAGGAAAGTTTCCCATTAGAGACTAGGTAAGACCAACCCAATGTTTTCTAGGACATATCATTTTACTATGATTAGTAAGGATTTCAGTCCCAACATTTTTTTTTAAGTTTTCAGGGGGCCAAGGGAGGGAGGTTATCATGATTTGAATCATTTGATTTTTTTTTTTTTTTTTGGCTTCACATTGTTTACCAAACCAAAAAAATATAAACAACAAAACACCCCCAAATAAACAAAAAAAACCCCTTTGATACACAAAAAAATTAAAAGGGCCTCTGGCTTTGGTGCAGGTTCCCGGCCCAAGTCCTGGTCCTGTCACCAAGACTTAGGCCCAAAGCCTGGTCCTGTCACTAAGGCCTGACAAGAAGATTAGACCTGATGCCTGAGCTTGGTTAATGGCCTGGTCCTGGCACCAAGAATTCTCATTATCTTGATTTGTTAAGAGGTCACACATTGCTTTGGCCACACTAATGAGGAAATGGAATAAAGGCAGGATGGGCCTAATGAATTTAAGGACATATAATTTAGTTTGTATCTCAGACATGTGGGAGACTGCATTTTGGGCACCAGTTACTATAATACCCCCTGGAGGTTGGAACAAGATTTGTTCCAACCACTGGACCTTAGGTTCGTTCTATACAGTAATCCCCTAGCGCTGCCTATTCATATTCAAAATAGTGTGTGGGTGGCCCCGATGTTAAAGACATGGCACTGAGTGTGCAAGAGCTTACAATTGGATTATAAGACATCACGTTTCCTTCCTATACAAGGCAACAAAACATGCTTTGCCTGGAAATCAGTCCATCATATTTACTGTGTAGTCTGATAAGAAGTTCCAGGTAATCTCACAGTGCTTAACTGAAGACACTCAGATGATTTCCTTTTCCAAAAGGATCAAACACTTTCTTGTGTACCTGCAAGTTCATTACCACATACAGTCCTTGAGACTGCAGGAACTTCATCACAAAAATAGGGAACTTTTGCACAACCTTCACCACGGAAAGCCTGTGGCTCGCAGATCAATATGTGGTAGCACTTTTATCAGTCGGACACGTTTTGAACATTGACGGACACGTTTTGAACGTTGACAGCCAATAGACTTCTGCATTACAACAGTTATGGTTAAACCAGCCCCTGACGAAGACAAGTATCTTCAAAATGCTGCAGCACTGGGCTGCAGATGAGACTGCACTTTTGAAGCTTTGAGTTCATCAATCCTTAAGATAAGGGGTTTGTCTGCTTTGCATACCTTTTGAAAAAGGACTTGTTTTACTTGCAATTAAAAAAAAATATATATAACCAAGGATCTAGTAGAAATCATATTCTTTCAAGACTGATGATTATAGATCATATGGCACTACATATTTTATATGAACAAAACAGGCACCAGGGAAACACGGTTTAGGCTGGGTGCCCTTGTTTATGAGGTCTGTTCTATAAAAAGTACTCTTTTTTGAAATAACAGGAGTATATTGCTTTTGCAGAGCGAGATTTTTTGGTCTGTATCAGGGCTGGAGACATGGCAGGACAGGACAAGACCCAGGCAAGGCCTGGGCTGGAGACAGGGACTGGATAAGGATAAGTGGAACGCAGGATTTGTGGTGGGGCCACCTCCAGTGGCATAAGATGGCCACTGTTGGGGCCATCTTATGCCAAGATGGCCCCAACAGTGGCCATCTTGGCATAAGATGATCAAATTTAAACTAATAACTGGAAGGAGACAATAAGTAAATCTACAGCTCTAACACTAAACCTTCAAAAGGGAAACTTTGATAAAATGAGGAAAATAGTTAGAAAAAAAAACTGAAAGGTGCAATTGCAAAGGTTAAAAGTATTCAACAGGCATGGCCATTGTTTAAAAATACAATCCTAGAGGCGCAGTCCAGATGTATTCCACATATTAAGAAAGGTGGAAGGAAGGCAAAACGATTACCGTCATGGTTAAAAGGTGAGGTGAAAGAGGCTATTTTAGCTAAAAAAATATCCTTCAAAAATTGGAAGAAGGATCCATCTGAAGAAAATAGGATAAAACATAAGCATTGTCAAGGTAAGTGTAAAACATTGATAAGACAGGCGAAGAGAGAATCTGAAATGAAGTTGGCCATAGAGGCAAAAACTCATAATAAAAACTTTTTTAAATATATCCAAAGCAAGAAACCTGTGAGGGAGTCGGTTGGACCATTAGATGACAGAGGGGTTAAAGGGGCTCTTAGGGAAGATAAGGCCATTGCAGAAAGATTAAATGAATTCTTTGCCTCCGTGTTTACTAATGAGGATGTTGGGGAGATACCAGTTCACCCATTTGTACTCTCTTTCTGTTAAATATTTCAAACTAGTTCTCAACCTCATCGTTCCATCTATCACAAGGATAGTTAATCTATCCCTAACAGAAGGGAAAGTCCCAAGTGCTTTAAAATTTGCCATTGTTAAACCCATCCTTAAACACAATAAATCTGATGTTACTAATTTTAACAACTTTAGACCTATTTCTAATCTTCCCTTCTTGGCAAAGACAACTGAAAAAATAGTCCAGAAACAACTAGCAGATTATTTAAAGATTAATAATATTCTCTTTCTTTCTCAATTTGGTTTTTGTAAGTTCTTTAGTACTGAATCTCTTTTACTAGCTCTATCAGATACAATCCTCAGAGGTTTTCATTCTGGCCAATCCTATCTTTTGATCCCCCTAGTTGTCAGGTAGACATATATTTCTTGTGCATGTCAGGCAGATACAGCCGTGTCGGGGAACTAATACATTTAAATAAATCCTGCTTCATTGGTATGCACAAAAGGAAAATTAGTTCTTACCTGTTAATTTTCGTTCCTGTTGTTCCACGGATCAGTCCAGACCATGGGTTGAGCCTCCTGTCCAGCAGATGGAGACAGACCAAAACTGAAAGGGTATCCTATATCAGGACAGAGCCTACCCTGCAGCCCTTCAGTATAACCATTGTCAAAGCAGCAAAAGGCATAAGGCCAAGCAAGTAGCAAGATAACTATTAAGTTGTTAGAACAAGCAAACAATTGAATGAACTGTGTGATTAATCGCTCTTGCATGACTACCCCAGATCATCGTAAAAGATGCTTCCGATGCCTGTAATGAGAATCCAAGAGAGCCATGCAGAGACACAAAAATACTCCTATAAGAAGGAAAAACCAGGAAAGAGTTCGAGCGGACAGAACACAGGAGGGAATCTGGACTGATCCATGGTACTACAGGAATGAAAATTAACAGGTAAGAACTCATTTTCCTTTCCCTGTACATACCCAGATCAGTCCAGACCATGGGATGTACCAGAGCTTCCCTACAAAGGGTGGGGCCGAGACAGTCCCGCTCGAAGTACCTGCCAATTGAAGGAACCAAACACTGGCGCCTGTACATCAAGGCAGTAATGTCGAGCAAAGGTATGCAAGGATTTCCACGTAACTGCCCTGCATATTTCCTGCGGAGAGACCGATTGACTCTCTGCCCAAGAAGTAGCCTGAGAACGCAAGGAATGAGCCTTCAAGCCCTCAGGAACTGCCCGGCCTTTACATATATAGGCTGAAGAAATCGCCTCCTTCAACCACCGAGCGATCGTAGTCTTAGAAGCTTGGTTGTCCCTATTAGGACCACTCCACAGAACAAAAAGATGATCCGAGACCCGGAAGCCATTGGTAACCTGAAGGTAACGCAGTAAGACGTGTTTAACATCCAGTCGGCGAAGGTCACTGCCACCTGACCCCGCTATATCCTCAGAGAAAACGCGGGGAGATCCACCGACTGATTGACGTGAAACGAGGAAACAAACTTCGGCAAGAAGGAAGGTACGGTTTTGAGAGAGACACCTGAATCAGAGAATCGCAGAAAAGGCTCTCTACAGGACAGAGCTTGAATCTCTGACACTCTTCTAACAGAGCAAATGGCAACCAGGAAGACAGTCTTGAGCGTCAAGTCCTTGAGAGTAGCCTGATGGAGAGGTTCGAAAGGAGCCGCACAAAGAAACTGGAGGACCAAATTTAGGCTCCACGAAGGACAAGTGGCCCGGACGGGCGGCCTCAAGTTCTTAGTGGCCCTGAGGAGTAGGACGACATCTGGGTGAGAGGCCACCGCATGACCCTCGATGGTGCCCAGGAAGGAACCGAGGGCGGAAACCTGGACGTGCAAAGAGCTGACGGAAAGACCCTTGGAGAGACCCCGCTGAAGGAAAGTGAGAATCATAGAAATCGAAGGGGAACGAGCCGAGACACCCAATTCTGCGCAGGCATTCTCAAAAATTTTCCAGACACGGACATAGGCCAGGGACATAGACTGCTTAAGAACCCGGAGCAAAGTGGAGATAACCTCTTCTTTATAACCCTTTCTCCTCAATCTTCACTGTTCAAACGCCATGCCGCTAGACAGAAGCGATCTGCCTGATTGAAATATATGGGACCCTGCCGAAGAAGACGGGGGAGATGGCCGAGGCGAAGAGGACCGTCCATCGCCAGATTTACCAGATCCGCGAACCACGGCCTGCGAGGCCACTCGGGGGCCACGAGAATGACCGGACCCCGGTGAAGCTCTATTCTCCTGAGAATTTTTCCCACTAGTGGCCAAGGCGGAAACACATAGAGGAGAATGTCGGGAGGCCAAGGGAGGGCCAGAGCATCCACTCCCTCCGAGCAATGCTCCCTCTAGCGGCTGAAGAATCTGGGAGCCTTGGTGTTGGACAGAGTTGCCATCAGGTCCAGGTGAGGGGGGCCCACCTGCAAACAATCAAATCCATCGCCTCTTCGGACAACTCCCACTCGCCGGGATCGAGAAGTTGTCGGCTGAGGAAGTCGGCTTGAACATTCTCCTTGCCTGCTATGTGGGAGGCAGCCAGACGATCCAAGTGCCTCTCCGCCCAAGCGAAGAGCTTGCTGGCTTCCAGCGCCACCAGGTAACTTAGGGTACCCCCCATACAATTGATATAGGCCACCGTGGTGGAACTGTCCAAGAGAACGCGTACCGCCTTGTGGCGGATTAGCGGGAGGAAAATCCTTGAGAGCCAGGTGCACCGCACAAGCTTCCAGACAACTGATGTGCCAATGGGACTGGACTGGGGACCAGTGTCCTTGTGTCGTTTGAGATTGACAGACCGCTCCCCACCCGGAGAGACTGGCATCCGTCCTGACTATGACCCTCGAGGGAGTCAGTAGGGGCATCCCCTTCAGGAGATGCGCCAGTGACAGCCACCATTGTATGTCTGCAATGGTAGAGTCAGAAAGAGGTAGGATTTCCTGGAACTGCTCGGACACTGGCTCCCAGCGGGATAATAACGCTCTCTGTAATGGACACATATGCGCAAAAGCCCAGGGGACCAGGTCGATAGTGGAGGCCATGATCCCCAGAACCTGCAGGTAATACCACGCCGTGGGAAGCGGCAGGGAAATAAAGCTGCGCACTTGATCGGTGAGCTTGAGCGCCCGAACGTCTTGGAGAAATACTTTTCCGATCCGGGTATCGAAGCGAGCTCCCAGGAATTCCAGAACCTGGGAGGGCTGGAGATTGCTTTTGGGGAAGTTGATTATCCAGCCGAGCGAAGTGAGGAGAGCAAGGACCCTTTCGACCACCCAACCGCAAAGAGCTGACGACTTGGCCCCCATGAGCCAGTCATCCAGATAAGGGTGGACTAACATTCCTTCTTGGCGGAGTGCAGCCGCCACTACCACCATGATCTTGGTAAAAGTGCGGGGAGCGGTGGCAAGGCCAAAGGGTAGAGCCCGGAACTGGAAGTGTTGGTTCAGGATGTGGAATCGGACATACTTCTGATGCTCTCGTCGAATCGGTATGTGAAGGTAAGCCTCTGTCAAGTCGAGGGAGGCCAGATATTGCCTGGACGGACCGCCACTATCACCGCCCTCAGGGTCTCCATTTGAAAATGGGGTACCCTGAGAGCTCGGTTAACTCGCTTGAAGTCCAGGATTGGACGGAAGGCACTGTCCTTCTTGGGCACGACGAAGTAAATGGAATACTGGCCGGCGCCTTGTTCCTGCACTGGTACCGGGATTATCGCCCCAAGTTCCTGGAGCCTGGCTAGGGTTTGACAAACCACAGGCCTCTTTAGTGGACCGCAAGGAGTGACGAGATGAAGATCCGGTAGGTCCCGGGCAAATTCTAATGCGTAACCATTTTCTATCACCTCGAGGATCCATTGATCGGACGTGATTTTGGCCCATTCCTCGCGAAACAGAGAAAGACGCCCACCTAAGTTTCGAGCGGAGGAATGGACTGGCTGGATCTCATTGGGGAGCGGACTTGGCGGACGGGTGTTGCTGATTACCATCTTGGAAGGCACGACAGCCCCAAAAGGAATGAGACCATGATTGGGACCTGGAGGTGCCTCCTCTGGGAAAGGAACCTTGCACCCTGTTGTTGTACTAGCGTTGTCCCCGAAAGCGGGTACACGTCGGGAAGAAAGACTTAGACTGTTTAGGGTGGTCCTCCAGCAGCTTATGGACCTTGTTTTCGCCCAAGGATTTAATAAGTTGTTCCAGGTCCTCTCCAAAAAGCAACTTGCCCTTAAAAGGAAGTATGCCCAGCTGAGCCTTGGACGAAGAGTCCGCGGACCAGTTGTGCAGCCGGAGGAGGTGTCTGGCCAAAACTGCGGAAACCATTGCCTTGCCTGTATGCGAAGCAAGTCATACAGGGCATCCGCGCCATATGCAATGGCGCCTTCTAAGCGTTCCGCCTGCTCTGCCTCTGCAGATGGGAGGTCCTGGGTGCTGAGTAATTGCTGAACCCACCTATGGCTTGCCCGCTGCATGAGACTGCTGCAGATTGTCGCCCAGACACCTAAAGCTAAGACCTCAAAGATCCGCTTAAGAAAAAACTCGAGCTTGCGGTCTTGAAGATTCTTCAAAGCTGTAGCGCCCACCACTGGGATCGTGGTATGCTTGGTGACCGCAGAGACAGAAGAATCCACTTTGGGAATCTTCAGTATGTCCAGGCAATCTTCTGGGAGTGGGTAGAGCTTATCCATAGCTCTCCCGACTCGTAGACCTCTCTCTGGAGCTTCCCATTCCCATAAAAGAAGTAACTTATGCATGGGATGGAAGGGAAACGTGCGCGGGAGCGCTCTAAGTCCAGCCAGGCCCGGGTCCGTGTTAGCCAGCATCATGGCCGACACCGTATCCTCCGGGGGAGCATCAATCCTCAATTTCTGTAGAATGAAAGGGATGAGGGGCTCCAGCTCTTCCTGCTGAAATAGATGGAGTATGCGGGGATCATCGCCCTCGAGCAGGGGGGCCTGAGTAGAAAAATCCTCATCAGGATCCTGAAGGGGGATCCACGGGAGGCTGTGGCGGATCCGGAGGGAGCGGGGCCCCCGGGACCACTCGCACCCGGACGGGGCCCTGTGCATCCGGCACCGCGGGGGGTAGCAGTGCGGGCATCCGTGGAATCTTTGCTTTCCAAATATCATTTTTAGTGCGCAGCTGGTCTACCGTGGTTGTTAATGCTTCCAAATGCTCTTCATGAGCACAATACTGATGGAGTCAGAGTAATAACTGAAGTACTGAAATCATCCACTTTTGTCTCGCAGTTCATCCACAGATGACTGGAGTTTTTGTAAATGATCCATTATGGCTGCAGACACTGCACGAGTTAACTCTCGAATCATGGACTCGGACGAGACCCTCCACTGTGATTTTTTTTTTAATTTATGGTTGACATAGCCAAAGAATTGTCAGGAAAGGTTTGCCAATAATACCAAAATCTGCAACAGAGAGCCAGGAAGGTGTGGAAAATATTAGGAGGGATCTAGCAAAACTTGAGGAATGGTCTAGGGTCTGGCGGCTAAGATTTAATACTAAAAAATGCAGAGTAATGCATTTAGGTTGCAAAAACCCAAGGGAGAGGTAGAGTATTAGGGGTGAAATTCTTTTAAGCACAAAAGAAGCGCAGGATCTAGGGTTGATCGTATCTGATGATCTTAAGGTGGTCAAACAGGTGGATAAAGGGTCAGCAATAGTCAGAAAGATGCTTTGCTGCATAGGGAGCGGAATGGTCAGCAGAAAAAAAAAAAAGGAGGTGATTTTGCCCCTGTATACGTCACCTTCACCACCAATGCTGGGAGAGCATTCCAGGCATCCACCTCTCTAGTGAGACTTCACTTGGAATACTGTGTACAATTCTGGGGACTGCACCTTCATAAGAACTTGACCCATCTGGAACTGGGCCACAGCAAGGCTGCTAAAATGGTCACACAGGGACAGACAAAGATCTAAATGGGGACACCATGGAGGAAAGGGGAGATAGAGACATTTAAATATCTCAAAGATTTCCATGGAAAGGAGGCTCTTTAACCAGGGGTCATGGGATGAAGGTGAAAGAGAGGAGAGTCAGGAGTAATCTTAAGAAATATTTCTTTGCCGAGAGCGTAGTGGACTCCCAGCGGAGATAAAAACTGTTATCTGAATTCAAGAAAGCATGGGATAAATACAGAGGATCTCTGATGGCATGATGGGAATTGCAAAGCTAAATTGGTTGGGTGGATGTGCAGACTAGATAAGCCATATGGACTTTTCCTGCCATCATCATGTTTCTAAATCTCCAGAGAAGACAATGAATGGTGTGGCAGCAAGGGGTCAGCAATAATGGTTCTGTGGGAAGGTTTTGGAATAACATTAATATTTGGCTTTTATTGAAGATTGCTCCCCCAAGACTTGGAATTCGTGTTGCCAAGCCCACATGTACTACGGGGATTGGAGTAGTAGGGTAATTAAAAAGTTGAACTAGTCTTGTTCGGTAAACTGGGTATATCTCTGTTATTAACGATCATACAGCAACGGCTCGAACTGAAGATCATTTCTGGCTGTTTACGGTTTATAAAACTGTGTTACGTGTTGCAGAGAACCTATCCCAGCGGTTCTCTCCTAAAAGGATGGACCCATCTTCACAGAGAGAACACAAGTAATAGTTTGGTTGTACGTTAGCTCCCCACGTGGGAGGCTGCAGTGGTGGAGTCCATTTTGCAGTGTGGATTTCTGTTTAGCCTTTTCAGGAAGCAAGACGACCCAGTTCTTGTTCCTTGATTTGTTTGGTTTACGGGGAAAGGCCCCTTGGGTTTCAAGGAGTGAAACCTAGGTAAGAACTAGGAGACGGGCATCTTTTGCCCAACTTTGAAGAATGTCATTTTTGTCCCGTTTCTGAGTTGGAATAAAGGAAGTTTTTGGTTTTCCTTTTTGTCAACGATGCTAGATGGGGAAAATAATTCAGTACCAGTAACTTCATCAAGGAGTTTGTATTGTGTCTCGACCACAGAGGTCCAGTGGGCTCTTGGAAGTGCTGTGAGGAATGCGTTCCCATTCATTACAGAACACCAATGGCTCCTCTATCTGGTGAGAACCACTACGATATCATCTGGATACTGATGTGAGGAGTGAGGGTTTACCTTCCAGGTACCATCAAGGAGAGTGAGGAGAATGGATGAGAAGTAAGAAGTACTTCTGCTTCAAACGGCAGTGGGAAAAGGGGAACTGGATTCAGACAGCAACCATCGGGGGCCCAGACTTTTACGGTTTGGGGGACAAATAAACATGGGGGGTAACTTGCTGATGCGGCACTTACTACCCTTAATCACTAAGCCTGATACTTTGATGCAACTCCAACATTACTCTCTGCTTTCACGGCAATGGTTAAGGGAAATTGGATTCAAACAACATCCGAGGGGCCCTGACTTTTATGGTCTGGGAAACTGATAAGCATGGGGGTGACCTGCACAGCGCAGCGGATACTGGCATGAGCTTGCTGGGCAGGCTGGGTGGATCATTTGGCCCTTTTCTGCCGACGTTTCTGTGTAATGATTGAACAACTGGACAAAGGTATGAGACATGGGACTGAAAGTTTAGCACATGTAAATCGGGTTTAATCACCCTATCCACCAAATCCTAGGAAGAAGCTTTAAAACTACCCCCATGAACTGGAAAGGATCAGGAATAAGATAATTAATTGAAATCAGTAACAGAATAAAGTAACTGGAACCATAAAGTCATAGATTTATTGGAAAATGTAAACGTGTACATGGACTGCATTAAGCAATGACTTGTAAAAGAACCTTGTCCAGCAGCTTTCAATCCTTCAGTCAGCAAGGACTTTAATGTTTACATACAAGTTGAACAACACTCAGGGCTTTGGAGATAATCTGCTTCCCCCTCCCCCAAAACCAACAGGGTCAGGAAACTTTGAAACAGCAAAAGCTTTTACAAGTAAGGGAGGCCCTGGGGCTCCTTATGGAGGGTTGCAGCCCAAGGGTTACATAATGAAAACAAAAGTCTGTTTCCTACAAGTTGACAGAAGGAAGTAGGATATTATGCACTTTTAGTTTACAGCAGGACTGCAGGCTCCCCCACAGACCTTCTCACCATGGGACACTTCCTGGACCAGGAATCCGGAGAGGCTGTCAAGTCTCTTCCTGTGTAAAACTGTAAAGAATGGAGCTTGATACTGAGGAAAGCAGCTCTACACCGGCTGGGACAGATCCAGCTTATGGTGTTCAGATGATTAGAGAGCGGTGGGTGTGTCTGGGATTGGAACATGACATCCTATGTCACGGTGAATAGACACACAGTTCTACCAGAGGAGCTTGTGAAGGGGTCTCTGCACTTCCCAGCTGCTCCTTCCACTCTCTTCCTCTCAGCAGTTTTACCCCGGTCCCTCTTATTCCTGCACTCACCTGAGCAGCTTCTTCTCCCAGTTCCTCTTTCCTCTGATCCCGGCTCGTCCCTGATGTACGGCTCTTCCCCTCGTTCAATGCGGGAGATAATATCAGGGGTGACAGTCGGAGAGCCTGTTCCTGGGGTAAGAACAGTGAATTAGGTTTCCCATAATTCAAGATCTTAGACAAATATCCACCATAAAGGTATTCTCCACTTCAGTGAACAAAACTATTCAAATGTCCGGTTACAGAGACATAGTACAGAGGGGCCGAGTATCTTGCAAAAGTTATGTATACTTCCTTTATAGTCTGGCACTCACTATGAACAGTGTAATATTAGATTGATCCAATGTTCCCTCTTTTTGTGGCCCGTGTGCACAATAAAATTCTGATGTACAAATCAGTGGACAAATTTGTGTGCAGTGTTCTTTGAAACACTATTATTTCCTTTTCTTGTGTGTGCTGTTTTCCCATGTGCACTTGTTTCATGACAGTATTGGCATGTGCCCAATTTACAGAAAACATTGTTCTCATTTTATTATCTGCCAGCCTCATTATCCCCTAGAACAGCGCTTCTCAGCCGGTGTGTCGCCAAGCAGCGGCAGATGTGTCGCGTGCTACCAGTCTCCCGCTGCTCTTCCCCCCTCTTCCTTCACCAAGCGAGAGACAAACTATCTTCCACTGCTGCTGTTGCCGCCCGGGCTATCAGCATGGTCAAGCCCGGATGGGAACGGCAGCAGTGTATTAAAAGCTGGCAACTGCGGCTGGGCCTTTTCTTCTTCCCGCACCTGCCCCCACCTTGGCCCGGAACAGGAAGTGATGTGCAGTGGGGTGCGCGGGAAGAAGAAAGCGCCATGCTGCACGAAAAAGTAGCGGCAGCAGCCCCGAGCAGTAGTGTGTGCCGAAGCAAAATCAGAATCAGCCAGAAATCGGCACAGGAGACAGCAGAATTAGCCTCCCATGGCCGATGGGATTCTTCTTTCTTAGCCTGCAGGGGCTGGAGGCTGCTGCAGCTACTATTTGTGCTCGGGGGGGGGGGGGGACAGGAAATGAGAAAGAGAAAGCCAGCCAGCCTGTCTGTGAGAGAATGTATGTGTGATTGAGAGTGTGTATGTGTAACTGTGACTGAGAGCCTGTGTGTGAGAGAATGTATCTGTGATTGAGAGTGTGTATGTGTAACTGTGACTGAGAGCCTGTCTGTGAGAGAATGTATGTGTGATTGAGAGTGTGTATGTGTAACTGTGACTGAGAGCCTGTGTGTGAGAGAATGTATGTGTGATTGAGAGTGTGTACGTGTAACTGTGACTGTGAGCCTGTGAGAGAATGTATGTGTGATTGAGAGTGTGCATGAGTAACTGTGACTGAGAATCTGTGTGTGAGAGAATGTGTGTGTGATTGAGAGTGTGTATGTGTAACTGTGACTGAGAGCCTGTGTGTGAGAGAATGTATGTGTGATTGAGAGTGTGTATGTGTAACTGTGACTGAGAGCCTGTGTGTGAGAGAATGTATGTGTGATTGAGTGTGCATGAGTAACTGTGACTGAGAGCCTGTCTGTGAGAGAATGTATGTGTGATTGAGAGTGTGTATGTGTAACTGTGACTGAGAGCCTGTGTGTAAGTGAGAGAATGTGTGTGTGATTGATAGTGTGCATGTGTAACTGTGACTGAGAGCCTGTGTGTAAGTGAGAGAATGTGTGAGTGATTGATAGTGTGCATGTGTAACTGTGACTGAAAGCCTGTGTGTAAGTGAGAGAATGTATGTGTGATTGAGAGTGTGCATGTGTAACTGTGACTGAGAGCCTGTAAGTGAGAGAATGTGTGTGTGATTGATAGTGTGCATGTGTAACTGTGACTGAGAGCCTGTGTGTAAGTGAGAGAATGTATGTGTGATTGAGAGTGTGCATGTGTAACTATGACTGAGAGCCTGTGTGTAAGTGAGAGAATGTGTGTGTGTGATTGATAGTGTGCATGTGTAACTGTGACTGAGAGCCTGTGTGTAAGTGAGAGAATGTGTGAGTGATTGATAGTGTGCATGTGTAACTGTGACTGAAAGCCTGTGTGTAAGTGAGAGAATGTATGTGTGATTGAGAGTGTGCATGTGTAACTGTGACTGAGAGCCTGTGTGTAAGTGAGAGAATGTATGTGTGATTGAGAGTGTGCATGTGTAACTATGACTGAGAGCCTGTGTGTAAGTGAGAGAATGTGTGTGTGATTGATAGTGTGCATGTGTAACTGTGACTGAGAGCCTGTGTGTAAGTGAGAGAATGTATGTGTGATTGAGAGTGTGCATGTGTAACTATGACTGAGAGCCTGTGTGTAAGTGAGAGAATGTGTGTGTGTGATTGATAGTGTGCATGTGTAACTGTGACTGAGAGCCTGTGTGTAAGTGAGAGAATGTATGTGTGATTGAGAGTGTGCATGTGTAACTATTACTGAGAGCCTGTGTGTAAGTGAGAGAATGTATGTGTGATTGAGAGTGTGTATGTGTAACTGTGACTGAGAGCCTGTGTGTAAGTGAGAGAATGTATGTGTGATTGAGAGTGTGTATGTGTAACTGTGACTGAGAGCCTGTGTGTAAGTGAGAGAATGTATGTGTGATTGAGAGTGTGCATGTGTAACTGTGACTGAGAATCTGTGTGTAAGTGAGAGCATTTGATTGAGATCATCTATGTAAAGTGTGTGAGAGAGAGCATGCGTGTGATTGAGAGAAACTGGTCAGAGAGGTGATGTGTGTGTATATGTGAGAGACAATGGAAGTGACTGGTCAGGGAGATGACTGGAGTGTGATGGTCACATGTTCAGTGTGTCACGCATGAGAGAACCATCTGTCAGGTGTGTCCCAATCGAAAAAAAGTTGAGAACCCCTGCCCTAGAAGCCACTTTGACCTTTCCACATTGTCTCCTGGGTAGCAGATATTGTCAGCAATGAAGTAATCGCTGAGGTGGCCCATCTAGATATAACAGACTGACTTGCCAGTCCTGTCTCCTGCCCACGTTCTGAAGGTGCCAGCAGTCACCACTTTCATTCCCTGCGAATTACAGAGGAGTCTGTACAGATTGAAGACATCCACGAAACTGCTCAGGAACCTGGGAGACGAGAACATCTGCTGAGGAGAAACCTAGCCAGGCTCTGTCACTGTGACAGCTCTTCCCACCAGCAACAGGCTTCAGGTTTCCTAAAATGTCCAAAAAAACAGGAGATCGACTTTTACGGAGCCAGAGAACTGGAAATTAAAGACCACTCCATCTTAGCTGGTACAAGCAGAGGTAGAGCGAGATCTCCCACTGACTCCTCACATACTGAGGCTTTTCCATGAGGGGGAGCAGAAGGGCATTGGAGCAGACTAGGAGCTCCATAATGGTAGAGAACCAAAAGGAAAAAAACCAATAAAAGTGACGTGAATAAGTAGCAATGAGCCTACAAGCAGAAAAGCTCCCTTGGTTGGCAGCAGGGATATATTATTTTACCAGTGCAGGCAGACTGGATGGGCCAGCTACTTACTTCATGCTGTTATCTACTATGTTACTATATTAAGATGATTTTAAATTCACTGAAATCCACAATCCCCTTCATCTTTCAACTGTGTGACACGGACAAGGGCACTTAATCCCTTCTCTCGCTCTAAATCTCCAGTCTTCACATGGCTTTGATTTCATAACTACATTCTGTAATTATAAGTCTACTGGGAACTGGACATAAAGAGCCCTCAACCTTCTCCCCTCCCCCACTTTCAGAGCTGATCCTCCAATATCAGTACCGGGAAACCTAAGATCTCCTACTCTTATACCCACATCCATTCTCCCCTCACTATAACCCCCGACACAGCCCCATGTGACATCCATTCTACCCTCACTATAACCCATGACACGGCCCCGTGTGACATCCATTCTACCCTCACTATAACCCCCTGACACAGCCCCGTGTGACATCCATTCTACCCTCACTATAACCCCCGACACAGCCCCGTGTGACATCCATTCTACCCTCACTATAACCCCCCGAAACAGCCCCGTGTGACATCCATTCTACCCTCACTATAACCCCCTGACACAGCCCCGTGTGACATCCATTCTACTCTCACTATAACCCCCGACACAGCCCCGTGTGACATCCATTCTACCCTCACTATAACCCCCTGACACAGCCCCGTGTGACATCCATTCTACTCTCACTATAACCCCCGACACAGCCCCGTGTGACATCCATTCTACCCTCACTATAACCCCCCGAAACAGCCCCGTGTGACATCCATTCTACCCTCACTATAACCCCCACTGACACAGCCCCGTGTGACATCCATTCTACCCTCACTATAACCCCCTGACACGGCCCCGTGTGACATCCATTCTACCCTCACTATAACCCTTGACACGGCCCCGTGTGACATCCATTCTACCCTCACTATAACCCACTGACACAGCCCCGTGTGACATCCATTCAACACTCACTATAACCCCCGACACAGCCCCATGTGACATCCATTCTACCCTCACTATAACCCCCGACACAGCCCCATGTGACATCCATTCTACCCTCACTATAACCCCCCGAAACAGCCCCGTGTGACATCCATTCTACCCTCACTATAACCCCCACTGACACAGCCCCGTGTGACATCCATTCTACCCTCACTATAACCCCCGACACAGCCCCATGTGACATCCATTCTACCCTCACTATAACCCCCCGAAACAGCCCCGTGTGACATCCATTCTACCCTCACTATAACCCCCACTGACACAGCCCCGTGTGACATCCATTCCACCCTCACTATAACCCCCTGACACAGCCCCGTGTGACATCCATTCTACCCTCACTATAACCCCCTGACACAGCCCCGTGTGACATCCATTCTATCCTCGCTATAACCCCCTGACACAGCCCCGTGTGACATCCATTCCACCCTCACTATAACCTCCTGACACAGCCCCGTGTGACATCCATTCTACCCTCACTATAACCCCCGACACAGCCGCACTGTACAGGTCACCCCCATACTTATTAGTTTCTCAGACCATAAAAGTCAGGGCCCTCTTTCTTACAAATACACAGACCCTCCCACAGGCTCCCTCTGTCACAAACAAGCATCCTCACATACACACAATCTCTTTTTCACACACACTAGCTCCCAATCTCTCACACATATACACACTCCTTCACAATTTCCTCATATAGGAGCTCTCTCTCTGGCACCACATCCATGCACCTTCACACATGCTATCTCTTACACACACACACACACACAAAAGCCACTAAAGCCCTAGCCGAAATACATGCAGGAAGGGTATTTTAAATGATACGCGCCTACATGCGAGCACAATCTGAAACTGCAGCATCTCTCCGCTTGCACGTCAATTCCTTTTAAAATTAGCCAGAAAGTGAATTGTAGAGATCGTACTGGTTGTGCTTCGAGATCTGAGATTTATGGGCTTCAGTGCACTTGCCCCCTCATCTAGGTGGGAAACAGTCAGCAGGCAATGCGTACCCGTCTTACTGAGCATCACAGTTGTCTCAATGCTTCTAAGGTTCAAGTGTCTCTTGTACTAATTTGTCTTTCGCGCCGCCATGAATTTGCTCCACTTAACTGGAACATCACTGACACTGATCAAGTTCAGTCCTTGCTGAAAGGAGATGATATGACCGAGGTTCTTAACAGCTGCGAGCAATCCTGGATTTATACTTTGAATACGGTGCCTCCTTCTGGGCTCAGTGAGGCCATTGATTAGCACACATTACAGGTTTTTACGTTGGCTTTTTTTTTCCTTCAGCATTTTATTCTTTCAGATGTATTTTTATTGCAGGAAGTTTATGACTGGCTGGCGGCCTTCAGTGCGGCAGATATTACCATAAGCTTGCTGGGCAGACTGGATGGACCATTTGGTCTTCTGCCGTCATTTCTATGTTTCTATGAATGTGTGTATGTGTGTGTGTGTGTGTGTGTGGGGAGAGAGAGTGGGAGCCCTTATGTAGGGGGACTGAATGAGAGAGGGAGCCAGTGTGCAGGGTTGTGTGAGAGAGAGACATAGGTAGCCTGTGTAAGGGTGTATGCGTGAGAGAGGAGATGAGCCTATGTGGGTGTGTGTGCAAGAGAGAGAAGGAGCCCTTTTATGAGGGGATGTGTGTATGCGAGTGAGGGAGCCTGTGTGAGGGTGTGTGTATGTATATTAGAGAGAGGGAGCATGTGTGTGTGTGTGTGTGAGAGAGAGAGTGGGACAGAGGGAGCCTGTGTGAGGGGCAGTACTGAGAGAGAGGTCAAATTCTGGGAGTAGAGATAGAGTGTGGGATGGGGTCTGTGCTGGGTGTGCTGCGTCTCTGCCTGTCTCTGGGTAGCGGAGTCCGTCTGGGTGCTGGGTTCCTATCTCTGTAGGGTGTCGCTGTCTGGGTATCTGTTTCGCTTTTTCCGCCCGAGTGTGGGGATGACTGACTGGGCGCAGGGGGGTTTCCCTCTCTGGGCCCGTGTGCATGGCTGTGTCTCCTCTCAACAGCCTGAAGAGGAACAAAAGGGGTGGGGGCTCTGAGCCTCTGGCTGGCAGCGTGGCTGCCTGATCACTACCCCTCGCACGTCTGTAACATATGCTGTGTACACACAGTAATTCATCTTGCGAGACCCCAGCCAGTTGCATGAATGGAAGGGGAGGGGCCATGGCTCAAGGACCCTCCCGGCTTACAACGTCATCCTCTTGTGTGGCTGCTTCGTGCCGACGGTCAATGTAGAAACAGGATTTTTGGCGTTGGCGGTTAATCATCAGTGCCATTCCCTCTCGTGGCAGGAGCTGGCCCCGAGCCCGCGGTGGTACCTCAACAACCTGGCCCACGGCGAAAGCTACAGAGGGGCCCGGGTACTACCAGGAACCTTGGCCCCTCAAAGACCCCCCCCGGGGGGCTCTGAAAACTGCTTCTCTCAGCGGTGCGACTAAACCATACCCCAATATTGCCTGGATCTCAAAGCTTTACCAAGCCTTGCCCCAATTTTAGGATGAAGCAGAGCCTGGTGTGGTAACGCGGGATCGCAGAGCATCCATTGGCTCGCCTTGTCCTTTCCCCGTTTCTCGCCCGGCGTCTCTTCCTCTGCCACGCTCCGAGGCTGATGCAATATTACGTGTGCGGAAAGCGGGGCATCCAAACCGGGCGGCCGTCCTTTCAACGCGGGCACATCCACCTCTGCTGGGCACGCGATCCTCAAATTGAATGGAGTTGCCGCACGGCTAAAACTGTGGGTCCCGGCAGGAAAACGGGCCCTCAGTACGGGCGTCCATTTTATCCCGCTGCGGGTGATTTACACGCACAATACATACGTGGCAAAAAAAATCCGTCTGGGGCGTATAGACTGTGCGTGTACCCTGTGTGCTGTGGATCTCTCAGTAGTGCAAAGATACTGAGGAAGAGGAAGCACAGAAGAGAGCAGTACTTTCTGTTCTTTTTCACGGGCCCTTGACTCACCGTATGACTGAATTTTGCTGGGTTTAAAAGGGTGCGTGGGGCGAGAGGCAATGTCCTGCATCGCGGGGCAAGAGCCAATAGCCTCACCTGCATGGAATTTACCTGGTGATGAGCGCTATTAGCCAAGCATTTGTCTGGATGCGCTTATCCCCTTACTGCATCGGATGTTGCTCTAGCGCGTCCAAGCCAGGGTAAACCTGTGCTCACTTTGTTAGCTCGATGCTCTTCTGGTACCAATCTCCCGCTGCACATTTTCCGGCCCTCTGCCATGACCCCCGCACACATCTGAGGCTGCCTCTAGCCGGCCACACCCCTTACGCTCCCGGTCCTGCCTCCCTCGCCCACCCGCTCTTTCTGGCCCTATAGTCTTCTGGCGCCACCTCCTGCTACCCAGCCAGTAATCTTCCAGTCCTTCCTTATGCACGCCCCCTGCTTTCTTGCTGCCATGCACTCAGAGTTCTCCTTCTGTCAACAGCTTAATATGCTTCCTACTCCTTCCCCTGTCACGGACATGCACATTCATTTTTGGGTTGTCTCTTTATGGCTGTGCAATGCAACCACCATGGCACTTCTCTCTAGTGTGGGCTCTGGTGAGGTCTGCATAGGCCTAAAGATGAGATTGGATGACCTTAGAATTTTTCTAGTTCAGGGTAAGACCTAGTAGTGCTGCCCTCTTTGAGGGATTCTCGGTGTGATCAGAACTGTCTTCTTTCTGATATTCCAGGGCTGTTAATAAAAATGCAAAACTATCCCTTACCCAGAGAAATCAGGGTCTGATAACTCTCTTTCATCACTTCCTTGTAAAGCTCCTTCTGCCATTGTTCTAAATCCTCCCACTCCTCCTGGGAGAAACAGACAGCGATGTCCTCAAAGGTTACCGGGACCTGAAACACAAACCAGAAACACCCTCAGCACCTTCTGCATCTCATCCATCAGGAGATCTCCCAGTACTGGGGCTCAGCAGGGCAGGGGGAGAGGTTTCTGAGTGTAAATAATTCAGAGTCAAATAACCCATAATCCCAGAGCAGGATTATATTTCAGGAGACCTCCCAGTGCTGGGGCTCAGCAGGGCAAGGAATGTGTTTGTAAGAGGGTCACTATTCTGCTTTCACACTCTCCAAAGCAGCAGCCAAGCAAACAGCAGCAAAGGAAACTTGGGTCTTACCTGCTAATTTTCGTTCCTGTAGTACCACAGATCAGTCCAGATTCCTGGGTTTTGTGCCCCTGCCAGCAGAAAGATACAGATAAAGTTTTATTGAAACTGCTCTATAACCTAGTGTGCCACCTGCAGTCCCCTCAGTATGGAACCATTTCCGAGCCAAGCTGCCAAAACCCAAACCAAATCATTTTAACAGCCCACCCAAAAACCCCACAAACAGGAGGGTGGTGGTGCTGTAACATATCATGACAGAAACTCGAGTAATCTAAAAACAGCGTAGTGACCTGCCAACAATTCTGCATTAACTGTGACCTAAATACGAACCGAGCAGGTGACCCTGGATTGATCTGTGGTACTACAGGAACGAAAATTATCAGGGAAGAACCAATTTTCCTTTCCCTGTACGTACCCAGATCAATCCAGACTCCTGGGATGTACCTAAGCCCAACTAAATAGAATGGGGATTTGGAGAGTCCCACTCGCAGAATACTTTCCCCCAAACCGGCCACAGTCGGAGCCCCGACATCCGACCAATAATGCCGGGGGAAAGTAGGTCGTGACTTCCACATCGCTGGCCTGCAGATCCCCTGCGGTGACACCTCCTGGGCCTCATCCCAAGAGGCCGCCTGTGAAGCCGTTGAATGAGCCCTGAAACCTGCAGGCACCCTAGAAATATTCGCCGAACCGATCGCCTGCTCGAGCCAACGTGCGCAATTGTCACGTTGTCAGCTTGATGCCCCTTCCTCAGGCCATTCCAGGGAACAGAAAGGTGATCTCACCAGGTTCCACTAATCGCCGATATAGAAAAACTTCGATATGCGACACGCCACGAACAATTTCAATATAGCATTATTCGGGGGCCCTGCCTTGACTATATTAAAGACTTAGATGTAAATTAATTATATATTCCTTCTTTTTTCTTACATGGAATCTGCCCTTTGAATTTGACAGTTACTTTCTGTACTTATGCTGCTGAATGTGCACTTGTGATGGTCCCTGTAATTCGTAGCCCTAAGGGTGGGTTGTTTGTATTATGAAAATTTCAAAGTTAAAAAAAAAAAGGTGATCTGACAATCAAAAATCTTTAGTGACCTTCAGGTATCGTAACGATGCCCGGCTGACGTCCAACTGCATCAGGTTCCCTTGCACGAGGGGCTGAGGAATCCAGATCTGATTAAACGTGAAACCCAACACTACCTTTGGCAGAAAGGAGGGACCTGTGCCCAACGAAAGCCCTGCCTCCGAAACCTGCAAAACTGGATCCCAACAGCTCCAAAATCCTCCTCGCTGAACAAATGGCCACCAGAAAAACCACCTTAAAAAAAAAGAGTCAAGGCCTTCAAAGTTGCTCTTCTCAGCAGCTCAAAACGGAGCCGCACACAGAGCCGTAAGCACCAAATTAAGATTCCAAGATGGGCACGGCTGCTTCACCGGTGGCCTCAGGTTCTTTGCCCCGGGAAGAAGACGTACAACATCCGGATGCGTGGACAGAGAATATCCTTGAACCTTACCCCGGAGGCAGCCGAGGGCCGCCACCTGAGCCGTCAGAGAATTAAAAGCTAAACCTTTCACCAAACCATCTTGAGGGAAGGTCAAAATATGCGCCACTGGAGCTTGCAACACCTGCACATCTCAACTCCTACACCAGGACTGGAAAACCTTCCAGACCCGCACAGAAGGCAGGGACGCAGAAGTATGCCTGGCCTGTTGTAAGGTAGTGACACCACTTCGGGATAACCCTGCCATCTTGGGGCCTCATTTTCCAATATCGCATGCGATACCAAAAAGGGGTGTACCTTATGCTAATAAGCATGTGTATCGCAAATTGCGATATCAGCTATGCAAAAGGCTGTTATCGCCAGTTGCACTATTAGCCCAATTTGGGCTACATTGCCAGTATATATCGCGGTTCACGATGTTTCCGGACAGGCCTGTTTCAGTATGCTGAAACAGGTAGAGAGTCCATCAAGCCAGGTTGAGAGAACCTTGCCCAAATCTCATCTTGGAGTGAGTTTCCTCACTCCGAAGGCCAGCAAATCTTCACAAGAGACCACTGTTCTGTTCGTAGGTGTCACGTAGAATGTCAAAGTGGCCCCTAACCCCCTACACTCTTACCTAATCCCCACCTCGAGTTACTAGGTGGGCCTACCATAGGGATACAAATACCTGCCTATGGGCCATGATATTAAGGTCAGTCTCTCAGTCTCTCTCTCTCTCCCCCCCACCACCACCCACCCACCCCTTGGTCACCTCCTCTCAAAAGCCAGGTCACGAATACAGTAGCATGTTGTGAGGCCATGATCGGATCGCTGTCTCCAACAGCTCCCATTCTCCTGGGTCCAACTCCTTGTAACTCAGGAAGTCCGCCTGTGTATTGTCCACCCCAGCAACATGTGACACTCTATCCTTTCCAATATCCTTTCCAAATGCTGTTTCGCCCAGAGGATCAACTCTCGCGCCTCCTGCAACACTGCCCGACTCCTGGTTCCACCCTGGCAGTCAATGTAAGCCATAGTCGTCGCACTGTCTGTCAGAACTCTCACCAAACGACCGCGTAATCTTGGAAGAAAGGCATTTAACGCAAATTGCACCTCTCTCGTTTCTAACTGACTGATAGACAGGAACCTCTTTCTTTGACCACTGGCCCTCTGCCGCCTGATCCTGACACACCGTTCCCCAGCCTGATAGACTGGCATCGGTAGTGATACCACCCAATCCAGAACTTCCAAAGGGTCACCCCGTTCCAAACTGTCTCAAAGCAGCCACCAGGAAAGACTGTTCCTGCCTTCCCCCTCTAACGAAAGAGGAATATGAAAATCCCCCAACAAAGGATTCCATCGAGAGAGAAGAGCCCTCTGGAGAGGTCGCATATGTGTGAATGCCCAAGGAACCAACTCCAAGGCTGAAGCCATGGACTCTAGGACCTGCAAACAGTCCCAGACCCTGGGCGTCAAAAGCCCCAGTAGGCGACAAACCTGTTCCTGAAGCATCTGCATCCTGTCCTCTGAGAGGAATACTCTCCCCTCCCTCATGTCAAACCAAGCCCCTAAGTACTCCAGGGACTGAGAGGGAACGAGCTGACTCTTTAGAAAATTCACCACACAGCCTAGGGACAGCAACCGGTCCCACACCTTTCACATAGACCACAGACAGAGATCCTCTGACTTTGCCCTGAGAAGCCAATTGTCCAGATATGGATGCACTGGTATTCCTTCCCTTTGTAACGCCGCCGCCGCCACTACCACTAGCCCAAAGGGAAGGGCTCGAAACTGAAGATGCTCCCCGAGAATCATGAACCGCAGAAATCTTTGATGGTTCTGTCTGACTGGTATATGCAGATAAGCCTCTGTCGGGTCTAGAGACGCCAAGTACTCACTACACACTGCCGCAATCTCGGATCTTAAGGTTTCCATGTGAAAACGCAGAACTCCGAGAGCCAAATTTACTTTCTTTAAATCCTGAATGGGACCGAGGGACCCTTCCTTCTTTGGTCCCACGAAACAGATGGAATACCTCCCCATTCTCTGATACCCTATGGGAACAGGCACCACGGCCCCCTAGAAGCTTCAAGCGGTTTAACATTTCTTGGACCACCAACGGCTTTGGAAGTGGACCGCGAGGGGAAATGACCAAGGCATTCCTGATGGGACAAGCAAAATCTAAAGCGTAGCCGCTCTAACCACTTCCAGGACCCGCCGGTCTGGGGTGGAATCTTGAGCCCCTCCTCAAAAGAGAGCAATAACCGTCGCCCTCCTACCGTCGGAACCGAAGAGTGGGCCGGCCTCGCATCATCGCAAAGGCTTTGCATTTGCTGAACCGGTACCATAATCGACCTGGGCGGGCCTTCGGCTCCCTTGAAAGGTCTGCTCCTAGGACGAAGCTCTGGCCAGAAACTGCTGCCGTATGCCTCCAGTACCCTCCCCGCACCTTTGGACTGAGGCAACCACCTGTTGTTCCAAAACCTCGTCCGCGCCAGCACCAACTTTCTACCTTTGGGCTCGTCCTCCGGCAACCTGTGTACCTTGGATTCACCCAAATCTTTTATTAACAAACAGCAGCTTTCCTTTAAAAGTAAGTGCCCCAAGATGAGACTTGAGCCAAACATCCACTGACCAATTTCTGCAATCAT
Source organism: Rhinatrema bivittatum (assembly GCF_901001135.1). Lineage (NCBI taxonomy): Eukaryota > Metazoa > Chordata > Amphibia > Gymnophiona > Rhinatrematidae > Rhinatrema > Rhinatrema bivittatum. The sequence goes on along the minus strand of NC_042616.1, from coordinate 39,667,738 downwards.
AGCAGATGCCGAGCAGATACTGCCGACATAATAATCTTGGAAGAGGTCCTGATCAGATCATAAAGGGCATCGGCTCCATACGCCACTGCTGCTTCCAGCCGATCTGCCTGCTGCACCTCAGACGCTCCAGCAGGATGTGACTCCACCGGAGGCACGCCCTCTGCACCAGACTTTCTTGGTGACTGCTGACATCGCGGCATCCACTTCTGGCAAAGTCACAGCAGCGACTCCAGGAGGCCTGCCTGCAGAAACACAACCCTTCGGGCACCTGTCCTCCCCAATATAAACAGAACAAAAACGGCAGGGAAATAAAAAGTAACCAAGAAACCGGGTTTTTGTTTTTTTGTTATAACTTTACCAGTAACAACAAGAGAAGAGAAATAAAATATTCCCTGCATCCCTGGTAGCACGGACAGGATTGCCAGCGGGTCACAGTGCTGCTTCGTGTTAGCAGAGGGATCTGGACCACCAGATGTCAGCCACACTGTAACAGTGGCGAGCTAAAAAAAGGATCTCATCAACCCCCTTGCTCGTCGGCCTCGACCAGGGAAGGTAACCCCACCAGGACCTTACAAGTCCCTAGGAGGGTGCCTTTAAGATCTTCTGTTCTTCCTCTCTCTTTTTTTTTTCCCCCTCAGACTGCAGGTTTTGCACTCTCTGCCATCTGCTGGAGCTAGAAAAATAGCGAAGGACTGCAGGTAGAACACTGGGTTATAGAGCAGTTTCAATAAAAAAAACTTTTAATCTGTCTCCATCTGCTGGCAGGGGCACAAAAACCCAAGGAGTCTGGACTGATCTGTGTACGTACAGGGAACTGATCCCTGCCCACTCCCTCCAAACACTAGTGGCTCTCTGGCTGAGGTGCGAGTCAAGTGATGCTGGAAGTAATTAAATATCCGTTCACAGACAGATTTAAAACCAACATTGCATGACGCTTCTGGCGGCCAGGCTGGTGATAGAACGGATAAAAAAAAAAAAAAGCATCAACAGCCAATGCAGTAATCTGGGTGCTAAGAAAATGTGCACTAGCTTTCAGCGCATATCTTTAGCCCAGATTATTATGTTTAACTTCCAGTGCAGTAAACTAATGCTATTCTAATGCATCAGGAGTTAAAAAATGCGCAGCTCTGACAGGCTATCACCCCTGCCTCATAGCTGGATACTGTAAATACTGATTTATCCATCTATCTGGCTGCTTCCCGCTCCACTGCCACTTACCTGGATACATCCTGACTACTTTTCTAAACTTTTCTTTTTTTTTTCACTTTTTGACTATTTTTTTCATAGCACTGGAAACTTAACTCCAACCCTGACCCAGGAGTTAAGGTTCCAGCTCTAAAAAAAAAAAAAAAAAAATGCCTGCTGGTCAGATGCAGGCTCTCTGTATCAGGGAGTACTGCTTAATGCCCTCATTTGCATGGGATTTCCATACAAGAGCGCTAAACAACTCTCATTTAGGGACGCAGATTTTCTGCGCATAAAACTCCATGGCGCATCTGCAGTAAGTTTTGCCCTCAGAAAATGCCTGCTCAAACGCAGGCAGAAAGGTGGCATTTAACTGAACACAGCTTTCTGCATCGGCATGTCAGACTGAAAAGAAGAAGACTGGCGAGGCGGGCTTGTAGGGGAGGAATTAGGAGAAGGGAGCCAGCTAAGTAATAGTTGCAAGGGTGGCACTGACCTATAAAAAAAAAATGGAAATGGTAATTCAGAGGAGGCTGGGGAAAGGAAGGTAGTAATGGTGTTGGACTGGAGGAGACTGGGAGGAAAGGAAGGCTATGATTGGACTGAGCTGGGAGAGGTTTGGAGGAATGGAAGGCAGTACTCTAACTGTTATGGTGCTGCCATAAGAATGATGATTTTAGATATAAAATTCCCTTTGGGTAACACAGGAGACCTGTGAATAAGATGTAAAGGATGAGATACTGGGACCAAAGAAATGAGTAAACTGATATGTTGAAGATTCTGGTTGTGGTGCAGCTTAAGCCCATCCAGCCAGCTCAGCCCCAGGGTGCTTATCTCCCTGTCACTGTTTTACCCTCCTCAGGAGTGAGACTCGGAGGATCGCAACCAGTGTCACCGTCCCAGAGACATTTCTCTTAATGACAGGGAGACTGACACACAGAACCTAGGGGGTCCTTGGAGCAGGAGATCAGCTCTGGCTCCTTATGCCCTGCTGCCCTTAGGAGGATAAAGAGCCAGGACTACAATTCCCAGAATGCACTGGGAGAGGACTAAAACCATACCCTCTCTCAATCTATCCCTGCCACCTCCTAATTCTGTACAGGGACACTCAAAAGCGCCTGGATTAGAGACTGCAGGATTGAGGGGGGCAATTAATAGATAAAGATGGTACTTTTCAAAACATCCTGCAAGCCTTTTGCCACAAATCCAAATCCCTGCCCTGACTGCCTTCCCAAGAATGCTCAGTCTGGGTAGCACTTATATGACATCAGTGCATAAGGACTGGGGAGAATTCTTTGGGATCCTGCCATTGGCCACTGTCAGAGAGAAGATGCTGGGCTCGCTGGACCTCTGGTCTGACCCTGACCCAGAATGGTATTTCTTATGAACCCACAGAAAAAAGAGGGGGCAAATCTGCTTTGAAAATTGGTGGAAAGGTCTGCAGGTGGAAAGTACCCACAGGTTTTGCAGTTAGGCAGATGTAAGCAAACCTCCCTCAATGGGACAGAGGTAGGAAAGAGTTTTCCTAATCTGTACCTTTTCTTGAATTATTTACCATTTTGTAATTTTATTCCCCTTCTTCTCCTACCCTTTTTATTGTAATCATTCCGTGGATTACTTTGGCAGCACAGGTGAAATTGTTGTGCCAGTAAAGTGATCTGAATCTCAATCCCAGCTGCATGACTCCTACACTGGCTGGTCCATCAACTGAGGCTCAGTTTGGCCTTTACCCCTTCTACACCCCCCCCCCCCCCCGAATCTCAGCAGGGAACCCATCCCCTCCAAAGCACCGGTTACTCTACAACCAAAAAAACAAGATAAGCTACAGAGAAAGAGGGAAGCAAGCAAAAGCCCAGGTCCTAGAGGCTGGGGGAAGAACAGAGGAGCAGGAAAATTGAGACTGGGGGCTGAATATGGGGGTAAACAGGTGGGTTAGGGATATCTGGCAGAAGGAAGGGCGACAGGCTCACTGCGTGTGAGGAGACACCTCCCCAAAAAAAGCCAGCAAGAGAAACATTTTTGAAAGCAATTTTACTCATTCTTTTTCTGTTATTTTGACCAAACAGCGCAATCTCACTAGCAGATTGAGGAACCTGCCTTCAGCAAGCTTTGCATTCATTTTGAAATAATCCCTGACGTTCTGTTTGCCTTTTGGCTGCTGTCAAACACCAAGTGCTCCCCCGTGTGAGAAAGACTGCTGCTGTCTCCACTGCTACAAACCCGGTGTCACCCTTGCCCCCCTTCCTCAATCTGAGCATGGATCCTCCCTTCTCGTCAGCTGTCCACTTCATTTCTGAAAAGCAGACAGCAGGTCCATGGCGTACAAAAAGCTGAGAAACATTAGTTTAGAACAAGACTCCTCCACGCCCAGTCGCCCGCCCACTCTTTCCATGTAAAGAAAAGGCAGGGGGGGGGGGGGGGGGGGGAATAAGATGCGTAAAGAAAAGGAAGGGGGGGGGGGGGGGAATAAGATGCATCCAGAAAAGCAGGGGGATTTTAAAAGCCCATTTGAAAGGCCCTGGTTCAGTTTCTTTCCCCAGACTTAATAAACTACAGCAGGAAGTTGGGGGGGGCAATCTCCTACCTGAGCAGAAGCTCCTGCAGGCATTTTCCTCGCTGCTTTTAGGATCAGAAATGAAGTAGGGGCTCTTTCTCGGGCTGGGGTTTGCCTCTTGCAGTGTTCCGGGTCTCCGCTAATGGCGCCTCTCAGCACAGCAAGTTACTGTTGTTTCCACTAACAGAAGCAGTCCAGGTCTCCAAACTCCAGTTTTGAACCGCCGCCCTTGGCCCCACTGTCCCTCGTCCAGCTTTGTGCTTTCACACGGTGCTCTTATACAGACACCGCATCCTTGGACAGGCAGAAGCTGACTTAGGCTCACTGAGCTTGTTTCTTAGTCGTTGAGTGACTCCACAGATCAGTCATTATTTAAAGCTCCGTTTCCTGTTGATCACCCCATGGCGTGATAGCAGGCTGCTTTGGCAGCTCTTCGCCACATTAATGTTATGTTGATGTTTGCTTTTAAATGGATTTCAGGGGGGAAAACACCCGTGGCAGGGGTTACAAATCCACGTTTAAATTCTGAGGTGAAAAATATCGCAAAAAAAAAAAGCAAGACTACAAGAACTTGCATAAACCTGTTAGACCTTGAGGTGGTTGGCAACACTTGCTAACAGAGCAGAATAATGAAGCTGAAAATCTTTTGGGGGAAAAGAAAGACTTGCCAGCTGCTTGGTTTGCGGCACAATCCACTCCAGCACTGGGGTCTACACATTATTACACCTCTAATACAAAACAAACAAAAACCACGTTGCCCCTGCGTGATGTCTTCTATCTGTGCGCAGGGTAAAACTACTCTGCCCACCCCTGCGTGATGTCATCACTCCGTGACAGTGGAAGGCTCTGCCCGCCCGTGTGTGATGTCATCATTCCGTGACAGTACAAGGATCTGTCCACCCCTGCGTGATGTCATCACTCCGTGACAGTGTAAGGCTCTGCCCGCCCATGTGTGATGTCATCATCCGTGACAATACAAGGATCTGTCCACCCCTGCGTGATGTCATCACTCCGTGACAGAGTAAGGCTCTGCCCGCCCATGTGTGATGTCATCATCCGTGACAATACAAGGATCTGTCCACCCCTGCGTGATGTCATCACCCCGTGACAGTGTAAGGCTCTGCCCGCCCATGTGTGATGTCATCATCCGTGACAATACAAGGATCTGCCCACCTATGTGTGATGCTATCAATCTGTATCCAGTTGGATGAGGAGAGGCTCCCCTGTGCTGGAAATGAAGAGACCCAAAGAGGGTTTTTTTTCTTCTTTCATTTGCAGAATAAAAGCTGCAGCTGAAATAGACATCTCCGGCCACAAATCTCAGCTTCTGCTTTTGCCTCCCTCCTCCTGCCTTCGTAACAGCCCCTAGAGCTGCTCTGCAAGAGGCAAACCCGAGGAAAATGCCTGCAGGAGCTTCTGCTCAGGTAGGAGATTGCCCCCAACTTCCTGCCCTCTCTGTACAAATCCTGCTGCAGCTTTCTAACTTAGGACAGTGTAGAGTCAGCCCTGACTTTAATAGCAACCCGGAGCAGACCTGCACTGCATAAAAGGCACTTTGGCACTCTCCTGAGTATAAAGGAAGAGATCAGGAGTCTAGCCACCATAGGTTGTGTGACCTTGGTTCTGGGTTTAACTGGTTTCCCATTGCTATAATTCTGAACCGGAACTGTTTTATGTAACTCTAAATTATATACACATTCTCTCTTCCTGGCCTAAGTCTGATAATGATCATGAAGCAGAAGGTTTTGAGTGTGTTTCTGGCTTGTATTTCAGGTCCCAGTAACCTTTGAAGATATCATTGTCTGTTTCTCCCAGGAGGAGTGGGAGGATTTAGAAGAATGGCAGAAGGAACTTTACAAGGATGTGATGAAGGAAAATTTTGAGACCTTGATCTCACTGGGTAAGAGAATTTTTAATTTTTATTGGATGACTACTACTACTATTTACCATTTATAAAGTGCTACATGACATGTGCAGTGCAGACACACATAAAAGACATTCCCTGCTCCATGGAGTTTACAATCTGGTCAAGATAAATGTACATGACAAAAAACATGTAAAAGAAATGTATCATAGAGAAGCACTTAGGATTTAAAACCAGTTTGAAAAAGGTGAGTGTATAAACTGGATTAGAACACTGCTAGAGAGGGAACCTGATGCACCAACTCAGGAATTTTATTCCAGGCATATGGAATGCATGGGGTTGGGAGTTTGCACTGAAGGAGAAGGATACAGATAAGAGCCGAATCAACAGACTTCATGAGGAAGGGTGTTGAGAGAGAGAGAAGATAGGTAATGTGGAACTGCAGAGTGAATATATTTAAAGGTGAATAATAGAAGCTTGAATGTTATGTGGAAATGAGACAGGGAAATAATATAGCAACTTGAGAAGAGGGGTTACATGGTCATAGCAACACTGATGAGAGAGAAGTTGTACAGCTGAATTTTGACTAGATTGCAGTGGAGAAAGAGGAGACTATGGATTATAGTGAGGGTAGAATGGATGTCACACGGGGCTGTGTCAGGGGGTTATAGGGAGGGTAGAATGTATGTCGCACTGGGCTGTGTCAGGGGGTTATAATGAGGGTAGAATGGAGGTCATACGGGGCTGTGTCAGGGGGTAATAGTGAGGGTAGAATGGAGGTCACACAGGGCTGTATCAGTGGGTTATAGTGAGGGTAGAATGGATGTCTCACGGGGCTGTGTCGGGGTTATAGTGAGGGTAGAATGGGTGTCACACGGGGCTGTGTCAGGGGGTTCTAGTGAGGGTAGAATGGATGTCACGGGGCTGTGTCAGTGGGGGTTATAGTGAGGGTAGAATGGATGTCACATGGGGCTGTGTCAGTGAGGTTATAGTGAGGGGAGAATGGATGTTACACGGGGCTGTGTCAGGGGTTACAGTGAGGGTATAATGGGTGTCACACGGGGCTGTGTCGGGGGGTTATAGTGAGGGTAGAATGGGTGTCACATGGGGCTGTGTCAGGGGGTTCTAGTGAGGGTAGAATGGATGTCACGGGGCTGTGTCAGTGGGGGTTATAGTGAGGGTAGAATGGATGTCACATGGGGCTGTGTCGGGGGGGTTATAGTGAGGGTAGAATGGATGTCACACGGGGCTGTGTCAGGGGGTTATAGTGAGAGTAGAATGGATGTCACACGGGGCTGTGTCAGGGGGGTTATAGTGAGGGTAGAATGGATGTCACATGGGGCTGTGTCAGGGGGTTATAGTGAGGGTAGAATGATGTCACACGGGGCTGTGTCAGGGGGGTTTATAGAGAGGGTAGAATGGATATCACACGGGGCTGTGTCGGGGGGGTTATAGAGAGGGTAGAATGGATGTCACACGGGGCTGTGTCAGGGGGGTTATAGTGAGGGTAGAATGGATGTCACACGGGGCTGTGTCAGGGGGGTTATAGTGAGGGTAGGATGGATGTCGCACGGGGCTGTGTCGGGGGGTTATAGAGAGGGTAAAATGGATGTCACACGGGGCTGTGTCAGGGGGGTTATAGACAGGGTAGAATGGATGTCACACGGGGGCTGTGTCGGGGGGTTATAGAGAGGGTAGAATGGATGTCACACGGGGCTGTGTCGGGGGGTTATAGAGAGGGTAGAATGGATGTCACACGGGGCTGTGTTGGGGGGTTATAGAGAGGGTAGAATGGATGTCACACGGGGCTGTGTCGGGGGGTTATAGAGAGGGTAAAATGGATGTCACACGGGGCTGTGTCAGGGGGGTTATAGTGAGGATAGAATGGATGTCGCACGGGGCTGTGTCAGGGGGGTTATAGTGAGGATAGAATGGATGTCGCACGGGGCTGTGTCAGGGGGGTTATAGTGAGGATAGAATGGATGTCGCACGGGGCTGTGTCAGTGGGGGTTACAGTGAGGGTAGAATTGATGTCATGTGGCTGTGTCAGTGGGAGTTATAGGAAGGTTTACAGTGCTGATTTAAAGGATTTTACATTTGGTGATGGCAGTTGTGGAACCAGATCAGCCCAATCCCTGAGCAGGCCCAGGGTCCCTTAGCAGTTTCCCCTGCCAGAATGTGAGACAGGGACCATACCCAAGAATTCCAATCCATAATATATCGGGCTTGGTAGTGTGTCCATCAGTGCTCACGCATGTTCCCCAGCCCGCCGATAGATGGCGCTATAATATATCGGGCTTGGTAGTGTGTCCATCAGTGCTCACGCATGTTCCCCAGCCCGCCGATAGATGGCGCTATAATATATCGGGCTTGGTAGTGTGTCCATCAGTGCTCACGCATGTTCCCCAGCCCGCCGATAGATGGTGCAGGCAGCTCCCTGGCCGCCTTGGAGGCTCAAACACGCCACAGGTACGAAGGACAGCAGCCATCGCGGGACAGGCAGAATATAGCAGCGGAGACCCCGGCATGCCGCGACCGGAGCGCGTCCCGTGGCACACACTCCATTCGCGGTGTTGATGAAGGCCTGGCGCACCGTTCGCAGTGAAAAGGGAAGGCCCCCGTGTGCCACGATCAGCGTGCCCGGGCCTTCATCTTCACCGCGAAAGAAGCGTGTGCTGTGGGACGCGCTCCGTTCGAGGCATGCCAGGGTCTCCGCTGCTATTTTCTGCTGAAGGTAAAAATGCTAGGCCCCCGTGTGCCGCGAATGGCGCGCCCGGCCTTCATCTTCGCTGCGAACTGCGTGGGTCCTGCGGCATGCCGGTGAGAGAGAATGTGTGTCGGGGAGGGTGAGAGAGCAGGAAGGTATGAGAGACAGTACTGTTGAGTGACTGTCGGCTTTCCCCCTTTAAACTCGAACAAGGAGGAAAGGCGACAGTCACTCAGCAATGCATGGTTCGGAGAAATGTATCCTTGAAGGATACTAATGAAACAGGAGAGTTAGGGCATCCCAACAGAGACGTTCCAATAAAGGCAAACATAGTCCATGTGCCTACATGTAAAAAATCACCGAAGCTAATGATTTCCGAATTATCCCAAACAACTGAAAAGCAGGTTGTTAAAACAAGCAAAAACCACACTTTGAAATGCCTGTATGCCAATGCCAGAAGTCTAAGTAGTAAGATGGGAGAGTTAGAGTGTATAGCAGCAAATGATGAGATTGACATAATTGGCATCACAGAGACTTGGTGGAAGGAGGATAACCAATGGGACAGTGCTATATCGGGGTACAAATTATATCGCAATGATAGGGAGGATCAATTTGGTGGGGGTATGGCACTTTATGTCCGGGAGGGTATAGAGTCCAACAGGATAAAGATCATACAAGAGCTAAATGCTCCGTAGAATCTATATGGGTAGGAATCCCATGTGTGTTGGGTTAGAGTATAATGATAGGAGTATACTACCGTCCACCTGGACAAAATGGTCAGACAGATGATGAAATGCTAAGAGAAATCAGGGAAGCAAACCAATTTGGCAGTGTAATAATAATGGGAGATTTCAATTACCCCAATATTGACTGGGTAAATGTAACATCAGGACTTGCTAGAGACATAAAGTTCCTGGATGTAATAAATGACTGCTTCATGGAGCAATTGGTTCAGGAACCAACAAGAGAGGGAGCTATTTTAGATTTAATTCTTAGTAGAACGCAGGATTTGGTGAGAGAGGTAACGGTGGTGGAGCCACTTGGCAACAGTGATCATAACATGATCAAATTTTAAACTAATAACTGGAAGGGGGACAATAAGTAAATCTACAGCTCTAACACTAAACTTTCAAAAGGGAAACTTTGATAAAATGAGGAAAATAGTTAGAAAAAACCTGAAGGTGCAGCTGCAAAGGTTAAGTGTTCAACAGGCTTGGCCATTGTTTAAAAATGCAATCCTAGAGGCGCAGTCCATATGTATTCCACACATAAAGAAAGGTGGAAAGAAGGCAAAATGATTACTGTCATGGTTAAAAGGTGAGGTGAAAGAGGCTATTTTAGCCAAAAAATCATCCTTCAAAAAATTGGAAGAAGGATCCATCTGAAGAAAATAGGATAAAACATAAGCATTGTCAAGGTAAGTGTAAAACATTGATAAGACAGGCGAAGAGAGAATTTGAAATGAAGTTGGCCATAGATGCAAAAAATCATAATAAAAACTTTTTAAAATATATCCGAAGCAAGAAACCTGTGAGGGAGTCTGTTGGACCATTAGATGACCAAGGGGTTAAAGGGGCTCTTAGGGAAGATAAGGCCATTGCAGAAAGACTAAATAAATTCTTTGCTTCCGTGTTTACTAATGAGGATGTTGGGGAGATACCAGTTCTGGAGATGGTTTTCAGGGGTGGTGAGTCAGATGAACTGAACGAAATCACTGTGAACCTGGAAGATGTAGTAGGCCAGATTGACAAACTAAAGAGTAGCAAATCACCTGGACCGGATGGTATGCATCCTAGGGTTCTCAAGGAACTAAAAAATGAAATTTCTGATCTATTATTTATTTATTTATTTTATTTATTAACTTTTATTTACCGACATTCGTGAAGCACATCATGCCGGTTTACAATGAACTCAGGTGGGAGATACAGTATAACAATATGACAATAAAACAGTATGAAAATACTAACGCAAGAGCAAAAAACAAACCAAAACCAAATACAACAAAATAAACAATAAATGGAACCAAGGAATAGAGATTTGAGGGGGGTAGGGGGGGGAGAAAGGGGGGGAGGATAGGCTGGGGGGCAGGGCGAGGGGAGGGAGGGAAGGGAAGGGGTAGGAGGTGGGTGGGAAAGGGGGATAAGGGGGGGAAGGGGGGAGAGGTATAGTTAACAGAGGTAAAGGGAGGGAATAAAGAGGAATACTATGTACAGATGACTAATGTACAGGAATCACTTGATTAAATAGGAATATGGAACAATTGAAACAGGAGGTATTTACTGGGAAGGGTTTCTTCAAAGGTATGTAGGGGGTGTGGAGGGCAGGGGAAAAAAGGGGGAAAAAGGGGGGGGGGTAGGGTGGTGGCTGGGTGTCGAGGATAAAGGGAGGTTACAATTTGTAACCTTTCATTAAAATCATCCATTGTACCTGAAGACTGGAGGGTGGCCAATGTAACCCAATATTTAAAAAAGGCTCCAGGGGCAATCCGGATAACTATAGACCAGTGAGCCTGACTTCAGTGCTGGGAAAAATAGTGGAAACTATTCTCAAGATCAAAATCGTAGAGCATATATAAAGACATGGTTTAATGGAACACAGTCAACATGGATTTACCCAAGGGAAGTCTTGCCTAACAAATCTGCTTCATTTTTTTGAAGGAGTTAATAAGCATGTGGATAAAGGTGAACCGGTAGATGTGGTGTATTTGGATTTTCAGAAGGCATTTAACAAAGTCCCTCATGAGAGGCTTCTAAGGAAACTAAAAAGTCATGGGATAGGAGGCAATGTCCTTTCATGGATTAGAAACTGGTTAAAAGACAGGAAACAGAGCGTAGGATTTAATGGTCAATTTTCTCAGTGGAAAAGGGTAAACAGTGGAGTGCCTCAGGGATCTGTACTTGGACCGGTGCTTTTCAATATATTTATAAATGATCTGGAAAGGAATAGGACGAATGAGGTTATTAAATCTGCAGATGGTACAAAATTATTCAGAGTAGTTATATCACAAGCGGACTGTGATTACATTACAGGAGGACCATCCACGTAGCGGGAGATCTTAAACTCAACTCCCCCCAACACGAATTCCCCCGGTCTTTGTAATATTTTGGCCAGGCGCAGAACAGCCGGCAACCACCTCCAGCTCTCCACACCGCTGACATGTCCAAGACTCTCCTTGATGACATCAGTGGCCCGGCTATTTAATCCTGCACTGCAGGTCCTCCTGCATTGCAGTGCATGTTGCTACTGCCTCCTTGCCTCGCCTTGCACTGCCCTGGCTCGGTTGTTCTGCTTGTGTCTCGCCCAGCACTTTGTTTTGCCCTGTCCATGGTCTCCGCCTGACTCGCGGTACTGACCTCTGCTTTGGATCCTAACTTCTCCCTCACGGTTCTGACCTCTGCGACGGACACTGGCATCTCCTTGCACTCTGCCTGCCCTGATATGGGCCTGGACCCTGATATCTTGCTGCCTGCCCCGACCTTGACTAGTTCCTGGATCCTGTCTTCTTAAGGCCAACCCTGACCACTGGCACCGTCTGACCACTCTCTAAAGGACACTCGCCTAAGCCCTGCTGGCCTCTGGAACCCTGTGGGGAACGGGACTGGTACAGGTGAAGCCCCCAGCTCCAGTCTCAGTAAAAGTGCGCCCACCAGCTGTCGGCATGGGCTTAGTAGCTTCACCCATTATTGCTGCATCAACCACGTCACACCCCAAGGACTCTCATCCATGACCATCTTTAGTGAGTCCCCTATCGCCCTTTCCACCAATTCAATGGCCAAATCAAATAATAAAGGAGAGAGTGGGCAACCGTGATGAGTGCCGTATAATATATCAAAATAAGGGGACAGAGAACCATTGACCAATAAATGTACATTAAACCTAGGATACAGTGCTTTGACCAATGCCATGAGCCTTTCTAGAAAACCAGATAGGTGAATTTTCAAAGGAGTTGTACACGTAAATGTAGCGTATTTTTGTAGCAATTTTTAAAAGCCATTTACCTACACTATGTGCACATAACATGGGTAAAACCCTATAGACAATCCAAAAGCCACTTAATGAGAGTAAAGTGCATTTATGCATCCCAGTTTTAAGAATGTAAATGCTTTTGAAAATCAGGCCCATAACGAACTAAAACTTCAAACAGAAATGGCCAGTTTAGCCTATCAAAGGCTTTGGCAGCATCCAATGACAATGATCCTAGGAAAGCCTCCTTACTTCACTGTATGCAAAATGTTAAAAAAAAAAAATCATCTGGTATTAGCTTTAGATGCCCTCCCCTTAATAAAGCGCGTTTTGATCATTTTTAATCAACGCGGACATGACCATTTAGTCTAAGCTGCAACACCTTGGCCAGGTCCAAATTAATCAGGGAAATGGGATGACATGAACTGCACTCCAAGCTGTTTTTACCCTTTTTATAAATAAGAGAGGCTGAGAAGTCTCCATAACTAAAGAACTGAACAAGTCTAAAAGAAAGGGAGAATCAGTTCTGCCAAGAATCTTTTGAAGAAATCAATGTGAAACCCATCTGTTGCTGCATGATTTATTTTACCAAGGAAGGATCTATACTAGCATGCTTACTCAACTTTTCTGAATCTAACTAGTCCCTCATCTGAATTATAGGATATTTACTCTCTTGCTGCCCATATAGCTTCTGAAATTCTTCCCACAATTCCTTTGGGAAGTTTAAACGCTGGATATGTTTCTACTCTTGGTCGCTTCTCCCTAGACAGATTTTCACAAGGGCCCTACCATACTCAGTTGTTCCATTGCATTGTCTTTGGATCTCAACTCATCCAATTGGACAGTTGTCCATAAATTGCATTGCCAACACTATTTTAATCTGGTACCTCTCTATGCTATAGTTTTGGCCAGTCAGTTTGTTTGCTGGTTGAAGACTTCAGTTCTACCTCTCGGTATCTTGATCTCACAGTGTTATTCATAATATCACACTTGTGACGAGGTTAAATTTCCTGATTTTATTTATTACCATTCTGCTTCAGGCTTGCTGATGCATTGTAAACTATGCCCTGGAGGATTCTTCCTGCTGATTTCTGATAGTGCAAGATTTGGCATCAATGTATCTATTGATTTTAGAACCTATCACAGTCCCTACAAACCACATCAAGAGCCAGCCAATATTATTGTCTACAGTAGAGACCTTTAGAAAACTAGAATTGATGGTTGAGGTTAAATGGCTGTTGACTTATTTGCCTTTATGTTTGAATCCTATATTTAAGGTAAACAGCTCAGTAATTAATTGGCCCATTAGCAAACCTAAGGAATATGTTTTGAAGGATGGGCGTCTTATGACTTTTGTTGAACTTAGATCTGTCTCTTCTCTACCTGATCGCAAAATTATATATGGGTGCACCTGAAGCAATGTAGTCTTGACAGCCAACTCATCAGAGCAGTTCGTTGTGACAAGTCTGAATGCAGAGAAATTTGTGTGAAGATTTCATCGGCACTAGTGTTTGTAAATTTTGACATTACAAATTTGTGGTAAAAGAGTTTGTTGTGGGGACACACACATCTTGGGAACTGGACATTAATTATGATATGGATCAGGATAAATGGTCTTTCTTATGAGACAAGCCTTTAAGGATTTCACTATCTGGCTCACCTTAAGATAGCCAGGTGTACCGCACTGCTGACTATCCCCATTAAGTTAGCCAGATAGCTATATCTGGCTAACTTGACTAGCTGCTCTGCAGCTGAATATTGGCCCCTTATATTTAGTGAGTAGGTTTGAAAATTGTCCACCATATTTACATTTAGCTCACGCCTATTCATTGATAGCTCAAGGCAAGTTACATTCAGAGAAAGTCACCAGAGACAGGGACAGGATACATAATTGTTTTTCTTTCACATACAAGAAGACATGATACAATGTTTTGGCAGGATATTCTTAAATGTTTTGTATGCCCCTTCTTCTGGAGAACAGCAGAAACAGAATAAGAAAAAACAAATGCTAAGAACTCATTAAACTGTTGTCCTCCTTCAATATAATGCCTATTGTTGTTTACTTTTTTTAAATCTAGAAATAGTTGATCCCAGCAAATATAATACAGGAACACATCCCTGGGAGATCAGTGAGAATCCAGAAGAAAACAAGGTATTGGAAAGAGATGAAAAGAATACTTCTTATATTTCTGACTGGGGAAAAAATTGCAGAAAACAATATATCGAAGAAAATATGCAAAGAAATTCAACAGATGACTTAGTTCCATGTGAGCAAAGTGCCAAAAATATCACACTTACAGGGGAAGAGCAGAGAAACCAGAAAACAGATGAAAGATGTTTATGTGATGTATGTGGGATATTCCTCAGAGATCCAGTAACTCTGAAGAAAGAGCAGAGATCTTACGTGAAAAAGAAACCATTTACATCTACAGACTATGGGGAAACTTTCAGTCAGAAGGGAGAACTATGGGAAAAAAAGAAAACCAGGACAGGAGGGAAACTTTTTACATGTTATGAGTGTGGAAGAGCTTTCAGAAGTAAAAGAGAACTATTGGATCACCAGAAAATTAGCAAAGGAGAGAGACTATGTACAAGTACAGAATATGGGAAAAGCTTTCTTAATGAAGTAAACCTCACAAAATACCAGAAAAATTACACTGAGAGAGTATTTTCATCTACTGATTGTGACAAAAAATTAAATCAGAAAGGAAACTTTGCAAGACACCAAAAACTGCAACAAGGAAAGAAACAAATTACAAGAAATCACTATAATAAAAACTTCTGTCAGTGGAAAGTCTCTTCAAGACAGAACAAAACCAGTATTGGAGAGAGACCATTCTCTTCTACTAATTCTGAAACATGCTTCAGTAGGAAGGCAGACTTTGCACATCAGAAAACCCATAATGGAGAGAGACAGTTTACATGTTCTGAATGTGGTAAAAGCTTCAGAATGAAGGAAAGGCTCAAACAGCACCAAAGAATCCACACAGGAGAGAAGCCATTTACATGTACAGAGTGTGGAAAAGGTTTCAATCGGAATACTAACCTCAAAAGCCATCAGAGAGTCCACACAGGGGTGAAAAACTTTACATGTACTGAGTGTGGAAAAGGTTTCAAATGGAAGACCAGCCTCACAAGCCATCAGAGTGTTCACACAGGATTAAAACCATTTTCATGTACTGAGTGTGGAAAAAGCTTCAGTCGAAAGACCAACCTCACAAGCCATTATAGAGTCCACACAGGAGTTAAACCATTTTCATGTACTGAGTGTGATGAGAGCTTCAGTTCAAAGAAATTGCTTACAGTCCATAAAATAACTCACACTGGAATTAAACCATTTACATGTGCTGAGTGTGGAAAATATTTCAGTCAGAAGACACAGCTTACATACCATCAGAAAATCCATACAGGAGTGAAACCATTTACCTGTGCTGAATGTGGAAAATCATTCAATCAGAAGGCATACCTTACAAGTCATCAGAGATGCCACACGGGTGAGAAACCATTTACATGTAATGACTGTGGTAAGTGCTTTGGTTGGAAAACACAGCTCACAAGCCACCAGATAATGCACACAGGTTTGAAACCATTTACATGTTCTGAGTGTGGTAAGGGCTTCAATCAGAAAACACGCCTCACACTTCACCAGAGAATCCATACAGGAGTGAAACCATTTACTTGTATTCAGTGTGGTAAAAGTTTCAGACAAAAGGGACATCTCACAAGTCATCAGGCTCTCCACACAGGTATGAAACCATTTACATGTAGTCAGTGTGGAAAAGGTTTCACTCAGAAGACCAACCTCATAAGCCATCAGAAAGTACACACAGGAATGAAAACATTTACATATCCTGAATGTGATGAGAGATTCAGTTCAAAGAAACTGCTCACAGTCCATAAAATCATCTGCCCTGGAATTAAACCATTTACATGTGCTGAGTATGGAAAATCAGAAGACACAGTGTACATACCATCAGAAAATCTACATAGGACTGAAACCATTTACCTATGCTGAGTATGGAAAATCCTTCAGTCAGTGAATGGTTTCACTCCTTATGCATCAGAGAATGCATAAGGAGTGAAACCCTTTACATGAACTGAGTTTGGTAAATTCTTTGGAAACTGCAGCTCACAAGTCACCAGATAATCTACCTAGGTTTGAAGCCATTTACATGCAGTATGGTAAGAACTTCAGTTGGAAGATATGCCTTACAATCCATCAGAGAATCCACTCAATAAAATAGTAATTATACTGAGTGTGGGAAGAGCTTCCATCATAAGAAACAGCTCAAATGCCACTTGAGAATCAACACAGGAATGAAGTGCAGTTAGAGACCAAGAAGATGAGGCAGAAAGATACAGAAATATTCCCAGTTTTATTGGGTGTTACCAGCTTGTTTAAAAGAATGTCTAGCACAATACAAATATTTAGAAGTCACAAACCACCAGAAAATCTACCCAGGTGGTCTGTGGCAATGTCTTTGATAGGTCTGCAGTGATGTCTGTGAATAGCTGTGCATATCTGAGTGGATCAGAGGAAACATTTCTCTCACCAAGTGTTGGTGCATGCCTTCATGTGGTGACCTCACTGTGTAATGTCTAGACTAAATGTCAACGAAGCATTTGTTACTACTGAAGTACAGAAGGAAGGAGACATACCACAGAAGCTAATGAAAGCATTAAAAAGGATACTGTTACCCCAGGCCAACAGTATCTCACAATTGTGCTTCTGTGGTAAGGACTGCAAACTTGGGCCCTTGCCACAGAACTGGCCAAATTACCACTGGAGACTGGGGACCCTTTCAAAACAAAAGCATTGGTGGTAGTGGTAACATTGGTGGCAAAGGACAGCGCAATCTGTCCTCTCACCCATATCCCCTTACTCACTGGCTCCTATGACTGAAGAGGAGGAGGGAGGCAGCCTTGCAGGTGTCTGTTGAATCCTCCCTCCTCCCCTGCCAGGCCTGAATGGCTGCTTTGAACCATGTGGTTTACTCGTCCTCCCTCCCCGATAAAGCCCTCACTCACCCTAGTTCAACCCCACAAACCCTTCACTCCATTTCACGTCTTCTTCCCATTCCACAAACCCCTCACTTATCCCAGTCCTCCCCCAGTTCCCTGTTGGGGCCTGAATGGCTGCATCACATCAGGTGGTTCAAAGCAGCCATTCGAGCCGCAGCAGGAGAGAAGGGAGGAGCTGCAAGGCTGCCCTTCTCTTCCTCCTGTTCACGGTCATAGGAGTTGATAAGCGAGGTGATACGGGTGGGGTCAGGAGGGGGTGAGCCGGGGGTTGTGTGAAAGAACAGAATGGGGATAGTGGGAGGGAGAGAACTGGGGAAAGTGGTTTGTGTGAGGGGACGGAGTGAACTGGAGGGGAGGAGTTTGTGAGGGGAACGAGAGTGAGTGAGGAGTTTGTTTGGAGAACAGGGGAATCAGGGTTCCTGGGGTGAGGGAGGAAATGAGCTGGGATGAGTGAGAGGTTTGTGTTGAGGGGAACCAGGTGAGTGAGGGCTTTGTGTGGGAGAGAGGAGTGAACTAGGGTAAGTAAGGGGTTTGGTAGGAGGGAGGGAGGGAACCGGGGTGAGGGTTTGGGGAGGGAATTGGGAGTGAGGGTTTGAGGAATGGGGATGAGGAAGTGAAAAAGGGAGAGTGAGACAAAGGGGCTTTGGAAGGGGGATAAGGGAAAGGGGGGATTGGGCTGTGGCTTTCATTCTGCATCCCAGGCAATCTTTCCTCCTCTTCTTCATCCCAATCTCCTCTCTACTACCATTCCCAATAATCCCTTTTTTCCCACCTCCCCATCCCCATGCCTCATCCCTCCTCTCCTCATTCCCTTTCCTTATCCTCCCTTCCCTCTTCTTCTGTCCTCCTCCATCTCTTCTCTCATCCCCTCCTGCCTAAGATTCCTTCTTCATTTCCCTCCGCTGCCATCTCCTCCCTTCCCATTCCCAGATTCCTTCCTCCCCTGCCCCAATCACTAAGAACCTTTTCCTGTAATAAGGAATCAAATATATTAACTGGGCACAGAAATGTCAGAAAATGACTTTATTTGCATAAAGTAAAAAAAATTCTATTTAAATTGCACATGTATGCAAAACTATGCAAATTTGCCACATAATTGTTGCAGAATCTTGAAAGATCTGCCACAGGAAACCAAGGGCTCTGCTGTTGCCTGAAGACAAAAAAAGGAGATAATTTATTGTTATTTTTATGCAACAAACCCTTTATCTGAATCAAGAAGGCTCAGGAGGAGAGCACGCCAGAAACTGGGAGAAGGAGGAATACTATTAGCAGTCGTTCGGATGATGATCATGTCTCATTTTGATACTGCATTAGTTTACTGGCTGATCTCCCAGCTAAATCGAGTCTCAGAATCCAGTTGGTTCAGAGTAATGCTGCTAGGGTTCACTCAGAAACAGGTTCCGAAGCCGCTTTACACCTCCTCTACTTTTTGACTTCCACTGGCTGCTCATTTTTTTTTTTTATGGTACATCCAATTTAATAATTTGTTGCTGGCCTTTGAAACCCTTTGTGTGCAAGGTCCGGCTGATCTTCTGGAACTCATGGTGATTTATGCTCCTGCAAGAAAATTACAATCATCTCAAACGGCCTTCCTTGCAGTTACACTGATGAAGAAGGCTCACGTTGCTTGTACAAGAAAATGTGACTTCTCTTTTTTTCTAC
This sequence comes from Rhinatrema bivittatum, assembly GCF_901001135.1. Classification (NCBI taxonomy): domain Eukaryota; kingdom Metazoa; phylum Chordata; class Amphibia; order Gymnophiona; family Rhinatrematidae; genus Rhinatrema; species Rhinatrema bivittatum. Next base: position 39,648,781 of record NC_042616.1, on the reverse strand, counting down.
ACTTGATTGTAGAATATTCTTTCTGCTGAGGTTAGAATGGCTAAACATGTCACTCAGTGTAAACACCTTACTGGTTATTTAAACAGTGTAAATCTGTTTAATGCTCCAGTTAATGCATGGAATCTGGATTTAGGTGATTTGTACCTTAATTCTTAAGATTGTTTTAAGTTTCTTTACTTAACTGATTTTTTTTTATTGTTTTTGATGTTTTAATAAATAACATTTAATGTTTGTTTTATGTGTTGCATACTTTTGATAATTGTTTCATGTTTTTGAGAGATTTAAGCATGTAATTTACTATTTACAGCAGAAACCAACTGATTCAAATTTAAAATATCTAATATTAAAAAAAAATCAAAGAAAAGACATATGTAAGTGATAACATATTAGAATAACAGAGAGCTGATGCAGGACATGAAAGAGAAGAGATTCAGAAAGAAGCAGCAGAAGAGCCAGAGCAATTGAAGGAGGTATCGGGTGAGATTCCCGTGAACGATGAAGATGCAACACATGAGGACAAAAGCAATAGAAGGCATGCCATGAAGGTGAGTGGAGAGAGAGGGCAAGAGAGAGACCAGGAGATAGAAGAATTGGCAGCTGAGGTCTGTGTGGAGCTGGAGAGGAAATGACTACCTAAGTTCAGTCTGACACCCAGAGTTAAAAAAACAAACAAACAATAAGCAGAGCCCCTGGTTTCTAGCAGCAGATGTTAGCAAATTCTGCAGCAGATGTTTTAAAATTCATGTGGCAATGTTCCATATATTTGCACAGTAATGTAAATTTTCCTAGTGTGTAGCCAGATGGACTCAGGATCAATGGGTTTTGTGCTCTCCTGATAGCAGATGGGAGATGGAGTCAGATTTCAAAGCTGACGTCAGCCTACATATACCCGTGCAGCATGCTTAGCTCTTCAGTATTTCTCCATCTCCTAAGCAGATGTGGACACTATCCAAAAGAGAATAGTGTAACATTTACAAGAAAGAAGAAAGAAAATTTACCTTTAAGAAGAGATCCCCGCTTCTCCTGAGGTGAAATCAAATGGTCCCTTCCCCAGTTGAGACTTTCTTGAGGTCGATGCGATATCCCTCAGAGGTGAGCTTAGTCTGCCGGCCAATTCCCGGCGTGGACGTAGCCCCCAGGGTGGCTGAAAGGCAGCGGGTGCAGATTCAAGCGCGGCGGTGAAGGTATTTCCCTCTACCCCGCAGCTGGAGACCGCTCAGCATCGAGACCTTTACTTCTAAGTCTCCGGTCTCCAAGGCTCGAACAGCCATACCGACCTTCCTCCGACGAGGTTTAAATTGGGTTGAGCAGCCTCCCTCTGGCTAGGCCCCGATCTGGTGCGAGGGACCACACACGTGGAGACCCTCCGGGGGGGGGGGGGGCGCCAGGGTCGTCGGTGCCATCTTCCCCCCTCGCCGTCGGTACACGCAGAGCAGGCCAGAAGCCCGAGGCGCCTAACTTGAGCTTGTCCGTAGGGATACACACTTAACTGCGCACACATCTCAGTTGTGCCTACAATTAGGCCGCATGCACAACTGTGCGCATAACTGTGCCACACACACAAAGCCCGCCACCTGCACGCACAACTTGTGTGCACGTACTGCGCATAACTTCTGCGCTCTCAACGTGCACAACTAAGAACATCCGCTTGCATAACTCTCGCATGGACGAGTTTTTAAGCCCTACACATGCACAAACAATGGCTCCTCCATCCAAGAAGGCCAAGGGACCCTTACTTTGCCCAGCTGCCACTTGAGAGCTGCGCAGCCTGAATGAGAATCCCTCCTGTGCCAGCAGTGCGAACAGAATCAGGGAGAATGAAATCAAGACCTCCCACAGCCAGGAGCGGGATCCGGAACCACCCCGGACCTAACTATGTCCAACTCGGCGCCCCCACAGGAAAGTTCCTCCGGGGCTGCCACTACAATCCCTCCTGGTATCAACATGGACCCAGGAACCTTCTCCTGGGTGGAATTTTTCAAAGGGCTGCAAACCTTTGTCCAGACGCAACCAGCCCCGGTTGCCCACTTGCCTCAAACTTCACCGGAAGCACAAGCCAGCGCCTCCCGAGATTCTCGAGACATGCCTCTCCTAACCAAGAGCCTCCCGGATGGGGATCCAGACACCTCATAAGGAAACCGACTCCCTGGAAGAAGGGGAAATCCAGGGATGGAACCATACTGGACCATGCTCCGATTCTTCCACAAGGATGAATTACCAGCTCTCGTGTCCCAAACTATGAAGACACTGGATCTACCAGGCACGGAACCTACATTGGAACCAAAAAAGAATCCCATGTTGGTGTACGTCCGTAAAACCTCATGCTTTTTTCCTATGTAGGAGCCCATCAAGGAACTTATTGACCTGGAATGGAATGCTCCAGAGGCCAATTTTAAAGGGGGATGGGCACTAGAAGCCCTATACTCGCTGGAGCCCACGGCCAAGGAACTTCTACGCTTCCCTAAAGTGGACGCTATGATCTGTGCTGTTTCAAAACGCACCACGATCCCTGTGGAGGGAGGCCCGGCACTGAAGAACACCCAAGACAGAAGGCTGGAAGCCATCCTTAAGCAGTCCTTTGATGTTTCAGCGATGACGCTACAAATTGCCTCCTACTGCGCCTTGGTGGCACGTTCCTGTTTGATCCTCTCCAGAGACGCTACCATGCCCGGAGAAGCGATGGAACCTGTGGTCTCCTTTCTCACTGATGCTGCCGCAGACCTCGTGTGCACATCATCCAGGGGTGTCGCCAGGGGCGGATTGTGGGAAAATAGTGGCCCGGGGGATTTTTCTCCATACTGGCCCATGGGTACCCAATTACACATACAATTTGGTGAGTCACCAAATACAGAATAAAGGGACCATAAAATATACACATAAATGTACAGACAAACTAAACTGGAAATCACAAGTTAGACTGTATGAAATGCAGCAATGGAAAAACAGAAAATACCATCATTCCTCATAAAACATCAAACAATAAAATCAAGAACTATAAAACATCAATCACAATAGGAAAATCATACTAAAAATAATATATTTCAAAACTGCTGATGAATAGAACTTCCAGTAATTTAACTCAGGGAAATTTTCAAAAATTTGTATATAACACCAATAAAATATTTCAAAAATAGCAGACATCAAATAATAATAATTAAAACTAATAAGGATAGAAAAAAAAAATCCCTGGTTCTCCATACCTGGGAACTTTTAATTCCAGTCGCCTTGAGATGGTCATGAATTAGTTGTTCTCTAGCACAGTGGTTTTCAACCTTTTTTCTGTCGGGACACACCTGACTGATGGCTCTTACATGCGTGACACATTGAACACATGACCATCATATGGCTAAATGTAAAAGTACAGTTTGCATCCACAGGAACCCCCCTGACCCACAATTATGGATGTAAAGCAAAATTATGACTCCTTTCCCTTGCAGGCCACACCAGAAGCAGCAGTAGCTGCTAAATCTGTCCTCACAGTCCTCTTCCTTAGGGACCGCAACCAGTCTCTTCTCTCTCTCTCTCACACACACACCAGTCACACCCTCAGGACCATGTGGAGACCCTCTGGGAGGTCGCCATCTTGTCGCCAGGGTTGTCGGTGCCATCTTCCCCCCTCGCCATCGGTACACACAGAGCAGGCCAGAAGCCCGAGGCGCCTAACTTGAGCGCGTCCATAGGGATACATGCTTAACTGCGCGCACATCTCAGTTGTGCGCACAACTAGGCCACACGCACAACTGCATGCATAACTGTGCCACACGCACAACCAGTCTCTCTCACACACACACACACACACCAGTCATCTCCCTGATCAATCTCTCTCACATATACACATGTCACCTCTCTGGCCAGTCTCTCTCAATCACACAATGCTCTCGCTCTCTCTTACTTACACACAAGCTCTCAATCACACACATGATCTATCTCACTTACAAACAGGCTCAATCACACACATGCCCTCTCTCACAGCCATGAGCCAGCCAAAAACATGCTCCATCTCTCTTGCACACACACATTGATACACACAAGCACCCTCCCTGACTCACATATACACCACGCACATACAGAAGCACCCTCCGTATCTCACACATACATTACACTCTCACAGAAGCACCTTGCTTTCAGACTTGCAGCATTTTCACTTTTACTAAAAGTGAAAGTGATGCTCCCAACCGTTAAATAAGAAAACCACATTCCTATCAGAAGGCGAAATGACACTCTTCCTTCAGGTTCTGTCCTCCCAAGGGACAGCCACCCACACCGTACAGCTTCTCTTGTTTTACACTTTCAGGCAATAAAGCAAGTGTCTTTCTTCAAACTATCAGTCGTATGATTATTCATGTGAGAGATATGGAACAGAAAGACATCCTTAGTCAGCTTCCCTTTTAAATGGGAAGATTCCAGTCTTAGACATTTAAAAATATACATTTTCTAAAGGCTTAAAAAAAAAAAAAAAAAAAAAAAGGCAAAACCGTTTCAGATTGGAACTATTCTAGTCTTCATGCTTAAATTATGCTTAAAAAAAAAACAAACCCCACCTGACATCAGTTTCTTAAATTTGTGATTTTGCTGAGATGAACATTTTAAATACTTTAATTTTTTTTTTTGCTTTAGTATTTGTCTCTACTCACTTTGTTAAATTTTATTTTCCAGAAGAGGGATGCTTAAAATTCAGTAATTTCATCTTTCATCCAACTTTTCAAAAGTTGCGCTATCAGTACAAAAGTTGAGGGATATGTATTATCACATTTCATTTTTTTAAACTGGCAGATTCCTTTCTCACATACATACACACACACAGAAGCACCATTCCTTTCTCACATACTCACCACATACACACCACATCTCACAAACACACAGAAAGAAGATCGGCGCAGCCAGTCTAGCTGATCACATAGCCAAAGAAAGGAAGATCAGCACAGCCGGAGACCAGGCACCGAGACTTAGGGGATGCCGCAGCAGGCAGCTAGCCCTCAACTCGCCCTGCCTCCCCCCCCCCCCCCCCCCCCCAATGCCACCCTTCCGACGCCCCCCTGGTGGTCCACCGGAGGGCCTGGGAGCGATCTGCCGCTCCCGGGGCCTCGGCTGCCACTAACCAAAATGGCACCGGGGGCCTTCAGCCCCTACCATGTGACAGGGGCTACCGGTGCCATTGGTTGGCCCCTGTCACATGGTGGGGCTAAAGGTCACATGGAAACCCTACGCTCCGTTACAATGGCAGTACAACTGGGAGAATTCTTAACCTCCCTGGACCTATCCAAAGCCTACCTTCACAACCCGGTCCATCAGGACCACCAGCACTTCCTGCACTTTGCGATATTGGGCAATCATTACCAATTTCGAGTGCTACCCTTCGAACTAGCTACCACTCCTAGAACCTTCACCAAAATTATGATGGTAGTAGCTGCAGCACTGAGGAAAGAAGGAGTCCTGGTACATCCTTTCTTGGACATTTGGCTGATCAGAGCAAAGTCTCTGGAGGAGAGTCGCCACACGACCATCAGAGTCAAGAACCTACTACAAGAGTTCGGGTGGGTCGTGAACACAGCCAAGAGCTGCCTACAGCCCTCCCAGTCACTAGAATACCTGGGAGTCCGGTTTGATCCCAAGCAGGACAAGGTCTACCTTCCCCCTCCAAAGAGAAGGAAACTGATGGGCCAATTGCAAAACCTGTTGAACTCCGCTTGTCCCAAAGTTTGGGACTACCTTCAAATCCTCGGCCTCATGACATCAACTCTGGAAGTTGTTCCGTGGGCAAGGGCTCATGCAATCTCTACAACGCTCCCTACTGTCATGATGGAATCCAGTGTCCCAGAACTACTCAATTCACCTCCAGCTACCGACAGAGGTTCGGCATCGGCTTCAGTGGTGGCTACAGGAAGAACACCTAAGCAGAGGCATAAACCTATTCGCACCGAAGTGGATCTTGCTCACCACCGACGCAAGTCTGCGAGGCTGGGGAGCCCACTATCAGGAACTAACAGCCCAGGGACAATGGAACAAAGAAGAGGCGGAATGGAACATAAACCGCCTGGAAGCTTGAGCGGTCAGACTAGCCTGCCTGCGATTCAGCCACAGATTCTAAGGCAAGTCTGTCAGTCATGTCGGACAATGCAACAACCGTGGCCTACATCAACCGCCAAGGAGGAACCAAGAGCCAGCAGGTGTCTCTGGAAATAGACCCTCTCATGGAGTGGGCGGAAACAAACCTGCAAGGGATTTCGGCCTCCCACATTGCGGGCAAAGACAACATCTTAGCGGATTATCTCCAGCAGAGAGAGCCTAGACCCGGGGGAATGGTTGCTGGCGGACACAGCCTTCCAGCTGATAGTGAATCAATGGGGTCCCCAGCCATGGACCTCCTAGCAACTCGTCGCAATGCCCAAGTCCCCAAATTTTTCAGCCGCAGACGAGAACCACAATCTCAAGGAATTGACGCTCTCATCTAGAACTGGCCAGAGGAAGACCTCCTGTACGCCTTCTCACCTTGGCTGCTACTGGGCAGGGTCATTCACAAGATAGAGCACCACAGGGGACTAGTCCTACTAGTCGCCCCAGATTGGCCAAGAAGACCATGGTACGCGGACATGCAAAGACTATTGGCGGGGAATCCTCTGTGTCTACTACCATACAGGGACTTTCTTCAGCAGGGACCGATCTCCCATGAAGACCCGGTTCGATTCTCTCTTACGGTATGGCCCTTGAGAGGACTAACCTAAAGAAGCGCGGCTACTCAAAAGCCGTGATTGACACCCTGCTCCGAGCAGGGTTCTCCACATCTCTATCTTTTATATACGGATCTGGAGAGTATTTGAAGCTTGGTATGAAGACCGCGCCCTCCTTCCGAGGACAACCAAGATTCCCATGATCCTAGAATTCCTACAGGACGGCATGCAGAAGGGGTTTTCTCTCAACTCCCTCAAGGTTCAAGTTGCAGCACTGGCCTGTTTCAGGTCCGAAGTGGACAGCATCAGACTATCAGCTCATCCTGATGTGTCTCTCTTCCTGAAAGGAGTCAAACAACTCCAGCCACCACTAAAGTGGCTGGTGCCTCTATGGAACCTCAACCTAGTACTAGACTTCCTAGCAGGGGAGTTCATCAGACCAACAAGTGGTTTGTCTCTACACCTCTTGACCTTAAAGACAGCATTCTTGATTGCAATATGCCCAGCTCGGCGCATCTCCAAACTTCAAGCATTATCCTGTCGAGAACCATTCCTCAGGTTCACCCCAGGCACCATACAGCTGCGTACAGTACCATCCTTCCTTCCGAAAGTGGTTTCCGAGTTCCATATGAACCAGACCATATCCTTACCATATGAAAATTGGTTCTTACCTGCTAATTTCCGTTCCTGTAATACCACAGATCAGTCTAGAAAAGTGGGTTGTGTATCCCTATCAGCAGGTGGAGTCAGAGAACAATTAGAACTTTGGGCACTGCTACATAATGAGAGTGCCATCTGAAGTCACTCAGTATTGACCTGTACCCAAGCCCATGCTAACAGAACTAAATAATGAAGGGTAGTACCCAACCAAATTTCCGGACTACCACTTTGCCACTGGCAAAAACCAGACCAAACAACTGCTAAAAACTGCTCCATGAATCATGTCTGCAAAAAAGGAGCGTCAACAATAAAAAAAATTAAGCAGGTTCTGACCAAGACAGTCTTTCGGTAACTGAAGAAAGGGGTGGGCCTCTGGACTGATCTATGGTATTACAGGAACAAAAATTAGCAGGTAAGATCCAATTTTCATTTCCTGAACATACCCAGATCAGTCCAGAAAAGTGGGATGTACCCAAGCCACCCTACACTGGGTGGGAACCTGAAAGACCCGCACAAAGACACTCTCCCTGAAAGACGGTTCATCAGAAGCCTTAACATCCAATCGGTAATGTTTCGTAAAATTGTAAATAGATGACCACACTGCCACCCTACAGATCTCCTGAGGCGACAGTAACTGACACTCTGCCCAAGAGGTAGCCTGAGCCCTAGTGGAATGAGCTCTGAGACCCAAAGGCACCTGATGCCCTCGGGCTATGTATGCCATGCAAACGGCTTCCTTAATCCACCAAGATATGGTCGCCTTTGACACTTTGTCTCCTTTCTTTGGGCCACCAAAGAGAACGAACAAATGATCAGAACGTCTGAAGTCATTGTAACCTCCAGATAACGCATTAAGGCACGCTGCACATCCAAAAGATGAAGGTCTCTGTTCTGAGAAGACTCCTGGGACCAGTTAGGGAACCCCGGAAGCTCCACAGTTTGATTGACGTTAAAGGCTGAAACCACCTTAGGAACAAAGGACGGAACCGTACGTAACGATACCCGATTGTCGTAAATCCGAAGAAAAGGATCCCGACAAGACAGCGCCTGCAACTCTGAGATCCAACGGGCCGAGCAAATGGCCACCAAAAACACCATTTTCAAAGTCAGATCTTTCAGGGGAAACTCCACAAAGAGGCTCAAAAGGAGTGCCACATAGAACTCGCAGGACTAAATTCAAACTCCAATCCTCATGAGAGGCTTCTAGGAAAAGTAAAAAGTCATGGGATAGGTGGTGATGTCCTTTCATGGATTGCAAACTGGCTAAAAGACAGGAAACAGAGAGAAGGATTAAATGGACAATTTTCTCAGTGGAAGGGAGTGGACAGTGGAGTGCCTCAGGGATCTGTATTGGGACCCTTACTTTTCAATATATTTATAAATGATCTGGAAAGAAATACGACGAGTGAGATAATCAAATTTGCAGATGACACAAAATTGTTCAGAGTAGTTAAATCACAAGCAGATTGTGATGAATTGCAGGAAGACCTTGTGAGACTGGAAAGTTGGGCATCCAAATGGCAGATGAAATTTAATGTGGATAAGTGCAAGGTGATGCATATAGGGAAAAATAACCCATGCTATAATTACACAATGTTGGGTTCCATATTAGGTGCTACAACCTAAGAAAGAGATCTAGGTGTCATAGTGGATAACACATTGAAATCGTCGGTTCAGTGTGCTGCGGCAGTCAAAAAAGCAAACAGAATGTTGGGAATTATTAGAAAGGGAATGGTGAATAAAACAGAAAATGTCATAATGCCTCTGTATCGCTCCATGGTGAGACCGCACCTTGAATACTGTGTACAATTCTGGTCGCCGCATCTCAAAAAAGATATAATTGTGATGGAGAAGGTACAGAGAAGGGCTACCAAAATGATAAGGGGAATGGAACAGCTCCCCTATGAGGAAAGACTAAAGAGGTTAGGACTTTTCAGCTTGGATAAGAGACGACTGAGGGGGGATATGATAGAGATGTTTAAAATCATGAGAGGTCTCGAACGGGTAGATATGAATCGGTTATTTACTCTTTCGGATAGTAGAAAGACTAGGGGGCACTCCATGAAGTTAGCATGGGGCACATTTAAAACTAATCGGAGAAAGTTCTTTTTTACTCAATGCACAATTAAACTCTGGAATTTGTTACCAGAGGATGTGGTCAGTGTAGTTAGTATAGCTGTGTTTAAAAAGGATTGGATAAGTTCTTGGAGGAGAAGTCCATTACCTGCTATTAAGTTCACTTAGAGATTAATTAATTAATTAATTAATTAATTAATTATAGTTTTTTTTATATACCGTGGTACGTAATGCACATCACCTCAGTTTACAGTAAACAGTAATTCAGCCAAAAAAGGCTTTACAATGAACATATGTGGAAAAAGCAAAGTGCTAATTTAAACAGATGAACTAGGAGTATACATATGAAATACATATGAATAGCCACTGACATTAGCAATGGTAACATGGGATAGACTTAGTTTTTGGGTACTTGCCAGGTTCTTATGGCCTGGATTGGCCACTGTTGGAAACAGGATGCTGGGCTTGATGGAACCTTGGTCTGACCCAGTATGGCATTTTCTTATGTTCTTAAGTGTTTGACCCCCTTAAGAAAACAAGCAATATCCGGATGAGCTGCCAACGAACAGCCGTCAAAGTTTCCCCGCAAGGCACCTAGAGCTGCAACTTGTACTGAAGGGAATTGAATGCCAATCCCTTAGCGAGGCCCTGTTGCAGAAAGTCAAGCACCCAAGGAACATGCACCGCTAAAGGGTCGAAGGAACGCTGATGACACCACGTCTCAAAAAGCTTCCAAACTCTCACATAGGCCATAGAGGTGGGCTGGACGTCTTGCCTGTAGGAGGGTGGAAATGACTTGTTCTGAATAAACCCTCAAGCTTAAATGTCGCCTCTCAAAAGCCAAGCCGCGAGAGAGAATCGATCCAATCCGAAAATATGGGCCCATGACGGAGCAGATGCGTTAGATCAGTGTTTCCCAACCCTCTCCTGGAGGCACACCTAACCAGTCGGGTTTTCAGGTTTGCCACAATGAATATGCATGATAAAGATTTGCATATGTTGGAGACCCAGGGCATGCAAATCTATTTCATGCATATTCATTGTGGCAAACCTGAAAACCCGACTGGTTAGGTGTGCCTCCAGGAGAGGGTTGGGAAACACTGCGTTAGATGAACCAGCTGAAGTGGACCCTCTAGAGCCAAGCATACGAGATCCACGGACGACGTGGCCACTCCGGCTCCACCAGAATCACCCTTCCCAGGTGCCGCTCTATGCGACGGAGAAGCCGACCTATGAGGGGCCAGGGCAGGAAGGCATACAGAAGAATCCCCGTGGGCCAAGGACACACGAGAGCATCTATGCCCACCGAGCCCTGTTCTCGGCGATGGCTGAAAAAATGAACTGTTTTTGCATTCGCCTGCGTTGCCATCAGATCCAGCTGAGGAGTTCTCCATCTGGCGCAAATGAGATTCCACGCCTCCAGAGATAGTTCCCATTCCCCTGGGTCTAGTTGCTGACGGCTGAGATAATCGTCTTGCACATTCTCTACTCCCATGATATGGAATGCAGCAATGCCCTTGAGATGGTGCTCCGCCCAGGTGAACAGAAGACGTGCATCCAGTGCTACGGCTGGACTTCGAGTCCCACTTTGCTGGTTAATGTACACCACCGTTGTCGCATTGTCCGAGAAGACTCACACCATTCTGCCCTGGATCCAGGGAAGAAACGCCTGCAGGGCCAGATGTACAGCCCTGGTCTCGAGCCAGTTTATGGACCAGGATCTTTCCATCGCCAACCAGAGCCCTTGGGCGGACCTGTCTGCACACACCGCCCCCCAACCTGAGAGGCAGGCATCCGTGGAGATTATCAGCCAATTCGGAGTGTCCAAATCCACCCCCCGATCCAGATTGTCCAGTGACAGCCACCAATACAGACTGGCTCTGGATTACGGAAGTAGAGGCATTGGTAGATGGAATTGCTCCGACACCGGGCTCCAGCGAGGCAAAAGCGCACACTGTAAAGGTCTTAAGTGAGCAGATGCCCAAGAAACCAAGTCCAAAGTTGAAGCCATGGAGCCCAGGACCTGAAGATGAGGCCACACTGTGGGATTGTTCCTTCGAAGAAGGGAATGTATTTGTTCCTGTAACTTGCAGAAAGACTAAATGAATTCTTTGCTTCCGTGTTTACTAATGAGGATGTTGGGGAGATATCAGTTCCGGAGATGGTTTTCAGGGGTGATGAGTCAGATGAACTGAACAAAATCACTGTGAACCTGGAAGATGTAGTAGGCCAGATTGACAACTAAAGAGTGGCAAATCACCTGGGCCAGATGGAATGCATCCTAGGGTACTGAAGGAACTCAAAAATAAAATTTATGATCTATTAGTTAAAATTTGTAACCTATCATTAAAATTATCCATTGTACCTGAAGACTCGAGGGTGGCCAATGTAACCCCAATATTTAAAAAAGGCACCAGGGGCCATCCGGGTAACTATAGACCAGTGAGCCTGACTTCAGTGCTGGGAAAATAGTGGAAACTATTCTCAAGATCAAAATCATAGAGCATATAGAAAGACATGGTTTAATGGAACACAGTCAACATGGATTTACCCAAGGGAAGTCTTGCCTAACAAATATGCTTCATTTTTTGGAAGGGGTTAATAAACATGTGGATAAAGGTGAACCGGTAGATGTAGTGTATTTGGATTTTCAGAAGGTGTTTGACAAAGTCCCTCATGAGAGGCTTCTAAGAAAACTAAAAAGTAATGGGATAGGAGGCGATGTCCTTTCGTGGATTACAAACTGGTTAAAAGACAGGAAACAGAGAGTAGGATTAAATGGTCAATTTTCTCAGTGGAAAAGTGTAAACAGTGGAGTGCCTCAGGAATCTGTACTTGGACTGGTGCTTTTCAATATATATATAAATGATCTGGAAAGGAATACGATGAGTGAGATTATCAAATTTGCGAATGATACAAAATTATTCAGAGTAGTTAAATCACAAGCAGATTGTGATACATTATAGGAGAACCTTGCAAAACTGGAAGATTGGGCATCCAAATGGCAGATGAAATTTAATGTGGACAAGTTCAAGGTGTTGCATATGGGGAAAAATAACCCTTGCTATAGTTACACGATGTTAGGTTCCATATTAGGAGCTACCAACCAGGAAAAAGATCTAGGAATCATAGTTGATAACACTTTAAAATCGTTGGCTCACTGTGCTGCAGCAGTCAAAAAAGCAAACTGAATGTTAGGAATTATTAGGAAGGGAATGGTTAATAAAACAGAAAATGTCATAATGCCTCTATATCGCTCCATGGTGAGACCGCATCTTGAATACTGTGTACAGTTCTGGTCGCTGCATCTCAAAAAAGATATAGTAGAATTAGAAAAGGTACAGAGAAGGGCGACCAAGATGATAAAGGGGATGGAACAGCTCCCCTATGAGGAAAGGCTGAAGAGGTTAGGGCTGTTCAGCTAGAAGAAGAGACGGCTGAGGGGGGGATATGATAGAGGTCTTTAAGATCATGAGAGGTCTTGAACAAGTAGCTGTAAATCAGTTATTTACACTTTCGAATAATAGAAGGAGTAGGGGGCATTCCATGAAGTTAGCAAATAACACATTTAAGACTAATCGAAGAAAATTCTTTTTCACTCAACGCACAATAAAACTCTGGAATTTGTTGCCAGAGGATGTGGTTAGTGCACTTAGTGTAGCTGGGTTCAAAAAAGGTTTGGATAAGTTCTTGGAGGAGAAGTCCATTAACGGCTATTAATCAAGTTTACTTACAGATCGATACTGTAACGTGCGGTTGAAGATTTCCCGTCCGTAACACGCTGTGGGCGCACAATTCGGACGCGTAAGGCGATCCTGCGATACAGTCTCCAGTTTCACGCGTCCTTAGCGCTTCTTAAAACAGACACATAACCCTTTCCGCACCCAGCATGTATATGATATGTAAATGAACAAATTAGCTGTTTAATGAAGGAATTAGCTATTCCCCTTCGATACTGTGACGGGCGCTGAGATTATCTCCTTAGTAACCCGCTATTTTGCCGCGGCCTTAACGTGTTAGCTTACCGCCTACCCTCTAGTAGGTGTTAGTGTGGTGTTTGAACAGCTACATAGCGGAATGTACCATGGACGACCTCTCTCTCTATATATATATATTTGCAGCGTAAAGTGTAAAAAACAAAAATATGTATAAATACCTGTCACTTTCCGAATCCCCCCGGCGTGCGGTCATCCAGGCAGCGGCGGGAGCCAGGGGCGGATGGGCGCACGTTGGTTTCAGGCGGGCGGCGGCGGCGGGAGCCGGGGGCTGGTGGGCGCGTGTTCGATCTAGGCCACGGGCGGGTGGGCGCCCGTTCATCCAGGTGGCGGCGGCGGCTGGAGCCAGGGGGCGGATGGGCGCATGTTGGTTTCAGGCGGCCGCCGGCGGCGGGAGCCGGGGGCGGGTGGGCGCGTGTTCGATCTAGGCCGCGGGCGGGTGGGCGCCCGTTCATCCAGGCGGCGGGAGCCGGGGGCGGGTGGGCGCATGTTGGTTTCAGGTGGCCAGCGGCGGTGGGAGCTGGGGGTGGGTGGGCGCGTGTTCGATCTAGGCCGCAGGCGGGTGGGCGCCCGTTCATCCAGGCGGTGGCGGGAGCCAGGGGCGGATGGGCGCACGTTGATTTCAGGCGGGCGGCGGCGGGAGGGTGGGCGTGCATTCATCCAGGCGGAGGGAGCCAGCGGCGAAAGCGGCCTCTGGCAGCCCCCGCCGGCAGTGAATGAATGCGCGCCTGTGCGACCCGTGCGATTCGGCGCTCAAGGCAGTCACATGTCGGGCGTCGTGACGTCACGCCTTGAGCGCCGAAATCACACGGGTCGCACAGGCGCGCATTCATTCACTGCCGGCGGGGGCTGCCGGAGGCCGCTTTCGCGCTGGCTCCCTCCGCCTGGATGAATGCGCGCCCACCCGCCCGCGGCCTAGATCGAACACGCGCCCACCCGCTCCCCGGCTCCCGCCACCGCCGGCCGCCTGAAACCAAAGTGCGCCCATCCGCCCCCCGCCGCCGCCGCCGCCTAGATGAACGGGTGCCCACCCGCCCGCGGCCTAGATCAAACACGCTCCCGCCGCCGCCTGGATGAACGGGTGCCCGCCCGCCCGCTGGCCGCCTGGACCCAACGCGCGCCCACCCGCCCGCCCGCCGGCTCCCACCGCCGCCTGGATGACCGCACGCCTGGGGGATTCGGAAAGTGACAGGTATTTACATATTTTTGGTTTTTGTTTTTTTACACTTCCTGGTGCCTGTCATTTCAATTGTCAGTTGAAATGACATTTGAAATGACAGGTACCAGCGCACCCAGGTTACTGTATAGGCGCTGTATTAAGCGCCTATACGGTAAAATGGGTTGCGCGGGCCTAACCCTTCCCCTAACGCTTCACAGACGCGGCATGCATTTGCATGCAATTAGAAGAGAGTATCGAGCGCTAGGTGAAGAGAACTGTGCATGCGGGGAGCGAGGGTGCGCCTGGCAATGCCGCACTGTTTCTACCGCGGCCTTAGAGTATCGATCTGTTAGGGAATAGCCACTGCTATTAATTGCATCAGTAGCTTGAGCTCTTCTTGGTGTTTGGGTACTTGCCAGGTTCATGTGGCCTGGTTTGGCCTCTGTTGGAAACAGGATGTTGGGCTTGATGGACCCTTGGTCTGACCCAGCATGGCAATTTCTTATGTTCTTATGTTCCCTATTCAGTCCACCGCTAGAAACACTTTGCCCAGCAAGGTATCGAATTGTGTTCTGAGATAAATCAACTTCTGAGTGGGTTCCACGTGACTCTTCTGCACATTGATTACCCAACCTAGGGATCGCAATGTGAACATCACCATGTGCACTGATCTCTCGCAGTCTTCCCGAGACTTCGCGCGAATCAACCAGTTGTCCAGGTACAGATGGACCAAGATTCCCTCCTGACGAAGGAAGGCCGCCACCACTACCATCACCTTGGTGATTGTGCGAGGAGCTGTTGCGAGACCAAATGGGAGGGCTCGAAATTGGAAGTGTCGTCCCAAAACCTTGAACCGCAGAAACCTCTGGTGATTCAGCCGGATTGGAATGTGTAAATATACCTCCGTGAGGTCCAGAGAAGCAAGAAATTCCCCTTTTTCAACCGCGACCATCACATATTTAGATTGAAGAATCTAAATATGTACTCACTGGAGGAAAGGAGGAGCAGGGGTGATATGATTCAGACTTTCAGATACTTGAAAAACTTTAATGATCCAAAGACTATGACAAACCTTTTCCATCAGAAAAAAATCAGCAGAACCAGAGGTCACGCGCTGAGGCTCCAGGGAGGAAGACTAAGAACCAATGTCAGGAAGGATTTCTTCACAGAAAGGGTGGTGGATGCCTGGAATGCCCTTCCGGAGGAAGTGGTGAAGTCTAAAACTGTGAAGGACTTCAAAGGGGCGTGGGATAAACACTGTGGATCCATCAAGTCTAGAGGGCGTGAATAAAGTGGAGGCAGCAAAACACTGCACGGAGCGGCAGTAGCCATAGAGGCATTCACGGAGCGGGATGCCAGTGGCCAGTGGTTGGTGTTACACCTTCACGGAGCGGAAGGATGGAGGGATGGGTAAGAGTATGGGGCAGGGGTGTGGCCTGCTTGTTGCGGCGGTTGCTACCCCTAATTGAGCTGGATGTTCACTTGGATGCAGATCCGGCGCTGCTCTCTACATTGGTGGTGGGGTGGAGGGGAATTAGGGCTGGAGGGTACTGGAAGCCAATAGTAACAGGTGGGTGAGAGAAAAAGCTAAAGTGCATAGCTTGCTGGGCAGACTGGATGGGCCGTTCGGTCTTCTTCTGCCGTCATTTCTATGTTTCAAAAAGAACCTGGGCTGGTAAAGGTGAAGCTCCTGACCACTCTCTGCTTCCCCTGGGTCTGCCTGCTGATGATGAGAAACTGCAGGGTAGACCCAATCTCACCTCAGCCCAAGGATCCACAAACGCAACAAGAGTTTAGTACAAAAAAAACCAAAAAAAAACAGCAAAGGTACGATTGATACCCCCCCAATTTGGTACAATAATGCCCCGGTCTGGTGCATATTCTGTTAAACATATTGGCTGCCTGCTTTATCCGTAGCATCCTAGCCAGAAAGGCCCCAGTTTTGTTACCATGTTCATAGAAATTGTGTTTTAGAAACAACAGGATTTCTCTACCTGAAAGATTTGCAGGTAGTCCAGTTCTGCCCTATAGTTCTGCAATTCCCTCCAGATTCTCCAAGAACCTCTCTCCTTCTGCTGTCTCTCCAGCACCGCAATTTTCTTAACTAGGAATGTCTCGCATCTAGTCCGCTGCCAATTCAGGTGGCTGGCAAATTCTAGAATGTTCCCATGCAATACTGCCTTTAGCATCTTCCATAGTAGCACAGCACTTTATTCTTTGGGGGGATGTGTACCTGACTAAATTCCTGTATAGAATTATGGATCATTTCTTGAAAGTCCTCCCTCCCTAAGAGCAACCAGTTACCTTTTCCAGGTCCCTCCTCCCCTCTAAGCCCATCTTAATCAGTAGAAATATGGGCAGTGGTCTAAGAGCAGGGCCGATAAACTACTGGCAGCTCCCAGTTGTGAGGCCAAGCCATCAGAGCTGAGAAAGAAGTCAATGTGACTGTAGGGGTGATCTTTGCCTGTCGGGGTTTGTTGCTGTCAGACATCTCCCAACCTCAGGGTCTTCATCATAAATGTAAGCCCTGCACTGTGATCTCCACCTCCTGCCAAGGTACCCATCCATATTTCAATCACCCCCCACCACTATAGCATAGGTAGGAAATTCTAACAAATCTGACGCCAAAATCTGATGACCAAATCAATGTCACCGTTTTGTTCTGGATCATGCAGTCGAGAATGACACCTCTACCCTTTGGGTCTGCCGTTGTTTTGTGCATTGTGATAGGTAGTTCTTTATGAACTAATATCCACACTCTTCATCCAGCTACATCGGTCCAGTTGTGTTTGATATAGCCAAGCTCATTCCAACATGGGTGGGAAGAAGACATAGCTGCTCCAAGAATGCTTACCCCAAGGCAGTATTCTCCCTTGGCTTGCACACCTAATCTGTAGTGCCTAGAAATGAATGTAATGAAGACTTAGTGGCAGCTTTACAGATATCCTATGGGGCAGGCACTGTAGACTCTGCTCACGAGGAAGCACGGGCCCTGATAGAATGAGCCTGAAGCACCTTCAGAACTCATTGGAAAATGGCTGAAGTGATCATCTGCTTGATTCACATGGACAATGGTGATTTTTTAAGCTGCATCTGTCCTGTGAGGTCACCAAATAAAAGGCCTTTCAGCCAAAATGGATTAGCAGTCTTTTCCAAAAAAGCAGCTTTACTGCTGCTGTCTAGCTCAGCCAGTCCACAGGTAAGGGAATTAAACTCAAGTTGGGGGTGGGTGGGGGGGGAAGAAGACGAGAGGGAGGCAGGGCTTGAATGAAGGAGAAAAAAGGCCTACATCCATAAGCATCAGTTCCTCACTAGGGGAACAATCACAAAAATAGTTGCCCTAGGAGCTGAGATCTCCCAAGCTATCGCTCTGGGAGAAACGCCACCAGGGACTAGGCCCAAAGTCCACAGACCTGGAAGCCAAGCCATTTTCTGCACCAGTCCAGCATGTGTTCACCATCTAATGGAGACAGAGAAATATTGGCTATTGCCGTTGCTGCATCTGCTTATATAACAGGCGATGATGTCATCAGAAAGGGACGTGTCCTCTGTATCTTCTGGCAGGCAGCAATAACCAACAGCTGGACTAGTGTAGCAGGTTAAGAAGGAAAGATGGGACTATTTTTCACTATACACATCACTTTGCAGTTGTCCCCAATAAATTTCAACCGGCATTTAGATGCCCAGTTCTCCAGCTTCAGAAGGTCCTCCTGTTTTTCCTCTCAGTCAGCTTGCGATTTGACCACTTAAAATAATGTTGTATCATCTGCAAATTTGACCACCTCGTTATTTGGTCCCTTCCTCAGGTCATTAATAGGTTAAGCACTCTGGTCCCAGTACAAATTCCAGGGGCCTGCCACTGTTCACTTCTCTCCATTTGGAAAACTGACCATTTAATGCTACTCTCTGTTTCCGGTCATAGGCCATTCCTCCTTTCGTGTGCCTTTTAAATTTAATTTCCTGAACAGTTTCTCATGATGGACTTTGTCAAATGCCTTTTGAAAAGCCAGATGCACTATACTGACCATCTCTCTTCCATCTACGTTTATTTATTTATTCGTGCTTATCAACCGTTCACTCAGGGAAAAACTCTTCCCAGTGAGGTGTACAGCAATTAAAATAAAACATAATGAAATAAATTAACAAAAAAAAATCATAAATAAAACAAATCAACATCAATTAAAAAATATAACAATTAAAACATCTATAAACATGTTTTATTTACACCCTGAAAACAATTTCTAATAGATTGGTAAGGCATGATGTCCCTTTGCTAAATCCTTGCTGGTTTTTGCCCATTAATGCATGTCTATCCGTATATTCAGTGGTTCTGTTCTTAACAAGCTTCCATCAGAACCTTAGCCTCCTTTAATTTCTCCAGCATGCCATTGATTTGCAGACTATTACATCCCCCTTCGATTCTCAGCATCCTCTTGCTTGTCATCAAATAGTTTACCATTTTTTCCATAGCCCTGAATACGTTCAGAGCAGTGGTCTCCGAGCCTTCAATACCTCTGACTCTGTTTCTGGTTGGCCGCTCCCCTCACTGTTGCAATAAGTTGAGCAACCTTTTCAACCATCATTTAAAGTTTTAAGTCCAGGCTTTTGCCAATTTTAATAGCCATTTTCTCCATAATTTTACCAAGTCTTATTTACTTATTATTAGCTTTTATATAATCGACATTCGTGGGTACATCATGCCGGTTTACAATATAACTGAAGGAGGAAATTACAAAAAAACCAGGGTGGTCTTATGACCCCTGAAAGAAAGCCAGGCTCCCCCCGATGAAGCATCCTCTACACATCCATACCTCTCAGCAGTTGTTACTTTGCTTGGGCTCAGGGGACGGCTCAGCCCACATTCAGGCCGATGCAATGCTCTCCCACCGCACGCCGATCGACCTCTCCGGGGCACCCGATTTAATATTTAGATCATCAGCCGCGGTAGAAAGGAGGTGCTAGGGGAAACTGTGCAGCTCTTCAGCAGCGGGGGCCCAGGAGAGGTTGGGCTGTCAGCCGGTTAGGAAAACAGACGCTCAATTTTATGAGTCCATTTTCTAAACCTGTGCACAGCCACGGGGGGTTCGGAAAATGGATGCTCATAAACCCGTGCATCCCTTTTCCTAACCTGACTGCCGGCAAATTATTTTTTTTTTTTTAAAGTTGTCCTCCTTTTTGTTCCTCCAACTTAATATCACCACGATATTAAGTCAGAGGATGTATAGAAAAGCAGTATTTTCTGCTTTTCTGTACACTTTTTGGGCTGTTCAAAAATTAACATCTGCTCCAGGCAGGCATTAATTTCTGAGGGTAAAAACGTGCACATCGGGAGCACTTTTTTTTTTTGAATAGCTAATAGCCTCATCAACATGAATTTGCACGTGACGAGAACTATTAGCTTCGCGGGGGGTTGGACACGCATAGCAAAAGGGGTTGAAGATGTGCATCCAAAATGCGCATCCAATCACAGGTTAACCAAAGCACTGGGCTGAGCACACTGTATTGCATCGGCCTGCAAGTGGGAATTGACCCTTTGCAACGTTCTTTAACCATCTGAGTAGTCAGTAATCATAACTCTGACTGCAAAAATGAAAAGCTTTTAACATAAGGCAGCTCTACTGAGTCACATATTTTCCTTTCAGCACCTCACATGGACTCTAGCCTTAGATTTTTGATTGTACAATTTTTGAGTTATAATTTTTCCTACATAGTAGACCATGTGATTTAGCTCAGTTACATCAATAATATTCCTTTTATGCAAGTTATGGCCTCCTCGATTTCATTGATCATACATTTTACTTTGGGAGAGTTGTGGATGATATTAAACAGTGAATATCAACAGCCAGTAAGAGAAAAATCTTTAGTCTTTTATTAAAAGATATCTTATAACTGAAGCAGTGCTTACCAAACAATGTAAAGTAAATGCCAGCTCAACACTTCTGAGCTGTTACACTTAGTTAAATATGTCACTGCATCTAACTTACCCACCAATCAGGTTGTTTGCATAACATTTTCCTAATTGGTTTGCATTATAATTTCTCATATTCTAATGAGATATGATTCTTGCAAATTATGTGATTTCTTGTAAATTGAGCCAGAAAGCAAAAACAAAACTCAGTGCTGAACCTTAACATACTTTTTGACCTTTTACATACATTCTAGCATTTCAGCAACCTTAAATACAGTAGTTTTCACAAATCTGATCACTGCAATTTAACTAGTCTGGCTTCATAGAAAAATCATTTCAAATCACTCCTACAGGAGTCAGGTTTATTTTATTTATTTTTAAAAATACATATGCCACATTTATCCAACAGTCCAAAGTGGCTTAAAATAGGTAGTTTATTCCCTCTCCTGGACTCCAGCACACTTATCCATCTCTACACAGTACAGAAGCTCAGCTATCATTTCTTCCATTTCCCGGTCTCTTGCCTTCTTTCTTGACTCTGCTCCTTGGTCTGTCTGCTGCTCTCACCCTCCTTATCATTCTTCAGTGTCTCAATCTTTAGGATCCCAACCTCAGTTACCTCCTCTTTCTCTCTATCGGCTCGATACTGTAAGGCCGCGGTAGAAACAGTGCGGCAGTGTCAGGCGCACCCTTCCTCCCCGCACGCACAGTTCTCTGACCTAGCGCTGATACTCTCTTCTAATTGCATTCAAATGCATGCCGCGGCTGTAAAGCGTTAGGGAAGGGTTATGCCCGCGCAACCCATTTTACTGTATAGGCGCTTAATACAGCACCTATACAGTAACCTGGGTGCGCTGGTACCTGTCATTTCAAATGTCATTTGAAATGACAGGCACCAGGAAGTGTAAAAAACAAAATTTTTAAATACCTGTCGGAGGGCCGCATGGGTCCAGGCGGCCGGCGGGCGGCGGGATCCGGGGGGCGGGTGGTCGCGTGTTAAATCTAGGCTGGGTCGCACAGGCACGCATTCATTCACTGCCGGTGGGGGCTGCCTCTGGCAGCCCCCACCGACAGTGGACCCCTGCGATTCGGCGCTCAAGCGATTCGGCGCTCAAGGCGTGACGTCACGGCATGTGACTGCCTTGAGCACCGAATCGCAGGGGTCGCACAGGCGCGCATTCATTCACTGCCGGTGGGGGCTGCCGGGTCGCACAGGCGCGCATTCATTCACTGCCGGTGGGGGCTGCCTCTGGCAGCCCCCACCTGCCTAGATTCATTCACTGTCGGTGGGGGCTGCCTCTGGCAGCCCCCACCCACAGTGAATGAATGCGCGCCTGTGCGACCCGGCAGCCCCACCGGCAGTGAATGAATGCGCGCCTGTGCGACCCCTGCGATTCGGTGCTCAAGGCAGTCACATGCCGTGACGTCACGCCTTGAGCGCCGAATCGCTTGAGCGCCGAATTGCAGGGGTCCACTGTCGGTGGGGGCTGCCAGAGGCAGCCCCCACCGGCAGTGAATGAATGCGCGCCTGTGCGACCCGGCCTAGATTTAACACACGACCACCCGCCCCCCGGCTCCCGCCGCCGGTCGTCTGAAACTAACGCGCGTCCACCCGCGCCCCCCCCCCCCGCCGCCTGGAACAGGCGCCCACCCGCCCGCGGCCTAGATTTAACACGCGACCACCCGCCCCCCGGATCCCGCCGGCCGCCTGGACCCACGCGGCCCTCCGACAGGTATTTAAAAATTTTTATTTTTTTTTCTGACAGGTTTTATGTGTCCCACAGCATTACATTTTCTCGATCATCTCTGTATCGCTTTTTTTTTATTGTGTTTTATTGTTTTTGAGTATCTTAAGCGGTGTCGATGGATTTGTTACTAGACTCACAGTCCTAACACCTACTAGGGGGAGGCGGTAAACTAACACGTTAAGGCCGCGGCAAAACAGCGGGTTACTAAGGAGATAATCTGAGCGCGCGTTACGGTATCGGAGGGGAATAGCTAATTCCTTCATTATACAGCATTATACAGCTAATTCGTTCATTTACATGCCGCGTGCGGAAAGGGTTATGTGTCTGTTTTAAGAAGCGCTAAGGACGCGTGAAACTGGAGACTGTATCGCTGGATCGCCTTACGCGCCCGAATTGTGCGCTCCGAGCACGTTACAGACGGGCAATCTTCGACCGAACGATACTGTATCGACCCGTATGTCTTTCTACAGTATCACTCAGTTAGTTTAAGTTTGTGTCATGCTTATCTACTTTATCCAATTTATCCCAAA
Organism: Rhinatrema bivittatum; assembly: GCF_901001135.1. NCBI lineage: Eukaryota > Metazoa > Chordata > Amphibia > Gymnophiona > Rhinatrematidae > Rhinatrema > Rhinatrema bivittatum. Next base: position 39,626,037 of record NC_042616.1, on the reverse strand, counting down.
TTACCATCAGTTGTTCCTTGTTACTATTACTGGGTATACTGTGGAGAAAGAGCAGTACATTATTTCGGTTTTTGTCTTCAGGAGTGCAGCTGCCTGGACTTAGTTCTCAGTTTTCTCATGTGCTGTCTGTGCAGAAAGTATTTTTTGTGCACATAAATCATATTTTATGCACATAAAACATATTCTTTGAACATAAAATATAACTGATGTGTTCTTTGCACATAATTTTTGGTTAGTATACATTTTTTAACCCCCAATGCATTAGCAAACCATTAGCTTACTGTATCAGGAGCTAAAAAAAGATTAGCTTGTGCAATAAGAAACTATGCACAGAATTTCAGCATGCAGTTTTAACACTCAGCTAATTATAATGACCCCTTGTGCTCATAATTGGAACAGTGCAAAGACCCACCACAGAAGAGCCAAGCATATCATATGTACAGTTTAGAGATATTATTCATACTTATGGACCACCTATCTGTGAAGGGTTCAAAGCAGTGTATAAACTAACAAAATACATCTATCATAATAAATTATAAAAGTAACCATACAAAAATCAACACAATCACAATAATTCTATCCACAAAGATAGACTACAATAATTCAAATAATAGACACACATCGCACATCCAGATAAAAAGAAATGATTATACAATCAAAGTATAACATAGCTTGATCTCTAATAAGTAATCAAGTTAAATAATAAAATGGAAACACAGAAACATGACAGCAAAAAAAGATCACATGGCCCATCTATTTTGCCCATCCGTCCAATTTATCTAGCCCTTACAATTCCCATCACTTCCTCAGAGACGTCCTGGAATTTATCCCATTCTTTCTTGAATTCAGATACCATTTTTGTCTCCACCACCTCCACTGAGGCCATTCCAAGCATCCACTACCCTCTCTGTAAAGAAATATTTCCTAAGATTACTCCCGAGTCTACTCCCTTTCACCCTCATCCCATGATTCCTCGTTCAACAGCTTCCTTTCCGTTGAATGAAACCAATTGTTGCAATCCTGCTCACGACCTTTTCTCAGGCCAGTCCAGCTTGACCCCCGATATCATCGCCGACACGGCAGGAGCCGCGCCGGGGATCCTTCCCGCAGCAGGAGGCCGCAGACGCTGCTACCAGGGTCCTTGCCCTGCTGATGCCTGACCTCTTCACGGCATGGAGTTGCCCCCGGTGTTCATCGCGGCTGGGAGCCGCGGACTTCGGTTCCTTCTTCACGGCCTGGAGGTCGCCATTGATGCCAGCCATCCTGCTACCTGGAGGCCACAGCCCCCGGATCTTCCTGCGGCTGGAGCCGCCCTCAGTTCTTCCTGTGTGGCAGGGAAGCCGCCTCCCACGTCGGGGCCTGCATGGCCCAGCTCCTCCTTCATGTCAGCGTCTGAAGAGCTGCTGTCCAGGGTCCTGCAGACTTCCTCTTCCTGCCTTTCCTAAGGCGTGGGGCCGCCTCTCTCTGCCCTTCTTGTAGGGCCAGTGAGGGAGTGGGCCCTGGATGTCGTCATTTCCTGGATCCGCCTCTTCAGCCTATAAAAGGCTCCTCAGTTCAGTTCTTCCTCGCCTTCGCAAGGAGTAAGTCCTCCTTAGGACTCCATGGCTGCTTCACCTCCTAGGCACTCTGTTCTGTGTGGGATCCTGTGTCTTCGTTCCATGTTCTGGTCTCTGCATTTCCTTGACGTTCCACGATGTCCAATTGTCTGCCCGTCCATGATGTCCAGTTGTCCATCCATTCCTGATGTCTAGATATCCGTCTGTTCCAGATGTCTTCAGCTCTGCCTGACCCGTCCCTCGTAGTCCGTGACCAGCCCAGCTGGCTGGTAGGGCACGTAGTGGCCCAGTGGTCTGTGACCATCCCGGCTGGGGTATGTAGGGCGCTGGTGGGCCTTTCCATCAGACGGCACCCAGGAGTCATCTCTTCCCTCGTCAGTCTGCCTTGATGTCTGCGTCGCCTTGATGTTCTTGTCTGATGTGTCCTTCCCTGGACAGGTCCTGTCCTGCAGTGTGTTCCGTGACCAGTCCGGCTGGTCTGTGTAGGGCACCTGAGGGACCGGGTTGCCTGCCCGTTCCTGTCCGTGGATTTCCATGGCTCTGATGCCTTCTCATGTAGTCCGTGACTCTGCCCAGCTGGGTTGAGTAGGGTGCCAGAATGGACATTGTCTGCCTGGAGGTTCTGGACTTTTAACCATTGGTTTTAGTCTTGCCTTGTCTTGCCATGCCTTGCCCTGTCCGTACCTTGCCATGCCTTGAGTCCTCGTCTGCCCTGCAACGTCCTGAGTCTTCTTCTGCCCTGCAATGTCCTGAGTCTTCATCTGCCTTGCCATGTCCGATGTCTTCGTCTGCCTTGTCCTCTGTCCGGCCTGCTGCTTCCCGCCGCTCCTTAGCGGAAGTCCAAAAGGGCTTGGAACGGTCAGCTGACCATTCAGAGACCACTATTGCGTTGGTGTTCTCTCCAGGAAGTGTGCAGGTCCGGTCGAGGCTCAGGGTAAGGATGTTTCACCGCAAGGGCACAATTATCTCGTCCCAAGCTGGAGAGTGCTCCCTGGTGCTCTCTCCCATCCGCAGTGCAACACTAACCTCCTGCCTTTGAGATATTTGAATATCTCTATCATATCTCTCCTATTTCGCCTTTCCTCTTTAAGTCTAACCCCCATTTGCTTTAGAATGAAGACCACTGATCATTTTAGTAACTACCCTCTGAACCAACTGTAACTAGTTTATATCCTTTTGAAGGTGCAGTCACCAGAATTGAGGCCTCACCAGGGACAATATTCCTCTTCCAATGCAGCCAAGCATCTTTCTGGCTTTTGCTGTCGCTTTACCCACCTGTTTTGACCACCTTAAGATTATCAGATGCGATCACCCCCAGAGCCCACCCTTCTTTTGTACTTAAAAGAATTTCACCACCTTCAATATTGTACTTCTCCCTGGGCTATTTGCAGCCTAAATGCATTACTCTGCATTTTTGAGCATTAAATCTTGGCTGCCAGTCTGTAGAACACTACTCGAGCTTCACTAGCTCCCGCCTCCTGTTTTCCACACTTTCCTGGCTGTCCACCTTCTTGCAAAAAGACAAACCTTTCCTGATCATCCTTCTGCTATGTCGCTGATGAAAATGCTGAAAAACACCCAGCCCCAGGACCGATCCCTGAGGCACACTCTCCTCTTAGCAAACTCCATTCACCGCTACCCTGTGTCGCCTCCCACTCGGTCAGATTCTAACCTAGTCAGCCATTCTAGGGTCCATACCAAGGGCGCTCAATTTATTTCCAAATCTCCAGTGTGGAACTGTGTCAAAGGCTTTACTGAAATCCAAGTGCACTATGTCTAGCGCTCTCCCTTGATCCAACTCTCTGGTCACCCAGTCAATGGAATTGATCAGATACATCCAATAAGATTTGCCCCTAGTGAAACCTTGCTGGCTTGGATCATGCAAGCCACTGGATTCCAGGAACTGCACTATCCTCTGCTTTAGCAGCGATTCCCTTAATTTGCTCACCACAGAGGTCAGAGTAACCGGCCTGTAATTTCCAGCCTCCTCAACTTCCGCTTTTTTGAACAGGAACCACATCTGCCCATTTCCTGTCCTCCAGAACTAGTCCCGCCTCTAAAGAAGCATCACCTTGAAATGGTCAGCCAGCGGAGCTGCTAGGACTTCTCTAAGTTCCCTCCACACCCCATTGCCTTATTTGGGCAGCAGGGCTGGGGAGGGGGAGTGACGGGAGATAACTCGTACGACACATGAGCAACTGAACATAGCATGCTGTGCAGACAAGGCTTCCTCTGATGCTGCTTTGGTCAGGGGATTTGGGGGGGGGGGGGGGAGGAAAACATGGAGGCTGAGGCTCCACGAAGTGTTAACGGCCAGGCAGAAGGAATGGGGGAGGGGGGAGTGGCACAGCCGCCTGTGTGTTGTGTGAGCAACTGAGCACAAACGACTGTGTAGAATCAAGTGCCCACTGGTAAGCAGCACAGGACGGAGAGAAAGACATCCCGACCGTTGTGGGGGACAAGGGCAAGGCTCAAGGCTGGATTGGTTTGGGGGGGGGGGGGGGGGTGCTGGGAGGAGGGCTTTCGCTCACCATCAAACTGCAGCATAGTGCACAGCCAGCCAGAGCGCGCTTCCGGGCAGCCTGAAGGCGCACATGCTCCATGAGGCTGGCTTGCACGTGCGGCATGCACAGTGCTACAACCAAGCTATCGGCACGTGACACACAGCAGCAGCAGCTGCGGCACTGGCAAGTGATTGGCTGCGCTGTTCCAGGAGGGAAGGAAGACACACAAGGGACTGGTTAAGCGCGCACTGCAGGCCGCGATCAGAGTGGGACTACTCGGAGGATGGCATTCTGGACCATGAATCAGGACGGTCCGGAGAAAATCCAGACAGATGGCAACCCTAGTACAGTGCCAGAAAAAACAAAGACTGGTAATACAGATTCTCCTGGAAAAATGCCTCGCTAAATCATGAGGTTAGGAACAACAGATTGTTCCATCTTTATCATTCAGATGGAGAACAGTCTGCCACCTTTTCATGGTAAACTTGATGAACTCCATCAATTCTGGATTTATTGTATACATTTCAAGGCAATTTATTATCCAAGATTGTGGAATGTTATCAAACACTTCCTTATAGATCATCCATGCTATAGGGACGTTTTGGTTTTTCTTACAGCTGGGCAGGATGGCTTTATTCAGAATCAAGTGCTCTTTCCGTATGCTCCTGTTTTGTTGCTCTTCCGTCACCATGATGTATTCGAGTCTATATGACTGCATGATCTATTCTGCTTCTATTGCAGTGAACAGCTTGTCGACTGTAGGCAGGCAACCTTTTGGTTGGCAATTCTGAGGAAATGACTTGTTAATAGCCACTGCTGGGTTAGTGCTGGCTGGCTGATCAATTGATTTTGGTAGTTTGCCAAGACTTGGTGGAGAGATGGTAATTGTTTGAGCCAAAAGCTGGAGACTATATCACGGCCAAGGCTTTTTTCAATTTGGGTTTCCAGTTCTTTTGTTGTTACTTCAGACTATTCAATAATTGTGCTGTGTGACTTTCCCATGTGGTTCTGTATGCTGGTTAGCCATTATGCTTCTTTGTAGTACTCTATGGAATCTTCTCTTTTAACCAAATGGGGCGATTTTGCACATAACTTGAAAGCCAGACTATGCCGAGTATGATCTCGGGCTCTCAAATTCACTGCTACTTCCCTTCAGAATGCTTGTGTAGTGCCAAGCAGAGCTTCCTTCTGGAGTTCATAGGGCGCAACATATCTAGATATACTTGGAAGTTCTTTTTAATCAGGCCAGTGTCACCCAATACAAATGGGACTATTTCTGTATCTTTCCGCCACATTTTCTTGGTCTCTGATTGCATGTTTTGATAGTTGAAGATCTTCTTCTCTCTCTCCATGCGATCCACTAAGTAGTTGCTTAATAGCAATGCTGTTCTTGTGCTTTTTTCCTATACCAAGATATCTGGTTTTCATGCAATCAAGCTTTTTATATGTTGGAATGGAGATATCCCAGGTGATCACAACTTCATCGTTCTCTACAGTCCTCTCAGGGTTGTGATACCAGTGCTTTTCTGTTATAGTGTTTATATAATTTTCAATGGATGAGCCGTGCCACCTTATTATGTGTTTCTCTATACAGGCCTTCTGACATCAACACTTGACATCCAGCAATAAGATGTGTAACTATTTCTAGTTCTATTATACAGAATCTGCATTTATCTGTTTTACCCTTTTTTTTCTATGTTGGCTATAAATTATCTTGTCTGTAATCCACTATCATGTGCTTCAAATATCAGTCTCTCATCTTCGGCTCTAAGCTCACCTCTCCCTAATCCAGAGCTTTCCAAACTGTGTGTCGGGACACGTTAGTGTGTCGCCTGCAGTGTGCAGGTGTGTCGCACATGCCCGGTTAACTCTGACGCAAGTTTGGGCTTTTTTTTTTCTAGAGATTCACTTTTTTTTTTCAGTTTATGGGTTGCTTATTATTGGGTGATTTTTGCTGTCAATCGTGTTTTTTTGGGGGGCTTGGTGGGTGGAACAAGCCCAGCCATCCTTGCATTGGCTGCTGCTGCTGCCGCTGCCGATGAGGCCTGGCCATGAGGAGTACTGACTGCAAGCAGCAGTGTCTGGTGATCATGGAAGGGAGTGAAGCACTTAACTGGCAACAATCAAAAAGACGAGGTACATGAGTGTGGGGGCCAGACATGTGCTGGGGAGAGAGAGATGAGTGAGTGGGGGGCAAATGTGCTGGGGGGACAGACATGTGCTTGAGGGGGAGAGATATGAGTGTGTGGGGGCCAGACGTGCTGGGGGGAGAGAGATGAGTGAGTGGGGGGCAAACGTGCTGGGGGGACAGACATGTGCTTGAGGGGGAGAGCTATGAGTGTGTGGGGGCCAGACATGTGCTGGGGGGAGGAGAGAGATGAGTGTGTGGGGGACAGACAATTTGTTTTATTATTGTTTCTCATAAATTATAACAATAACATGAATCTTGGAATATATATTTTTAATATAAATTTAAGGTTTTCATGAGATAGGTTGTGTCGTGAAACATTTTATTTATGTATATATTTAAGGAAACATACATAAATTGTCGAAATATGTTTCGTTCGTTTAACCTTTAACCTCTGGTTTACTAGTAGACTGAATTACTGTGTCCCGAAATTATGTTTGTCTAAAAAGTGTGTCACCAACATGAAAAGTTTGGAAAGCTCTGCCCTAATCATTCCCGATTCAGATTTTGAGCCTCCAGGGGTTTTTTAATCGACTGTGCTCCGTTGGGATCTATAGGATCGTTTCTCTCCAGTGTGCCTTTTCTGGTGTCGTGTGAGGCTTATTTTCAGCATGAAACTCTTACTACACTCAGTACATATAAAGGGTTTCTCTCCAGTGTGGCTCCTCTGGTGTCGCGTAAGACTTATCTTCAACCTAAAACTTTTACTGCACTCAGTACATGAAAATGGTCTCTCATCACTATGGACATTTTGGTGCATTCTAAGCTCTCTTTTTTGCCTGAAACGTTTAGCACATATGGTACATGAAAAAGGTCTCTCATCCGTATGAATGCTCTGGTGCACTGTGAGATGCGTCTTTTGGTTGAAGCGTTTACCACACTCCATACATAAAAATGGTCTTTCACCAGTGTGGAGGTTCCAATGAATCTTGAGGTTTTTCCTGCACCTGAAGCTTTTATTACACTGAGTACATGAGAATGGTCTCTCATCAGTGTGCATTTTCAAGTGGCCTTTGAGGTTTTCCATACACCTAAAGCTTTTGCCACACACAGTGCATGAGAATGGTCTCTCATCAGTGTGTATTTTCTGGTGTTTTGTTAAAGTGTCCTTGACCCTGAAGCTTTTATGACACTGAGAACAAGAGAATGGTTTCTCACCTGTGTGAATTTTCTGGTGTATTCTCAGTTTTTCCTTTACTCTGAAGCTTTTACCACACTCAGTACACGAGAATGGTTTCTCACCAGTGTGAATTTTCTGGTGCAGCCTTAATTTATCCTTTAATCTGAAGCTTTTACCACACTCAATACATAAAAAGGGCTTCTCACCAGTGTGGATTTTCTGGTGTTTTCCAAGGCTTACCTTTTCCTTGAAATCTTTACCACACTCTCTACATGAAAATGGTCGCTCTCCTGTATGGGTTCGCTGGTGAGAAGTTAAATGTGATTTCTTTTGAAATCTTTTTTCACAGTCAGCACATGGAAATGGTTTGTCTTCAGTTTGAATTTTATGGTATTGCTCTTGGCCTCCCTTCCTAGTGAAACCATTCCTCTGATTAGTGCATGTAAAAGGTTTCGCTCCTATGTGGATTCTCTCCTGTTCCAGCAGTTCTCCCCTCTGACTGAAGGTTTTTCCACAATCTGCAGATGTAGATGGACTCTCTTCAATGTGATATCTCTGCTGTGACTTCAGAGGTATAGGATCTGTGAGGAATATTTCACATATATCACAGAAACATATTTTGTCCATTCTCAGGCTTCTCTGCTCTTCCCTTGAACATTTGATATAACTGGCACTTTGCTCACACATGCCTGAGTTTCTTGTTAGATTTTTTTGATTCTTTTCTGAGATGCACTGATTCCTGAATCTTCTTCCCCAGTCAGAATGTAAAATGGTATCCTTTCCATCGCTTTCTAACATCATCTTGTTCACTTTTGGATTCTCTCTGAGCTCACAGTGATGTATCTCTGCATTTTGTTTCTTGGGCACATCAGTCTCTGGATAAAGTAAGAAAGGCAGACATGTCTTAGACACACAGTAATGGACCCCAAGGGACTGATGGTCTCAAATGTAGTTGGAAATCAGACTCAGGGGAATGGGAGAGAATTCCCCACGGGAGACTAGATGGAACCAAGTCTATATTGTTTGGGACAGATCATTTTTAGGATGATCAGCCAATGCTATGGCTTTAATTGTCTGGGTTCAAAAAGGGTAATCATATGCAACAAGTGCCTGTAACAGAAACCATATGAGATCTGCAGAGGAGCTTGTGAAGGGGTCTCTGCAGTTCCCAGCTGCTCCTTCCACTCTTCATCTCAGCAGTTTTACCCCAGTCCCTCTTATTCCTGCACTCACCTGAGCAGCTGCTTCTCCCAGTTTCTCTTTCCTCTGATCCCGGCTCGTCCCTGATGTACGGCTCTTCCCCTCGTTCAATGTGGGAGATAATATCAGGGGTGACGGTCAGAGAGCCTGTTCCTGGGGTAAGAACGCTGCATTAGGTTTCCCATAATCACTCTGGATGTGATTCCCCCTCATTCAAGACTTAGAAACATTTCCAGCATAAAGAAACTTCAGCGAACAAAAAATATTCAAATTCTTTTTTTTTTTTTTTTTTTTTTTTTTAACAGCGGTACAGTTGAAGAAAGCCTGCATATCTTGGAAGTCATGCAAACTCTATTTGCTCATCTCTGTAATTTGATTCCTGCTATGAACACTGCTGCCTGGTGGATCACTCGGTAACCTGCCTGCGTGGTGCAAAAGCATCAGAGCTCATGAATTAGCTTCGATAGGATTTTGGAGAGTGCTGAGGAACTGTTGGTTGTCATGGTCTAGGTGGGTACCAATGACGTAGGAAGAGGTAAGAGGGAGGTTCTAGAGGCTAAATTTAGGTTTCTAGGTAGTAAATTAAAATCCAAATCTCCGGGGTAGCCTTCTCAGAAATGCGCCCAGTTCCAGGTGCAGGAATCCAGAGGAGGCTGGAGCTCCGGGGTCTCAACGCATGAATGAGACCGATGGTGCAGGGCGGAGGGCTTTATAGATTCACTGGGAACGGGGAAGGTGGAACGGACTGTGAAATGCTAACAGAGATGGAAACAGTGACCATGGGAGATCTCAAGGTCTCATTTGGGCATGTCAGGGAGGTAAAGTTCCTGGACACCGCACATGACTGCTTCATGGGGCACCTGGTCCTAGCACCAAGGGGGCTGGGGCCTACGTTACAGGAGCTGGTGCAAGAAATAATAGCGGTGGTGCTGCTTGGCAACAGGGCTATAATGCAATCAAATTTTGAGATAGTCGCCGGAGAAAAATAAATAAAACTACAACTTTTTTTTTTTTTTTTTTAATTATTTATTTATCATTTTAAGAATGTTACATTCAATACAATTCAAATCATTATATTAAACAACACAAATATATACCAAAATTTGGCTAAGGTACAACTAAACATAAAACTGAAGAAAAGAAAAAACATATTTAACATATATTTCACATATATTTCAGTTACTTGACCTTATGCCATCTTTTGTACTCAACCTAGAGAGAGATGTGGGAAAAAAGGAAATCTTGGGGAGCTTCAAATAATATATTGTACCAAAAAAAAGGGCAATATTATACTGGATAACATTTTCTTTTACTTATGTTATGTCAGTGGGGATGATGTTGATAATTTACGCTGATCCACAAAACTTTTTAAATGGTCGGGTAATAAAAAAATAAAGGATTCGTCTTGCTTTGTGATAAGACATTTACACGGAAATCTTAAAATAAACTTATATCCCAAAGCAATAACATCTTGCCGGAAGGCTAAAAAAGCCTTCCGTTTCTGTTGGGTTGACGCAGTTAAGTCTGGAAAAATTTTCATATCCTTCCCCAGGTAATTGACTGGGAACTTTGTAAAATATTTTTTCATCACAGTATTGACATCATTGATTGATGAAAATATTGCCATCAGTGTTCCTCTTTCAATTACCTGAGCCTGGGAGTCTTCTAAAAAATTAGTGAGATTACCCTGGAACATTTGATCTTCTGTTGAAGGATTTACATTTCTAGCTTTAGGTAGGAAAAAGCAGTTTATAATTACAGGGGAGTCTTCCAAAACAAACCCCAATGCCTCTATTAAGAAATTTTTTAAGGAAATTATTGGTGTTTCCCCAATCACTCTGGGGAAATTTAGAAATCTTAGATTGAGGCGTTTGGAGTTGTTTTCAAGACTTTCCAATCTCTTACTTATGGATTCTCTATCTTTTATAACTGCTGTTTGGAAGTCCATATTTTTCTTTTCATTCTTTTCCAACAATTTTATTTTTTCAGTTGATTCTTTCATTTGTTTTTGAACCGAAAGGAAATCTCTTTGATTTCCGACATTCATTGCGTCAACTTTATTTTCCAACCTCTGAATATTGTTTAAGGTTCCAGCCATCATATCCCAGAGCATGTCCATAGTAACCACCTCTGGACGGGTCGTAGGGATAGGGGGTGTCCTGTTAGTCAGTTGTTCCACATTTGGTGGTGTGGACATTTCCAGACCACCTATCGCTCCTGCAACACCTTCAGCCTCTGCAATTATTCCTGCAGAGGCTTCTCCCATAGTCCCATTCCCGTTCCGTTGGGCTGGTGGCAGTCCAAGATTTGGACTGAGGGAGGCCTCCTCTGTAGGCACTGCCGGTCCTCCCTGACTAGCAGGCACACCAGATTCCTCAATGCCTGACCCATTTATTCCAGATGTAACCATAAATCTAGTTATGTCCAATTGAATTGGAGAGGGCAAAGGGAGAGAAGGAAATATTCTCACCTTGCCCTTTCTTTTTGGAGGCATGTTCTTCCCAAAAAACAACTTACAATTGAAACCACTAGATTATTTATGGTATATTGCCTAATTTTCCCACATAGATTTTCGGAGGAGTTAAGTGGAGAGAAAATAAAGTTTTTTACCTCAAGACCTTCATTGAGACATTCTTCGGGCCATATCCGGGCGAATACGGGCGAAGCCGGGCAAAGCCGACCATGCGCGCGCCCCTTAGGCGCGCGCGGCTTTGGCAGCGCGCCGGCTCTGCTGCGCGCCGCTAACAGTTAGTTTTTATCTGTTTCCTGCTTCGTCTCACCGGGTCCGCCCCCTGACGTCGGCAGTGACGCTGCTGGGACCGTCGGGTTTGCAGCTGTTGTTTGCTCGCCCCGGAGCCCTCTCAATTGGGGTATTGGTTCTTTTTTCTCACCACGCTCTCCTCCTCTCTCAGCGTGTTTCTCCAACAGTTAGTTTTTATCTGTTTCCTGCTTCGTCTCACCGGGTCCGCCCCCTGACGTCGGCAGTGACGCTGCTGGGACCGTCGGGTTTGCAGCTGTTGTTTGCTCGCCCCGGAGCCCTCTCAATTGGGGTATTGGTTCTTTTTTCTCACCACGCTCTCCTCCTCTCTCCAAAACTACAACTTTAACATAGAACTGTGCCGGTCCTGTGGTGGTGGGAGGAGATTCAAACCCGAGGGATTATCATCAGCAGAGCTGCCTGGGTGGTCCTTGGGAGCCACAACAGGCTTGGTTTCCAGGACATCCACACTGAATATGCAGGGAACAGATCTGCATGCACTGCATGCAAATTTACCTCGTGCATAGTTCTTGTGGGTATCTTGAAAACCAGGCCTGTTCGCGGCTCTCGACTACGAGCATAGCCGGATGCCCATTGCAGAAGCAGGCAGGGCTCTGGTCCTGATGGCTGGATCAGGCCAGAGCCCTGAATCTCAGGCAGCAGAGAGCAGCCCTCTGTTTGCTGCTCCCGCTCCCTCCCCCTGCCAGGCAGAATGTAAGGAACAGAAGGGCAGTAAACCTGAGGCAGACTGACAGGCCGATACAGTACAGTATGTTAACCCGCATTCGGACGCGCGTTTTCGACGCGCTAGCTTTACCCCTTATTCAGTAAGGGGCCCTATTAGTTATTCCCGCACAATACAGAAATTAAAATGTGCAGCCAAGCCGCACAGTTTACTTTCAGAAATTAACGCCTACCCAAAGGTAGGCGTTAATGTCTGCCGGTGCCAGGGAAGTGCACAGAAAAAGCAGTAAAAACTGCTTTTCTGTGCACCCTCCGACTTAATATCATAGCGATATTAAGTCAGAGGCCCCAAAAGTAAAAGTAAAAAAAAAAATTTAAATTTAAAAAAATCGGCCCGTGGGTCGGAAGACAGACGCTCAATTTTGCCGGCGTCCGTTTTCCGAACCCATGGCTGTCAGCAGGCTTGAGAACCGACGCCGGCAAAATTGAGCGTCGGCTGTCAAACCCGCTGACAGCCGCCGCTCCTGTCCAAAAGGAGGTGCTAGGGACGCGCTAGTGTCCCTAGCGCCTCCTTTTACCGCGGGCCCTAATTTGCATAGGCCACCCCCCTGAATCGCGCGCCCAGGAGAGTGGCCTGTGCGCGCGCTGGGAGAGCGGGCGCTCGCCGGCTCTCCTGCGCGTTTTTCTGAATCGGCCTGCGAGTGCAGTGCACAGCAAAGAGCGGGGCTGAAGCTGGTGAGGGCAGCAGAGCACAGTAGGAGTCCTGTGTTCTTCTGTCTGCAGGCTTCTTTTTCTAATTTTCGATCCCTTATTCTGCATTTGGTGTGTTTGACCAAGGTGATTAATCTGCTAGCGTGTAGGGGCTGTGCTGTCCAGACTGTTCTGCTTTCCCAGTATATATTTATTATATTTATTTGATATTGCACTTTTGTGATGCTTCAGCCACAGTACTTCCCCCCTCCCCCCTCCCCAAAGGGAAAAAAAAAACCCTCGGTAATCACAAAGCAGTGGTAACTGGCCCTGTGGCTTTGTGAATCCCGTGGTACTTTTTCCTAGAGGAAAAAGATAGGGTGGTAGCAAAAGCACCCCCTAGACACAACGTGCACTGGGCTCCCGCCACTTAAAGGGGTCGCCCGGCCCTAAGAACGCCCCCCCCCCCCCCCATCTCCAACGTAGTAATAAACCCTGGGGATCCGCACAGAGTCCCTGACTCTCCTCCCCCTCCCCTCTACCATGCCAGCAGCCCCTAATAGTGAAAACAGAATAACTAAACCTTATCAGGACACAGGAAGCCCCGCCCCCTTCACACAAAAACTCCAGCTCCCCTCCCGGAGGGGCCAAGACTCCCATACTGGTGGCACCGCTCCATCCCCCGGGGGCAGGAGTCGGGCTCCGGTGCAGCATAGGGAGATTTCTGTGGCTACGGAGGGGGTCTGGGGGGTGGGGAAGTCCAATGGACGACCAGAGCACTTTTCTTCAAAAAACAGGAGGGTGGGTGGGTGCCCCGGCCCTCGCATCTTTTATGACGACCGCTGCCCTGCTAGGGAAATCAGCGCGGACACTGTCGCCCCAGGAGCCCTGCCTGCAGTGCCGGCCGCCGCAGCCGCCAAGAGAACAAAGTGGCGGGAAACCTTCCGGTGCTCGATCCTTTCCTGTAGCAACTCAGACCCCCCCCATGATGCTGGTTAGCAAGGGGAAAGGGAGAAGGGGTTCAACGGGACTCGGCCTACACTCCGCCAGGGGCCTGGCGCCCTTCCTGGGAGCGGCCCACTCCTAGCTGCAGAGCACCAGTCCCCACAGCGGCCCCGACTGCTGGAGACGGAGCAGCCGCAGACCTTTACAGGGGGGGCAGCGAAGTCAGCTCGGAGCGTTTTTTTTCTCTGTCTGAAAAAAAGAGTAACCGGGGGCACGTGTGAGGGGACTGCAGGGGTAGGGAAGGAAGGAAGGAGGAAAGAACGTGACTGAAGGACTGTGGGGGGGTGCAGAGACGGGAGGAGAGTGCCAGAGAGAAAACGAGGGAGGGAATGGGGGAAAAGAGTGAGGAGACTGGAGTGGGTTTAGAGAGTGAATGAGGAGATTGCAATAGGGGCAGGAGGAAGACGTAATCACTTCTCTGGACCGGTCGGTCAGGCATGGACGCTATGGAAGCTTAACTTGCTTATCTTTAAGACAAGTGACTGCCCCTAAAAAGAGCAATTTAGGTTAGCAGTGTCTCCATCAGAGATATTTCTCAATGAGATATAAAGGTGAACGACATCAGCCATCCATTCTACCCTAACTATAGCCCCCTGACACAGCCCCGTGTGACATCCATTCTACCCTCACTATAACCCCCTGACACAGCCCCGTGTGACATCCATTCTACCCTCACTATAAACCCCCGACACAGCCCCATGTGACATCCATTCTACCCTCACTATAACCTCCCGACACAGCCCCATGTGACATCCATTCTACCCTCACTATAACCCCCTGACACAGCCCCGTGTGACATCCATTCTACCCTCACTATAACCCCCTGACACAGCCCCGGGTGACATCCATTCTACCCTCACTATAACCCCCTTACACAGCCCTGTGTGACATCCATTCTACCCTCACTATAACCCCGACACAGCCTCGTGTGACATCCATTCTACCCTCACTATAACCCCCTGACACAGCCCGTGTGACATCCATTCTACCCTCACTATAACCCCCCGACACAGCCCCGTGTGACATCCATTCTACCCTCACTATAACCCACTGACACAGCCCCGAGTGACATCCATTCTACCCTCACTATAACCCCCTGACACAGCCCCATGTGACATCCCTTCTACCCTCGCTATAACCCCCTGACACAGCCCCGTGTGACATCCATTCTACCCTCACTATAACCCCACTGACACAGCCCCATGTGACATCCATTCTACCCTCACCATAACCCCACTGACATAGCCCCGTGTGACATCCATTCTACCCTCACTATAACCCCCTGACACAGCCCCATGTGACATCCATTCTACCCTCGCTATAACCCCGACACAGCCCCGCGTGACATCCATTCTACCCTCACTATAACCCCACTGACACAGCCCCATGTGACATCCATTCTACCCTCACTATAACCCCCTGACACAGCCCCGTGTGACATCCATTCTACCCTCACTATAACCTCCCGACACAGCCCCACGTGACATCCATTCTACCCTCACTATAACCCCCTGACACAGCCCCACGTGACATCCATTCTACCCTCACTATAACCCCCTGACACAGCCCCACGTGACATCCATTCTACCCTCACTATAACCCCCTGACACAGCCCCGTGTGACATCCATTCTACCCTCACTATAACCCCCTGACACAGCCCCATGTGACATCCATTCTACCCTCACTATAACCCCGACACAGCCCCACGTGACATCCATTCTACCCTCACTATAACCCCCCGACACAGCCCCGTGTGACATCCATTCAACCTCACTATAACCCCCTGACACAGCCCCGTGTGACATCCATTCTACCCTCACTATAACCCCACTGACACAGCCCCGTGTGACATCCATTCTACCCTCGCTATAACCCCCTGACACAGCCCCGTGTGACATCCATTCTACCCTCACTATAACCCCCTGACACAGCCCCGTGTGACATCCATTCTACCCTCACTATAACCCCCTGACACAGCCCCATGTGACATCCATTCTACCCTTGCTATAACCCCCTGACACAGCCCCATGTGACATCCATTCTACCCTCGCTATAACCCCCTGACACAGCCCCGTGTGACATCCATTCTACCCTCGCTATAACCCCCTGACACAGCCCCGTGTGACATCCATTCTACCCTCGCTATAACCCCCTGACACAGCCCCATGTGACATCCATTCTACCCTCGCTATAACCCCCTGACACAGCCCCGTGTGACATCCATTCTACCCTCACTATAACCCCCTGACACAGCCCCGTGTGACATCCATTCTACCCTCACTATAACCCCCTGACACAGCCCCGTGTGACATCCATTCTACCCTCACTATAACCCCCTGACACAGGTCCGGTTGCCATCTATTCTACCCTCACTATAACCCACTGACACAGCCCCGTGTGACATCCATTCTACCCTCACTATAACCCCCTGACACAGGTCCGGTTGCCATCTATTCTACCCTCACTATAACCCCGACACAGCCTCGTGTGACATCCATTCTACCCTCACTATAACCCCACTGACACAGCCCCAGTGTGACATCCATTCTACCCTCACTATAACCCCACTGACACAGCCTCGTGTGACATCCATTCTACCCTCACTATAACCCCCTGACACAGGTCCGGTTGCCATCTATTCTACCCTCACTATAACCCCGACACAGCCTCGTGTGACATCCATTCTACCCTCACTATAACCCCACTGACACAGCCCCGTGTGACATCCATTCTACCCTCACTATAACCCCACTGACACAGCCTCGTGTGACATCCATTCTACCCTCACTATAACCCCCTGACACAGGTCCGGTTGCCATCTATTCTACCCTCCCTCTAACCAGTCTCCTGTGAATCTTCAGAAATGGTAAGGACTATTAAATTCAGCCCTTGCCACAGAATTAGCCAGTCCCAGCAATATTACCTCAGGAGACTGGAAGCCAGGTCAAATTAGGAGAAGCATCACTAGTAGCAGGGGCGGCAGTAGTGTCCTTTTCCCCCCCCCCGATCCCGTCACACCCCCTCCACCTTGCGGATAGGAGGAAGACGGTGGCATTGCAGCCCCTCAGAGGCCACACCCTCTTCCTCAGCTGATGAGGCCGGAGCGGTTGCGTTTTCCACTGTTCAGTTCAAAGTGGGACAGTCTGACTCTAGCAGTAGAGGAGGGCACAGCCCAAGATGTTGCAGTACTGCTGTCCTCCTCCTATCCATGAGGAGGAGGTGGAGCGAGAGCCCTGGAGTAAGTAAGGAAATGAAGTAAGAGTGAGGAGATGGGAGAAGGGAAGGGAATGACGGAGAGTGACGGGATTGTGGTTGAGGTGAAGAGAAGTGAATGAAGGGATCGTGGAGGAAGGGGAGGTAATGAAAGGAGGAAGTGGATGAAGGAATGTGGGAGGGGGGTGGGAAAGAACACCAGGAGAAAGTAAATGAGGGAGAGTAATAAGTGAATGAGGAAAGAACGTGACTGAAGGACTGTGGGGGGTGCGGAGATGAGAGAGAGAGAGAGAGAGAGAGTGCCAGTGAGAAAGCGAGGGAGGGAATGGGGGAAAGAGCGAGGAGACTGGAATGGGTTCAGTGAGTGAGGGAGGGGACTGGAGTGGGTTCAGTGAGGGAGGAAGGAGACTGGAGTGGGTGCAAGTGGAGTGAGGAGATTGGGGGGAGAGAGTGAGGGAAGAGCTGAGTCAGAAGGAGCCGGATCTTACCTCTCCTCTCTTAATCTCATCTCTCCTCCTTCCTGGTCCAGGATACATCCCCCCCCCCCCTTTTTTCCCTCTCCTTCACTCATTCTCCTTCCCTCTCCTTGTGATTCTCTCTCTTTCTGTTCCCCGATCCCCCCCCCCTTCGCCTTCCTCTGTGCCTCAGTCCCCCCCAATCCCTCTTCCCCTCCCTCCTGAGATCCCTTCCCCATCTCTCTTCATGAGCCCCTTTCCCTCCCTACTCCTCTGATCTCCTGCCTCTCCTACCCCCTCTCCTGAGCACTGGTCATTAAGTTCCCTTTCCCCAAAAAAGAGCCAAATAAATTAACTATACACCAAAAATATCAGAAAACAATTTTATTTTACTTTGCAAAAATAAACATTTCTCAGACTATGGTTTGTTTTTTTTAACGGTCTGCATAATTTTGTGCTTTTGTGAACTTTTTTTTTTTTATGGGGTTAGGAAAGGGATCTTATTAGTTTGTCTGAGGCTGAGACCTCAGGGAAGAGAAGGAGATAAAGGAACAAGAGCGGACGATGGAGGAGAGGCACGCGAGAGAGAATTAGAGATGGTGCAGGAAGAAGGGGGCTGATCAGAAAATGGGACAGAGACGGGGGAGGCTTGGAAATGGCAGAAAGAGAAAGGGAAATAGGAGGAAGCAAGTAGGACTTGGGCCCCAGGAACAAAGGTGGTTCCAGGACAAGAAAGAGGGGAGAGGAGTGAGGATCCAGGATGCAGGTTACAAGAGGGCAGATCCAGCATTTGGGACAGATCTAGGATGGAGGGGGGGGGTTGATTTGGAGAGGGAGGATCCCCACACTCTGTGCAACACAGATCCCCTCTCACACACAACCACGCCAACACCGAAACCCTTCATCACACTCCCACCTAGCCCTAGTGCTGATCACCCCTCCCCCCTCTCTGTTTCACACTCACCTCACCGGCCCATTATTCCCTGGTTCCAGCATCCTCCAGCGCTGACCCCCTCACTCCCAGCCGATTTCCCTTCTCACCTCTGTCAGTTCACGCCCCAGGCATGTATACAGCTGACCAGTCACAAAGCTGGTTCTCAAAGCTGGTATTTGAGGATTTTTCAGCTGACCAACATCAGGCACAGTGGAAGTTAAAAAGTGACGAGCTGCACTGTATGCAGATCCATGCACAGCAGCTCATCACTATGGCAATGAAGTAATGCAGCTTGTGAAACATCTCTGCATGCCATGCTACCCTGGGAAAAGTTAGCTACGCCCAAGAAATGTAGTCATTGCCCCCCCCCAGGAGCAGTGTCAGGATACGGTGCCTGGTGATGATCGAGAGGCTGGCAATTTAAAGGGCCACAAGCCCCTTTTGAATCCTCCCTCCACATGTCCAAAAAAAGTCCCTGTGGCATGTTCCTCATGCTCCCCCCTCCTCCCAACCCAACTGGAACCTGAATATTCAGTAGCTGCAGCCCCCAGAAATTAACCTTTTGAAGATTGTTCCTGCACCTCGTGGACCCAGGGGGCCACCCTGGTAAGCTGGGAGGTAAAATGTATGTTGTGATTGAAAAAGGTCGAGGGGGGCTAGTTTTGGAGACCAGGGGATTGGGTAAATGGCCAAAGCAGCAGGGATAATGGAAGAAGCTCTGGGTATTAAATATCCATGTGCTAGCTGGGTTATGGGGAGGTAGCAAGGAAGATGGACCAGCAGGGCTTCTTGGGATGTAGGGGGGGGTGGAGGAAGGCTCAACGGGGCTTGTGGGCTGGGGCTGTAATCGGGGCAGTGACCATGCATTCTTTACTGACCATAGATACATGGAATTTACTAAACCATGATGCTCAGATACCGCAACTTAGTAAATCCCACAGGAATTTTCTCAAGGTAAAACAGAGATTACTGCAGCACTTGCTCACTTTCTTTCACAAAATCACACCAGGAAAACCTCACACACTGAATTGTTTTTTTGGTGTCCCAGGGATGCAAATGAAAACAAAATTATCTCTTACCCAGTGAGATCAGGGTCTCATAATTCTCCTTCATCACCTCCTTGTAAAGCTCCTTCTGTCCTTCATCTAAATTCTCCCACTCCTCCTGGGAGAAATAGACAGCGATGTCCTCAAAGGTTACTGGGACCTGAAACACAAAGCCTTCCATACTCAGAGCCTGATGTAATAAAACGTGAGTGAAAAAAAATGTGCACTGAAGTTTCTTTACTCACGTGCTAAAAAAAAGGCAAAACATGGTTTTACCCACGCTAAGCATATTTTTATGCACACGTTTTTTGGTAAGCATGCTTTTTAAAATTCTTCATGCTTTAGCATTCCAAAAGCTTACTGCATCCAGTTTTAATTCTTTTTTTTCTGTACAGAAAACATGTCGTAGCACAAATCATGTTTCCTGCACTAAAAATACAATTTCCAAATAAAGCATATACTCTGCATATAAATCCTATGTACAGAACTCCTGCACCATAAACTCCAGCCTCTGGTCATAGACTAACATGGGCCCTAGAAACTTTACTCCATCTCGGTCATGGAGTTACATTTCAGCACTAAGAAAACATGAGTTAAGCCTGCATGCCTCTCTGCACTGAGGAGTAATAGCTAATGCCTTGATTAACACAGGAAGTATGTTAGTTTGTATGTACAGTTTTACTCATGCTTGAATGTACACTTCTTGTACTAAACTCCTTAAATTGGGAGTAAAGCTGTATGTTCAAAAATGTGGACATAACCATGCGTTCACATGTGCCCACAGCCGAGCATATCTTATTACATCAGGGCCTCAGTACTTTCTTCATTATGTCCATCAGATGATGGGTCAGTACTGGGGCTCAGCAGGGAAGGGGGGAGAGGTTTCAGGGTATATATAATTCACAGTCACATAACAGACAGCACATAGTCCCAGAACAGGAGACCTCGCAACACCAGAGCCCAGTAGGGTTGCAAACTGGCTCCAGATTTTCAGGACAGACTGATCTGATTCTGGGCTAACACCACTACACACAGAAACTTTTAGTTTTGCTTTTCCAATGAACTGCAATATTGAAATCAGAACCACAAGTTCCTACATGCAATTGGCTAAAACCAGGACTGGATCAACCTGTCCTGAAAATCTGGAATCAGTTGGCAACCCTTGATCTCAATAGGGCAGGGCAAGAGTTTATTATGTGTATATACTGTATTCATAGTCACTTAGCACACAGTCCCAGAACAGACTTATAGCAATTGGAAATCGGTAACGCGAAAAACCTAAAAAAAAAAAATCTTTGTGGGATTCCTGAGCCCTCTCCTTATACTCAGGAGGGTCCAAAAGTGCTATTTCTGCATCCCAAATCTGCTAGGGGTCCTATTAAAGTCAGGGCTGACTCTGCGGGTTAGAAAGCTGCAGCAGTGGTTGTACAAAGAGATCAGGAAATTGGGAGCAATCTCCTACCTGAACAGAAACTCCTGAGGGCATTTTCCTCTCTGCTTTTTCTGCTCTCAGAATTAGAAATGAATTGGGGGCTCTATTTCTGGCTGGGAAAGAGCTGAGTGTTTGCTTCTTGCAGTGCAGTTTGATGATAGTTACAGGGCCAGGATGAGGGGGCGGTAAGGAACAGAAAATGAGATTAAGGGATGGGGGTTTGTGGATTCAGGGGATGGGGGTTTCTGGATTCAGGGGCTAATCTTCAAACGAAAAAAGAAAACCCTCCATCGTTCTCTCTCTCTGCTCGCCTCCAGCACAGGACAGCGCTTCTTCCCGCTGGGCGCAGTCTGATGACATCACTCAGGGGCGGGCACCCAGGCTGATGTAATTACACGGGAAGAGCGAAAACCGGTGACATGAACTGAGCTTTACGCCGCGCACTGTCACTGCAGGATGGAGCCTTTTCAGGATTCTTGTGAATATTTACGGCCGCCTGCTCAGAGTTGGCCTTTTAGATAAAGTTACCCAATCTCACTCCCTCTCTGCTTTAATTCCCTCTTCCAACATTAGCGCTCCTCTCCTAATCATACCTAGGGACTTTAAGTTCTACCCATCCTAAGGTGCACCAAGCTTAGCGATCATTATTATTACCATTTTTTTTATGTACTAAAACTAGTCCCTATGTAGGGCGTGGTCTAAACGTCCCAAAAATGTGCACTAATTTGGGTAGACTTTCCATGTTCATTTATGGAAATCAGTTGCAGTAAGATTTCTTCCTATTCAGGAAAGGGTGCTATTAAAAATCAGTGCACTTTTTCACTTTACCTTTAACGCAATGGCCTTATCTTCCCCTAAGTGTCCTTTACTCCCTCGATCATCTTGCGGTCCAACCGATTCCCTCACAGGCTTCCTGCTTCGGATATATTAATAAATAATGTAATAAATAATAATAAACGTTTTTAGTATGAGTTTATGCCTCTATGGTCAACTTTCCAAATTCTCTCTTAGCCTATCTTATCAATGTTTTGCATTTAACTTGCCAACGCTTAGGCTTTTTTTTCTATTTTCTTCAGATGAACTGAGTCAAGACAACATTAAGATTCAAAGGCACTGGAGGTTTAACTGACCCAGGGCTTCGAATGTTATAATCCCACCATAAATGTGGATACCAAAGGATGGATGGAGAATGGAGCTCTTTCCACCTGCTGATTGCACTGAGATGCACTTTCCCAGATGAAGCACTAAGTCCTGAAGAAGAAAGGCAGAACAAGTGCTAGGGCTATAGGGAAAAGGGAATAAAAGAGCTAGACTGACACCATGACATAAACCTCTTCCACTTAAAGTTATAGAACTTCCGATCTGAAATCAGTACATCTTCCACACTTTTCAGAAGAAGCAGGGATTATTATTAAACTATTGCATGCTCAATATCCACACTGTGAGGGCTAGAGAGGATAGATTTGAGTGGCAGAGCCTGCCCTTCTCCAGTGGGATGAGGGACAGAAAAGCTCCGAATAGAACAGGAAGCTGCACAAACAATCAGATGAGGGAGGGAAACCACAACTGTTTTGACAATGCCAGAGGAATGAGGATCAGCTGTGTATGAGCCCATAGTACCTTCTGGACCGTCCTTGCAATTAATGGGATCTATGGATATGCATAAAGTAGACAGACACCCCATCTTAGCAGAAAAATATTGGGAGCTGACCTGAACCTGCTCAGACACATGGAGCAAAAACTCTGGACTTTTATGTTGCTTTCTGAAGCAAATTGGTCAATTGTTCACGGTCCTCAGAAGTTGAATACACTGTCTACCACTCGTTGATCTAAAGACCATTTGTGCAGTAGAGAACTCTATTGAGATGGTCCGCTAGTGTGATTAGGGTTCCTGAAACATAAGTCACTTGCAGGTGAGCTCGGTGATCAAATCCAGACTCCTGGCAGAGAGTACATGAGCCTGTGCCTCCTTGTTTGTTTATATATTTGTCTGGATCAAGATTATCTTTCCCGACAGAAGCTTTCACTGCATAGCAAAAGTCATGCAGCTCTAGTAGGTTGATCTGACAATAACTCTCCATTAAGGACCATGCTTCCTGAATTTCAGAAGTACTGGTATGAGCTCCACACCCTTTGTAGAAGCATTAGTGGAGAGAATTATTTGATGAAACCCGCAGAGGGAGGCCCACATTCAGGACTGATAGTTCCAACCACCACTACAAAGATGTTTTCATTTTGACCATCATCAATATGAGGTGGGATAATGGATGTTTTAGCTGGTCCTACTGGTATCAGAGGCCCCACTGAAGATGTCATGTTCAACCGAGTTGTGGGGATTACATGCATTGCAAGTTGCTTCTGCTCTATGATGCTGATAAGAGAGAAAAGGGCATTTCCAAAAACTCATTGTCTATAAGAGAAGTGCTGATGTCTGGAGACTCATCATGCCCTCTGACTGACAAGGAGTGATATTCCTTAATTTGAGCCATCATTGCCTTAGCCTTGTCTCCACACAAGTTGTCCCCCATACAGGTGACATCCATGAGATGATCATGCACATCTTCAAGACAACCTTTGTGTCACAATGACCACCACTGAGGTCCTGGCCTCAATATCAACAGCCTCACAGACTGAGCAGATGAGATGTTTCTCACACTCTTATGCACCTTCCACCAGATCTAGTGACTCCATCAAGAATTTCAGATTCCTGATGCATTCTTGACAACTGGTGCGCCACAATTCAAACACTCAGCATAGATCTCTGGAAGACTTTCTTGTGAAAAGTATCCAGTTTTGGTCTATTTCTGGGAGGTGCACTGGAGTATTCCCAAGTCTTTTTAGACTGCTTGAGGGCTGCCTCCACCACCATAGAGTGGGGAGGAAGTTGGACCACACCAAAAGCAGGGGCCAGCTGCACCCTGTACTTTAAAATCAAGTTTTCGGGCCACTGGAAGGCAAGAGGTGGGAATCGGCCACATTTTTGACTGGCAATGTTGAAGTAACTTGTGCACTGGAATTGCTGCAAAGTCTGCTGGAAGTAGTAGGAGCTGTAGAAGACCAAATAACTCCTTTCTCAGATCTGCTTTTTCCTAACATTGTTAAGTACATTTGCCAATGTATCCAGAAACTTGGAATAAAAGAGAGCCTCTGGAGGGGAGGAGTACAGTGATAAGTCAGACAAGGGGTTTGATGGAATCCCTGTTGAACACTCTTCTGCCCCAAACAAGGAGGATTACTGATCCAGAACCCTGATGATGAAGGTGGCAACTGAAGTGGACACCACTGTTGCCAAAGAAGGAAGCTGACTGAGCTGAAGCTCATTCCTTGTCCTATGATTCATGGTGGGAATCCCTAGGTAAGGGAGAAAAATTGCCGGACTGGTGGGGGCTGAAGCTGGCAACTTTTATGGGCTGCGTGCCGGCAGTGAACTAGGTGAAGCTCCACTCTGTAGGAGCACCTCCCCCCTCTTGGATGGGAAAGATTTCCTAGCCCCTCTCCTGTCCTCAGGAGTCAAAAAAGGCAAAGAAATTCTTCACCAACTCTGAGTTGATCACAGGCCGAGTTGCCCTCTGGGATGGCATTGGAGGAGATACATCCACTTCGAAACCCCATATACTGTTCTTCCGTGCTCTGTTGAAACAGCCCAGTTGCCGGCTGTGAAGCACTCTATGCTGACTGGACTCTGAATCCCATCTACACTGGGGCCTCCACTGCAGACTTCTGCTCTGAAGGGGGTTTATACCCTGGCACCTCAGCTTCTCTCATCAATGGAGGTCTCAGTGCTGCTATTGTGGGTCTCAATGCCAATGGTGCCTTGGATTGGTTACTGCATGCTGACAAATCAGACAGGCTCTGGGCAGAAAAAGTGGATTGGTGTCTTCATTTACTATTCAAAGATAAGGAGATGAAACTGAGCAGCAAATAATACAATAAAGTAGAAAAATGCCCTCAGTTGCCTAAAGTTTAACAGCACTGAAAACAGTTTATTTAATTTGGAGGAAAAAAACTTCAGATGCCTGATCTCGGCAAAAAGATTACTTATGATCAGGTGACTAAGGCACCATCGTAAGTTAAAAAAAAATACCTCCAAAAATACTTTTATTCTTTTTTAATTTTGCGGTTTAAATAACATATAAAAAGGAGATTCAACTTTTCTATTTTGAAACTGCCTATTTGAAAACCTCCAAACTGTGAACTGAGCAAACCCAAGTATTTTCAAAAGACTTCTCTTTGACTATTTAAAAACCTCTCTTTGTCTTAGTCGTTGAGATTCCACATTGGCAAACGTCATGGATTTAATAATGCAGAGCCTGGACAGACTTTGATATACTTCTATTACCCACGCCAGCAGCATTTTGCCCGCTAAAGGCTGCGGTCAGGGAGACAGTCCAGATAGCTCACAATGCACACAATCAAACTTTCAAAGATGTGAAGTCTACATGTTCCGAGTGACTTTCTTAGCATGAAAGAGTGAGCTTTTCTCCTACGCTCAAGGCTTCTGTGCCTTGCTGAACCCTGAGCTGAGGCAGATCTGGAAGCCATCACAATGGCAGGGAGTGGGGGGACCCCTCACAGCAGGGAAGAGGAAATGAGGAACCCTGGCCAATATATACACACATGCTGGGAGCTAAAGTACTTCCTGCTTTGGAAGGAGGAATCGCTCCTGACTCATGCCAGCACTTATCCTTAAGAGCTCTTCTAAGGTACTGCATCTTCCAAGCTTGGGAATGCTGCACCATAGGAACCGTGCAGCTACAACTATAGCAATCCGACATATCATGGCCCAGGCTCAGATATTTTTAGCAGACCTAGTGGGAATCTGTGATGGACAACCAGCATCCACAGCTGCAAAGCTAGAGCCACTGATAGGTTTCTTCGTTGGCCTTTCCTTGTACATAGTAAAACTTCTTTTATTCTTTTTTTTTTTTTTTTAATATTTAAAAGTGCTGTTGAAGGGTTGCTGGGGAAATGAGGCATCAGAAAATATTGCATGCAATCAAAAAATGCACGCGAGGGGGGTCATACTTCCATGTGGGAGCTCGAACAAAATCAGACTGAAGAGCTCACAAGGTAGCAGGCACGCAGGAATCTCCGCACATGCTCAGTAAAGTTCACCGAGCTCTGAAATATGATCTGTTTGGCACCATCCAATAACATCCCCCATAGTCATGGCTAATTCAGCCCTGCTTCGCACTAGAGAAATATGGAATTAAATAAAAGCATATCAAGGTGCACTTGGAAATTCTTTTTAAAATCAGGCTAGCGCTGATCAAAATAAGTGGGACTATTTCTGTTTCTTTCTGCCACATTTTCTTGGTCTCTAATTGCATCTGTTGGTACTTGAGGATTTTCTTTCTCCATATAATTTTACAGAATAATTGCTTGATACTGACACTTCTATTAGCAATGCCTTTCTTGTGTTTTTCTCTCCTTCACCACAATTTACCAGTTTTCTTCCATCAATTTTTTTTTCAGTTGTAACAAGAATGCCCCAGGGGATCACAAGTTCTTCATTCTCTTCTATTCTATCAGGATCACGGATGCCCGTGTTTTTCTCATACAGTGATGTTAAAGTGCAGATGTAAGCAACTCCGGTCCTCGAGTGCGGCAATCTGGTCAGGTTTCCAAGATATCCACTTGGGATATTCATGAGCTACCTCTATTACCCTCAAATATATCCTCATGCATATTTATTATGGATAATCTTAAATCCTGACCGGCTTGCAGCACTCGAGGACTGGAGTTGCTTATTGCTGTAGACCATTTACACAGTTCCCAGTAGATGATCTGTACCACCTTATTGTGCCATTCTGCATACAGGATTTCTGACAGCATGTGGCAGCCGGCGATGAAACGTGCAACTGTTTCCAGAGATGTTTTACAGAATGTTGTTTGCGCTGTTTTAACCATGTTTTCCGTGCAGGCTGTGAACCATCTTGTAGTCCACCTCCCCGAGCTGCATTTATCAATCTCTCATCCTCAGGTTGAAGTTCACCTCTCCATAGCCATTCTTGTGTCAGGATTTGATCTGCACGTGATTGCTGAAGTCATTCTCTGGATTTCCAGAAGCATGTGTGCTTTTGCCAATAGTATTTTCTTGTTTGCCAATCTTATCCTTTAAAAAAACATTTTTTTTGTTTTGTTTTGCAAATTCTGTTGCTTCTTTCCCTGGTAGATTTTCACTCATTTCTTTTACTCAATGGAACTCTTATCCAAATTTAAGGATGGAGATTGATTTTGATTGTTCACTTTCATACTTCACTACTTCTTAAGCATTTGGGTTTGCTGATGCCTTTAGTAAACCTGGAGGCCTATTATAGCAGCTCTATATGTGCAGTCTAGTTTTGAAAGGCCCACCCTGCCTTCAGCATTTAAGATGTACAATCTTGACATACACTGGTTCTTACAAATTGTCTTGTGGGCATGGAGTAGTTTTCTTGTTCTTACATCCAACTGTTTTGAGATCTTTGTGGGGCCAGTCTAGGAGTCCAAAACTATAGGCGATTGCAGGAATTGCAAGTTGATTGATATCTTGTATGTGATTCCATGCTGTTAAACCATTTTGAAATTTACTTTATAATGAAGTCTCCTGTAACATTCTTGGCTATTTTCTCTCAGTAACTTTGTGCTGGATTGTTTCAATTTTCTTTATGCTTAAATATTTATATTTACTTTCTTAATCAAGTTATTTACTGTTACATCATCAGTCAAAGAGAGGTTCTCAGTTTTACTTTAAGGAAGGATGTCTTAGCACATCAGTCCAGGTGGAAGACCACCCCAATGCCATCTGAAAAGCGCTGTAAAGCTTCATGTCATCTACAAACAGGTGCAAAGCTATCTGTTGACCATTACTTTCTCTAGGGTTAAGGCTAAATGTGTAGCCCAAAGAGTTAAAAAAAAGAGCACTCAGTAGATTCAGTGCCAAACAAACTAGGAATGGGGACAGGAAGTCTCCCTGAAATATTCCTCCCTGGATCTTGATGTTAGGAATGATATTGTCTGTCTTCATAATTCAGATGGGAGTGTAGTCTGCCACATTTTCAAGGTAAACTTGATGTACCTGATCAAGCCGGAACTCACTTTGCACTCCTGAATACCAAAGGATCAAGAATTCATGGCAATTTATTATCCATAAGTTTTGGAGGCTATCAACATTTTTATTTATTCAATCCATATTATACTGAGGGGTTGGGCTTTCCTTCATCTTAATCAGTGCGACTTTGTGTCCAGATGAAGTAAGAGCCAAGCGTGTTCATATGTTGCAGGCACTCAAGGGTGGAAACGCCGCTGGTGTTGGGTTTTATGCGGCTGGAGAATTTCTACGCTGTTCTATTTAGCTAAGTACTTGAAACAAACACTTTATAAAAAATGTTCCAGTTGTTTGGAGAGTCACTTTAAGTGTCATTTCGACCAGTGGTAGATGATAATATCTTCAGTGTAGTGGCAGATACAGTCTAAAGACCGCAGATCGAACTCTTTCTGGTTTGTGTTGATACCACTAGTTGCTTGATTCTTTCGGGAGCATCTGAAGCTTCACCGTTTTATTTATTGCTTTTCTTAGAGTTGGCCATGATGGCTTTTTTCAGCAGCAACTGGTCTTTGGTCTCACATGCTCCTCTTTTATTGCCCTTCTGCTCTGTTGCCATGATGTTATTAAAGTCTGTATGACCTACTGCAGTGAACAGTATATGTAGGTTATAGGTCGGCAAGTTATTGGTCGGTAATTTTTGAGGATGTCACTTGGCTCTCCCTTTGGAAGAGGAGCTCTTCCTGTTATTAGTCACTGTGGTGTTAGCCCTGGCTGTCCTATTGATTTTTGCAGTTTGCCAGGCCTTGGTAGAAATATTAAAATGTTTGAGTCAAAAACTGGGCACCCCATCAGGGCCAGAAGTCTTCCAATTTGGAGCTGCTCTTCACCATGTTTCCAGCTCTTTTGTTGTTACTTCAAGCCATTTCCATGTTCTCCTGTATGCTGGGTAACCATTCTGCTTCTCTGTTGTGCTCTATGAGATCATTTAAATTTCTCCAGAAGTTTTATGTTTTAGCTTTAGTTGGTGGTATTTTAACTGCACTAATGTTCTTTCCCAGTTCATGGCAGAATTGCTCTGGGTTTTGTCTAAATATTTGTCATATAAAATTTTTGTGTTACCGCTAACACCTACTAGGGGTTGAACCTGTGGCCACTTTGGGGTGTCAGCAGGCAATGCATAAGGTCTTGTCTGCACCCATGCATGTGCCTCTCTCCTGGCAACTACCTATCCACCAGCTGAGGTTCCATTTGTCTTTCATCAAGTATCTTGTCTATAAGCTAATCCATGAGGGTTTTCTGGGGATACTGACTTCACAGATGTGGGGTCTCAGTTCCCAGTGAAGTATTCACAGACCATACAGCCAAGACACTGGGATCATCCAGCTTCTCACTTACCTGGGATAAAATCTGTTACACACATAGCGCTAATAAACTAAAGAGTTTATTAAATAGTCCCAACAGTGAACTTGAGGGATTTTACCTACAACTGTGTTACAGCAGGCAAAGAAAAAAGAAACGGGAATACACAGAAACACTATTTATTGAACCTATCTGCAGGGCTGAACACTGCCCTGTCAACTGTGACAATCCTAAGTAATGTTTAGAAGTCTGATCTAAACTGTATGTCCCAGCTACAACAGCTGCTTCCATCCATCACTTTCACAAAACAACTTTTTTTCTGTTATTTAACCGTCACTTTCTCAAGCCTTGGCAAAAAAAAGTTACACCATCAGCTGTCTTCTGAGGGTAACCTTGTCAGCTCCAGCTGCTGGTGACAGTGGAGCTCTACCACCCCCGTTCCTACACAGATTGCCAGGAAAACAAAAATGTTCTCAAATAAAAGGAGTTTCATTGGACAAACACATAACATCAACAGTCATAATGTTTTACTTTTAAGTCTCATTTCTCTGCAGCTTTTGTGCATCTGCTCTTATTTTCAGTTTGTTATTGGGGTACATGAATTTAAGATCTTTTTCTGTTAATGCACATTTCAACTGGAGGTTAGGGATTTTTCTCATTATC
Organism: Rhinatrema bivittatum; assembly: GCF_901001135.1. Lineage (NCBI taxonomy): Eukaryota > Metazoa > Chordata > Amphibia > Gymnophiona > Rhinatrematidae > Rhinatrema > Rhinatrema bivittatum. The sequence continues at coordinate 39,596,199 of NC_042616.1, read as the reverse complement.
CTAATCCTTTGAGGTGCTTGTCTATTTATTTATTTAACATTTTTCTATACCGAACTTCATGACAAGCTTCATATCAGGCCGGTTTACATCAAACTTAGGGGTTAACTGAACATAACCATATAACAGGAAGGCCGAAGCGCAGATACAAATAACAGGGAGAAAGAACTTGGGGGCTAGAGTAGCCAGGAACTAAAGGACAGAAACAACTGGAGAATGAGAACTTATGAATATACAGTGGCTGGGTCGGTCATTTAGTCTATTGGGCTAAATGAAAGAAATGTTGCAATGTTAGGCTTAAGGGAAGGCTTGGATGAAAAGCCAAGTCTTGAGTTTTTTTCGGAAGGTTTGCAGGCAGGGTTCCAGTCTTAGATCAGTCGGCATGTTGTTCCAGATGGTGGGGCCAGCTGAGGAAAATGCCCGTTCTTTCGTGGAGGTTAGACGAGAGGATTTAGTTGGGGGAACTTGAAGGGTTCCTTTGTGTGCCGCTCTGATGGGTCTTGCAGATGTGTATAGTTTGAGTGGGAACTGAAGGTCTAAAGGTAGTTGGTTGTGTATGGATTTGTGGATAACGGTGAGTGCTTTGTGCAAAATTCTGTATTTAATAGGTAGCCAGTGTAGGTTTCTAAGTTGTTGTCTACCAGTGTCACCTCTGCCCACAGTGATTTTTTTTAAGGTGCAACTGTTATCTTTCTCCTTTTCTTCTGACTGTGGCTTCTTGTTGGTAGGACTCTCTAAGAAATGTATTTCTGTGAATCAGTAGATGGTCCCTTTATGTAGATTATGGCCTTGTTGAGCTTACTGATCATGTTTTTTACTTTGGATGTCAGGTTTATCTTAGGTAGTTTTTTCCATCTTCTGAACCACTGCAAACGTACAGGCCAAGAGCTAAGTGACTAACTTCTTCATGTACTGATCTCTTTCCTACCTTTCCTCTTCACTCGGCTTTCTGGCCTGTCTTATATTTCTCTCGTCCTGCTGTCACACCATTATAATTATTTCATCTGCTACCTTCTTCAATTGTTTGGGGGGGTTCCAGCACCTCTCTTCTGGACTTTCTCTCTAGGTCTCTGCTTAAAATGTAAGGTCTCTCCTTGTTTGCCCTCCTGGGAGTCTAGGATGTTAAAATTACTTACATTTGAACACGTCTACTAAGAACATAAGAAATTGCCATGCTGGGTCAGACCAAGGGTCCATCAAGCCCAGCATCCTGTTTCCAACAGAGGCCAAAACCAGGCCACAAGAACCTGGCAATTACCCAAACACTAAGAAGATCCCATGCTACTGATGCAATTAATAGCAGTGGCTATTCCCTAAGTAAACTTGATTAATAGCCATTAATGGACTTCTCTTCCAAGAACTTATCCAAACCTTTTTTGAACCCAGCTACACTAACTGCACTAACCACATCCTCTGGCAACAAATTCCAGAGCTTTATTGTGCACTGAGTGAAAAAGAATTTTCTCCGATTAGTCTTAAATGTGCTACTTGCTAACTTCTATTATTCGAAAGTGTAAATAGCCGATTCACATCTACTCGTTCAAGACCTCTCATGACCTTAAAGACCTCTATCATATCCCCCCTCGGCCGTCTCTTCTCCAAGCTGTATTAAGACACTCCTTGATATTAAAAGGCAAACCATGAGGGCAATCTGGCTCCCATTCTTGGACACGGTCCCCACCATGATTAAGAATGTATTCCTCAATTTATAAGTAAAGCCTTGTGTCTTTAAAAGTATACTAGCTTCCATCCTGGAATATTATAATGTGGTCTGGTCATTTGAATGCTCATATTACTGTGTATCAGCTGTTATCTTATCTCATCTCTTTTCAATGCTCTGTGTTACATGTTCTTGCACCAGTTGGATTGGAAGGGAGGGGGGATGGAGGTGGGATGAAGAGGGCATGCCTCGTATGTTATTGTACAGAGAGTTGCGTTCTTTTTCGACTCTTATGGATGCTCCTGTTTGTTAAGTTATATTCCAGAACCATCTTGTTAGCTTAAAGCCTTCTCTACATATCTTACTACACTTCTCTGTTTATTTCTCTCCCTTATATGTTTTGATCTGTTATTAATCTTAGTCTTTTTCATTTATTCTGGTTCCCTCTGAAGAGACCCTTTAGTCACTCTTTCGACTTTCCCTTTTATTTTATTTTTTGATTTATTTTTATTTTATTTATTTTATGTTATTATTATTTTATTATATCTCATTCCATTTATGTCTTCTGCTTTTCCCCACTCCTTTTTTATACTTACCTGCTCCCTAACTAAGCCTAGTACAAGAACAACAAATTTTGAATTATACATTTAGTGGACTTTTATCACTTATGACCTTCATTACTATGTAATCCAATCCAATTCTTATTTACCTTGATTACTATGTAATTTAAATTGTATATTTAGTTTTTCTTCTCATTGACTATTACTTAAAGTTGCTTAAATGTTCATTGTTCCATGTAAGGCCGTCTGGCAAGTTTTTGTTATTTGTAAACCGGTTTGATTTGCATCTAATGTAGGAAGATCGGTATAAAAAAACAATAAATAAATAAATAAATAAATGTTGGAAAATCTAAGAAAAAAAGTAATGAAAAAAAAATGGAATTATGCCTGGACTTCTTTGCTTTGATTTTTGTAATTAGAGATCTGGCATCAGTTGCTTATTGAAGCTTTTCCTTTTACAGTATTTAGTGTGCTCTCTTTGTAAACCCTCTTCATGTATATAAATGTAACTGCACCTCCTCCTCTTAGTTTTTTCATTAGCTGCAGTCCTCTGATTCCTGCTGCAGTGGGTCCATGAACAAGGTCACTAGGTCCTATAATGTACCAGGGATGTTTTCTTCACCTGAAGCACCTGCATTATTGCTACCACCATCATTAGCCTTAGTGCTGAAGCTAAGGTGGGCACCTTCTTATCCCTCTTGATATGCACCAGTATATATTTTTCTTTTTCTCTTTCGTATTTCAGCATTTCTGGTCACCTTGCTAAGATTTCGTCAAGATGTTCTATTATGAGATAACCACATGAAGGCAGTTAGCAAGACCTGGAGACACAAATTCTCGCCCGCTTGGAAATGCACAGCAATTGTTAATCACCATCACAGCAGACCTCAGGAAATAGTCTCCAAATGGGTTAATTCTGTGCATACCTTTGACAGGAATGACCGGTATTCATAAGCCAGAGGATGCAGAGTGTGATTTCTGTCTCTCAAATTCACTGCTAATGCCCTTAATACTTGCATTATACTAAAAACAGCCTCCTTATGAAATTCATATGATGTTATAGGCACAGGGAACACCTCTAGCTATGCATGGAAATTATATTTTAGCCATGCCAGCAGCACTCAGTACAATTGTAACTTTCTGTCACATTTTCTTGGTCTCTGCATCATTTGATATTTGAAGATCTTTTCTCTTGCCATATGACGCACAGAATAATTGCTTGCTACTGACACTTCTATCAGTAATGCTGTTCTTGTGCTTTTCTCCTTTACCATTGTATTCTGATTTCTTGCAACAAACCTTTCTTTGTTAGGATGAAGAAATCCCCAGTAACCACAACTTCTTAATTCTTTAGAAATCTCTCAGGGTCATGATCCCTTTGCTGTGTGTATTTTCTGGTGCCTTATGAGATGTGCATTCCTGCCAAAGCTCTTACCACATTCAGTACATGTAAAGGGTTTAATTCCAGAGTGGATTTTCTGATGACTTGAGAGGTTGGCCATCTGATTGAACTCTTTACCACACTCATTACACAAAAAAGGTTTCCCACCTGTGTGGATTCTCTGGTGGCTTCTGAGGTTTGTCTTCCGATTGAAGCTTTTATCACACACAGGACATGTAAATGGTTTCACTCCTGTGTGGATTCTTTTGTGTCTTGTAAGATTTATCTTTTGACCAAAACGTTTCCCACACTCAACACATATAAATGGTTTCAATCCTGTGTGGATTATCTTGTGGACTGTGAGCTGTTTCTTCCAACCAAAGCTCTTACCACACTCAGTACACATAAATAGTTTTACTCCTGTGTGGATTATTTTATGGCTTGTGAGGTGTGCCTTCTGATTAAAGCTCTTACCACAATCCATACATGAATATGGTTTCACTCCTGTGTGGATTCTTTGGTGGATTGTAAGATGGACCTTCCGATTGAAGTATTTATTACATTCAGTACACGTAAATGATTTCACTTCTATATGGATTTTTTGGTGCCTTGTGAGGTGTGTCTTCAGTTTGAAGTTTTTACCACATTCAGCACAAGTAAATGGTTTCACTGTTGAGTGCATTATTTGATGATTTGTAAAGTGGGTCTTCAGATTGATGGTTTTACCTCTCTCAATACATGTGAACTGTTTCACTGTTGTATGGATTCTTTGGTGCCTTAGGAGTTGTGTCTTCAGATTGAAGTATTTACCACATTCAGTACATATAAATGGTTTTACTCCTGTGTGGATTCTATGATGCCTTCTGAGGTTACCCATCAGATTGAAATATTTACCACACTCAGTACACATAAAAGGTTTCACTCCTGTGTGGATTCTCTGGTGACTTTTGAGGTGTGTCTTTGAATTGAATTTTTTATTGCACTCAGTACATGTAAAAGGTTTAATTCCTGTGTGAATTCTCTGGTGACTTGTTAGGTTGGCCATCTGACTGAAGGCTTTACCACACTCACTACACATAAATGGTTTCACTCCTGTGTGAATTCTCTGGTGCCTTGTGAGATCTCCCTTTCCCATGAAGCTTTTACCACATTCAGTACATTCAAATTGTTTGACTCCTAAGTGGATTCTCTGGTGACTTTTGAGATGTGCCTTCCTACCAAAGCTTTTGCCACATTCAGTACATGTAAATGGTTTAATTCCAGTCTGGATTCTCCAGTGACTTGTGAAGTTAGCCATTTGATTGGAATAATTATCACTCTCATTACACAAGCAAGGTTTCACACTTCTGTGGATTCTCTGATGTCTTGTGAGGCTTGTCTTCCGATTGAAGTTTTTACCACACTCAGTACATGTAAATGATTTATGTGCTGTGTGGATTCTCTGGTGATTTGTGAGCTGTATTTTCAAACTGAAGCCTTTTCCAAGCTTAGAAATTTTTCTCTCTTTTTTGTGTATATTCTGATGAGAGAGGTCTGCCTTCCTACTGAAGCATTTTTCAGATTTAGTACAAGAGAACGGTCTTTCACCAGTATGAGTTTTTTGGTGTTTTGTGAAGGCTTTCCTCTGGCAGACATTTTTATTATATTTATTACTTGAAACAGGTCCCTTTCCTTGGAATTGTGGTTGTCTTGTGACTTTTGCTTTCTGAGCAATGCATAAAAATCTTCTTTCATTAGTGTGGCTTTCCTGATATTTTGTGAGGTCTCCTTTATTTAAAAAGCCTATGCCATATTCTGTACTTTCACAAAATATCTCTCCTTTGACTTTCTGGTGTAGCACTAATTCCATCTTTTTACTGAAACTTTTCCCACAATCAGGACATGCTAAAGGTATCTCTTCTGTGCTTGTTTTCTTTTTTCCCTGAAGTTCTCTCTTCTGACTGAAGCTTTTCCCACAGTCTGAGCACGTAGATGGTCTCTCTTCCGTGCGAGATCTCTGCTCTGATTTCAGAGTTGCAGGATTCCCGAGAACTATCCCACATACCTTACATAAACATCTTTGTTCTTTGGTCTGGTTTCTCTCCTCTTCCCCTGTATGTGTCACACTTCTGGCACTTTGATCACACAGAGCTGAATTTTTTCCCTTATTTTCTTTGATGGCTCGATTCCTGCACTTGTTCCCCCAAACAGAACAGGAAGCGGGAGCTTCTTCATCTCTTTCTGATAACATCTTGTTCCCCTCTGGATTCTCACTGAGCTCCCAATGATGTTTCTCTGTATTATCATTTCTGGGATCATCATTTTCTAGGTAAAAAAATCAAACGTTGGTCATTAAATAAGAGAAGCACAGTTTAACAGCTTCAGTAATACAACAGCATTTTTTTTCTTCTTGTGTTTCTGCTACGCTCCTGAACTAGATACAGCGTAAATCATTTTCCAAGTTATGTGGGTAAATAACAATTGGGCAGGTCCGCTGGCTTTCTGAAAAGTCACCTTCCCTCATGGTGGCTATAAGGGTTGCCCAATGCCCGTGCTTTTAGCCGCATTGAGAGGAGCTGTTCCCAGGGACATGTTTAGGTCGGAGGGAAGAAAAGTACAGGTAGAGATTGCATTTTCAATTTTTTTCTGTGAATACTAAAAGTTTAAGGTTTATTGTTTTTCTATACCGTCACATCGGCAAGGCCTTCACAACGGTTTACAATTAATTAGCAAAGAAATACAATAATACAATAAAATCAAGAGACAGCTAAAATAATTAAAAAGATAAAGCACAGAAAAATAAATAAATTAGCTGTTGGGCTAAAATTCTAAATCTAAAATACACATTACAATTTCTATTTAAATTATTCCTTGGAATTATTCTCCATTTTTGTAGTAACAAATTCCTCCTTTATTCTCATATCCTTTTCATACTTTTATATTAATGCAGTTTGAAATTTACTCGCTCTCTAAAAATGTAATTCAATGCTATATTTGTAAACCATTGTGATCTACTTTTGGAACGACGGTATATAAAAGGCATAAATAAATAATTGAGGCACACCATAGGAAACCCAGCACAGAAGGGAAATTTATAGCTAAAGAGCAGTGACAAGTGATAGAATCGCAAGGACTGAAGACAGTAATTACAGTGGGAATGCTAAAGAACTGCATAAAATCATAAAACACAAAACTGAAGACATAACCAAATATACATTACATAAATGCATACTAAACATAAAACATTTTTAAAGCTACCTTAAAAACTGAACCATCCTACCTTACAGCGATCCACCATGATAGGCTAACAATATTTCTTAAGATATGGGGACCCTATCAGGCCTGGACTTGAACAGCAAGGCTGAGACGCAGATACTGTACACTCCTCTACAGGTTTCTCCACAGCCGCCATATAGACATTTATCCACCACCTGCAATTCTTGGAACTGTATCAGCTATGACTTTTTCCAATACCTTTACCACTCTATTCTATTTTATTTTTATCTGTTTGCGGATTTCACCCGTCGTTCTTGGGGGCGGGAACAAAATGTTATAAATTCTTTAGTGAAGCATTTGTGTTAACTGTACTTTTTACATTATAACCAACGGTGCTGGTGCTACTGTTTGTAATCTGCATGGCTCACACTGTTGTATAATTATTTTTCTTCTGCTTTAATAATAAAAATGATTAAAAAAAAAAAAAAGAACCATCCTTACTTTGATCTGGACAGGACACCACAGGTTCTGAGTTAGGACAGCAAGGCCAGAGGAGTTTTAAAGTGGATGGGATTAAACTGAGGAAGGGGTGACTTCAAAATGCCTAAAAAAATGTCGAGGAGACCACTGGGCCTGGGTGGGCTTGACTGAGGAATTGTCACTTTACCTAGATGGTGAATCAGTCAGAAATTGAATCTTTTGCTACAGAAGCATTCTGAACACGAGAAGCAGGACAAGGTGGCTCTGCGGCCTCTGGAAGTCATTTCTCCCTTGACAAATCTATTGCTTGGATTCAGAGCACGGTGAAGAAGAAGAGAGGCAGGGAGGCAACTTACCCCGCTGATCCCCTGCCGAGCCTGGACCAATTGGTTATTTTATTTAGCAAGCCATTCCCCCCTTCAGGCCCAATGCGTGCAGGAGGCGCCAGGCCCATTTCAGCCCTCCCAGCCCAGGCTATTTAAAACGTTCATCCTCAGGGCTGAAAGCACGCGGCATTTCTGTTATCTCTGGCGGTTCCAGTGAAACTCTAACAACGCGGTCAGCATTTTCTCCTTTTGGAACCAAACCTCTGATCAGGAATACCGGCATCTGCGGAACCTTCTTTTCTCGCTTGCTTTCACGTTGTCAGCATTCCTGGGTCTGTCTCTGCCTCCTAGGAAAAAATTCTCCTCGAGCCAGTCTCTCTGTGAAACGCCGGCACCTGTGAAAGCCTGCGTCTGAGAACTTTACAAAGAAAAAAAACGGAAAAAAAGAGAGAACCTCATTCCAGTCATCACTGGAACCCTTCTTTAAGAAGGCCAACGTGGCAACTCAGCAGCCCTACCATTATGGCAAACAGTTAGGTCATATTTTTCATGCTATTAGATTATTTTTGCTAATAAATTCGGTGATTTTTAGTTGAAGGTGGACTCTCGGCTTTGGTGTTGGAACCAATCCCTTATATTGATTCCTATGGAAAAATCAGTTTTGATTTAAGACAGGAACCAAACGTGACTGAATCGGAGGACTTCCCGTAATAACATTTGTTAGGGATGTAGCCCCTTTAAGAGCTGATGGTTTTCACAGCATAGGGAGTAATTACTCTTCCCGCTCCCTATCTCTCGATATTTTCCCTTCTTTTATAATTACCGTAAATAAGGCATGAGAAGGAAAAAAAAAAAAAGAAATTAAAACTCCTCTTCGGGTGGTTTCTGGACGGGTCCTGTGAGGAATAAAGGAAAGGAAATTAGCAGGTAAGGCCAATTTCACCTGTAGACCAGTCCAGACCAACGGGGATGTACCTAAGCAGTACTCATCCCGGGCGGGAGTGCTCCACAGCTGCCCGCATCACCTCCCTGGCGAAAGGCCCATCCTTCTGTTCCTGTAAATTTAGCCTATAGTGTTTAGTGAAGGAAGGCAGCGAGGCCCAAGTAGCTGCTTTGCAGATATCTAGCGGCAGAACTGCTCAGGATTCTGCCCCTGCTGCTGCTTGTGCTCTGGTGGAGTGGGCCTTGAGGCCTTCCGGCGCCTTCTTCCCCCTGAGCGCGTAAGCTGAGACTATTCCCTCCTTAATCCATCTTGCGATGCAGGCCTTTGACGCTGCCTCCCCTTTGCAAGGCCCTGCGTACAGCACAAACAACCCATCCCACTTTCTGAAGTGGTTGGTGGTCTCCAGATATCTGAGCAGGACCTTTCTTATTTCCAGACCTTTCGTGCTCGGCTTCTTACTCGCCCCTCCCTTCTTTCCTAAGGCCTGGCGGGGAACGCTGCCTCATTCATATGAAAACGCGACACCACTCTGGGTAAGAACGAAGGGACCGATCTAATTGTGGCTCTGTCTCTGGAGAATGACAAATACGGGTGCATGACAGGGCGTGCAGCTCTGAGATTTGGCCAGCCAAAGTCTTCGTGCTGCACGCGGCCGTTCAAGATACGATGGCAGCGGGGTGGGGACTTCTCCAGAGCTGGCCCTAAAGCAGGGCTTCCCAAGCCTGTCCTGGGGACCCCCCAGCCAGTCGGGTTTTCAGGATATCCACAATGAATATGCATGAGATACATTTGCATATACTGAGTCTCCATGGTATGCAAATGTATCTCATGCATATTCATTGTGGATATCCTGAAAACCCGACTGGCTGGGGGGTCCCCAGGACAGGTTTGGGAAGCCCTGCTTTAGGGCCAGCTCTGGAGAAGTCCCCACTCCGCTGCCATCGTATCTTGAACGGCCGAGTGCAGCACGAAGACTTTGGCTGGCTTCTTAAATCCTGTAAGGCTGGGACTACCCTTGGGTCTGGCCTTTTTTTTTAGCTGCCCCTCAACCAACTGCAACTCCTTAGAGACTTTAGAAATGACAGCACACATCTCCTGCTGTCTAAACAGCCTAACCGCCGAGTCCCTGGTCTCTGATCGCAGTTTTCCCTCTTCCGATTCCTCCCCTAAGGGGCTGGGATCATGACCCTGAGAAGACAATCCTCCCTCCAGTTCCTGGAGGGACTTAGTCTTGTGCCCCTCGGGGCCTGGGGCTGACGACTCTGCTGCCCCCTTTAATTCCAAACAGGCCTTTGTGCATTTTTTTTTTATGAAGTGCACTGAAAACTCTGGGCTCCTGGAACCTTCCGACTCCGGTGACCTCTGGCCTTCCTGCCCTGGTTCCCATATGGGAGACGGCCTATGCAGGGCCTTTGTGCCAGCGGGAGTGAGAGGGGCTGGGACCCAGGCTATGACCAGAATGCTCCCCCCCCTTCTTCTTGGGGAACGCGCTGCTTCTTCCCCCCCCCCCCCTCGCAGTTTTTGCAACAAAAACGCGCAATACTCAGCGTGTGTCGCGCCCCACACCTCCTCCTCTTCTTCTCCAAACCTGGTCTCCGAGGGGGGAGGGGAAACCTGGACCGGAGTCCTCCAACGCTGCAGCTCCACATGCTGGGAAATCCCAAGTCCAACACGCGGAATGCCCTGGGGGCAGGGAAGAGCAGATACCGTCGGCTGTCCCTGAATGCGATCCCCCGACTCTGCCCCAGCCTGTCAGGGAGGAACACTACCCACTTTCTGGGCAGTCTTCTTTAACATAAGAACATAAGAAAATGCCATACTGGGTCAGACCAAGGGTCCATCAAGCCCAGCATCCTGTTTCCAACAGTGGCCAATCCAAGTCACAAGTACCTGGCAAGTACCCAAAAACTAAGTCTATTCCATGTAACCTTTGCTAATGGCAGTGGCTATTCTCTAAGTGAACTTAATAGCAGGTAATGGACTTCTTCTCCAAGAACTTATCCAATCCTTTTTTAAACACAGCTATACTAACTGCACGAACCACATTCTCTGGCAACAAATTCCAGAGTTTAATTGTGCGTTGAGTAAAAAAGAACTTTCTCCGATTAGTTTTAAATGTGCCCCATGCTAACTTCATGGAGTGCCCCCTAGTCCTTCTATTATCCGAAAGAGTAAATAACCGATTCACATCTACACGTTCTAGACCTCTCATGATTTTAAACACCTCTATCTTATCCCCCCTCAGCCGTCTCTTCTCCAAGCTGAAAAGTCCTAACCTCTTTAGTCTTTCCTCATAGGGGAGCTGTTCCATCCCCTTATCATTTTGGTTGCCCTTCTCTGTACCTTCTCCATCGCAATTATATCTTTTTTGAGATGCGGCGACCAGAATTGTACACAGTATTCAAGGTGCGGTCTCACCATGGAGCGATACAGAGGCATTATGACATTTTTTTTCTTGTCAGACCTTCCGCCTACCCTCTGCTGGAGGCAGAGGAATACTGATGCCTCCTCCGACAGGAACTCGTTATATAGAGAGGTGCCATGAAGGCAAAGAGATTGGTCCTCTGTCTCCCTCTGCTGGTCAGGACTGATCTGCAGAACATGAAGGTTTACATTTCAAAATGTATATGGCCACTTTTCCAAGAGAAATTTTACAAAGTAGTTTGCAATAACAAATGGAAACAGCTAAAACAAGCATTTTGTTTACAAAAGCAAATACAAATGATTTTGCTTACTTTGTCTTATTCAACAAAACCATTGACAACACAGCATAAATAAAAGCAAAGCTAGAACATAAATCCTAAACAAACCCTATCAAAGAGACAATGAAATAAGCCGTATATTACAACTACACACTGAGATTCAGCACATAGGTTCTTAATGCAGGCACTTATAAAAAAAATTTAACTTTCAGTGCAGTAAATCAATGGCATGCTAATGCCTCGGGAGTTAAGCACGCATGCAAGCCCGAGTTAAAATGTGTGCTCAACCTTTTGGTCAGGGAGGTATGGGAAAATGTCTCTCTCTCCTGGCTGACTACCACAGGCCTTGCCCAATGCCCTTCCGAGTTCCCAAAAAACCTCCCGTGGGACAGAGGTCAGGTTCTGCCCATCCCAGCACCACAGCAGAGGCAGAGCAAGTGCTCTGGAGCACAAAGACACCGAGGTTCCCTGTCCCCTCCCCCCACCAAAGCAAGGGACAGGGAGTAGGACTCAGATTCCTGGACTCACAACTGCACACTGGCACCTATTAGCACCAGAAAAGAGATTCAAAGTTGTTTTTTTGTTTTGTTTTTTTAATTTAAACTTTCTTATTAATTGCATCCCCAATCCAAAATAGTTATCCAACACAATGCATAATATTTACATACATAATAAAATCAATAAAAAAAACAATATAAACAAACATAAATGGCTACAATTTGCAATAACTTTCACATTTCTTCCCCATCTCTGTATCATCACTTTCCACAGTAACCATCAACAACTGTTAGGGAAAAGCCAGGTCATAACTTTTTTTCCAACCTATCCTCTGCTGTCCATGAATTCCAAAAACGCCAAAAACCTATCCTCTGCTGTCCATGAATTCCAAAAACGCCAAAAACGCTCTTGCTCTCAGTCAAATCTTACCCTCGATACGAAACAGCAGAACCACCAGCAATTGGCCTGGACTAGATCTTAATTGCCAAGTTAGCACAATTTATCCCTCATCTATGTGGGCTCCATTCCCCATAATGCACGAAAAGTTAGGGTCAAGATTTTAAATTGTAATACGTACGTTCACATGTAAGCAATGCAACCTCTGGAGCACCGGCGAAAGATGCTCTCTGTGAACACCTCGCAGCCACGTTCTGAACCAAGTGTAACCTTTACGTGAGCCTGTCAGGGAGGTCCATGCATTAACTATCGCAAAAGTCAAGGTAGGAAATGACCAAAGCATGAATGACCATCCTAAAAGCCTGATCATCTAAATAAGGTCACAGTCTCCTAACCAATTTCAATTTCCCAAACGAACTATCTGAGATGCATGATGATCCAACGCCAGTCTGGCATCCAAATAAACTCCCAAATCTCTAACCTGCTCAACGACCTTTACCACTTTCGGTCCTACCCTCACAGACAAAAGTAATACCTCAGGCAATGGCCGATGACCCACCCTCAGCAGTTCTGTGTTGTTTTTTGAAGTCAACAATAATTTATTTTGAAGAAGCCAATTCCAAATTCTAAATAAAGTTGCATTCAATCTCCATCCATCAGTGCCACAGTTTGCACATAAACATTCCCTTGAGCCCAACCCTTTCAACAATTTTCCTAACAAATACAGAAAGATGTTAAATAATAAAGGGGAGAACAGGGAGCCCAGGTGGAGCCCAACAAGTCAACGTAACAGGTGATGACAATCTCCCCTTTACAGAAACTCTAGCAGATCTCTCTGACAAGAAAGAATGAATCCACTCACATACCCCCAACCCAGCAAAAGGGGCACTGCCCCTTCCAGCGTCCCAAGTCCATGTTAAGGGGCAGGGAGGCACTGGATATAGCGGGGCAGGTGGCTCTGCTCCTGCTAAATAGATTTCCTTAGGAACCCCCTTCCAAAGTCTGGGGAGCTGCTCCCCAAAAAACAACAAGACACCGTCTTTAGCTACTTTGCATCTTTTCATGAAGGGAGGCACAATGAACCCTGCTGGATGGGACCACAGAATACAGGCAAACTGGTAGAGGTCAAGATGTAAGTTTGTCCCCAAAACGTCCCTTACAATATGCGTCAGAGGGCTTACAGACGCCGAGTGATGAGGCCAGAGAGAGGAGTGTGCGCAATGCTCCCCGACACCGCCCACGTGCGAGCTGTCTTGTCAAGGCGTGCCATTTAAGAAAACTCACGAGCCCCCTTTGACTTGTCTTCTTTCTTCCAGTCTTCTGTCCCAGGAAGGTAACGGAGGCTCAAGGTAGGAGCACTCAGGCACCTGGGATTTGGAAGCAGTTTGTGTCCAAGGAGGACTCGCAGGCAAGAGAGTACTAAAAGCTAGAGTTCGTAAAAGAGGAGTTAGTCTAGATGCAGCTTGAAGTGGTCCAGGACACTGATGTGACTGGTGCCTGTGACACAAACCCTGTGAGCGATCAGAGAGATCTCCAGAGGAGCTGGTGAAGGGGTCTCTGCAGTTCCCAGCTGCTCCTTCCACTCTTCCTCTCAGCAGTTTTTTTTTTTTGTAATTAGATTTTTATTGACTTCACAACATAAATATCATAACATTAACAGTTTGTCATATCTTTGACAGATATATTCCAGTAGGTCCGCTGAACAACACAAAAATACAGACCTGCATAAGGGAAACAACTGGTGTGCAAGACTGTGAGAAGATTAACAGAGCATCTAAAAGCGAAAAGTACAAATATGTAATGCTCTGAACAATCTACATTAAAAGGTTTATACCAAAATATTCCGTGGCACCAGGGTTCTTAATTAAACGGACGACCCTCAGCCACACCTCTATGTGTACACTGTTTTCCCTACATTAGTCACAATTTTCAGTAAATAACCTTCCCCCCCAACCCTCCCATCCTCTTTCTCTCAGCAGTTCTACCCCGGTCCCTCTTATTCCTGCACTCACCTGAGCAGCTGCTTCTCCCAGTTTCTCTTTCCTCTGATCCCGGCTCGTCCCTGATGTACGGCTCTTCCCCTCGTTCAATGCGGGAGATAATATCAGGGGTGACAGTCGGAGAGCCTGTTCCTGGGGTGAGAACACTGCATTAGGTTTCCCGTAATCACTCTGGGTGCTGTTGCCCCCAATTCAGGATTTAGAAAACTTTCCAGAATAAAGATATTCAAGAGCTATAATGAATACAAAGACTCAAACCCGTCCATTACAGATGAACAATTTCAGGACCCTTCGTCTCTTAAAAATATCACAAAAAACCTCTTTGCTCATCTTTTCAATCTAGATTTTTTATTTTTATTTTTTTTGTGTGTTTTTATATACCGAAGATTGGTGCAAGCCTTCACTCCGGTTTACATATGTAACAACTTCTTACAATGCAAGTTATAACAATTAAAACAGATAAACTTTGTTAACATTTAACTTTACTAACGGTAACATGGGGATATTTCGTTATACTGATGGTGGGATGGTCATATTTAACTTTATTAACTGGCAAAGTAGAAATTGGTTACTGTTCGACAATGGTTTATGCATTTGTCCGAATTTTTTAATTGGATCTCACTGTCAGGCTGATGCAATACCATTGCGTAAAAAACGTGCGTCCGAACTGGGCACACATTCTTTGAACGCACGCACATCCACCTCTCCTGGGTACTCGGTACAATAGGCAAAGGAGCTGCCACAATAAAAGGGACGCGCACAGGGTAATTTGTTCGTCCCTAGCACTCTGCATCGGACGTCCAGGAGACGTGGCTGTGGGCCCACAACAGCCAGGCTAGAGCTCGCTCCCCGGCCCTGGCAGGGCTGCTCCCGATTGGTCCTTTTCACTGATGTGATAAGTGCCTTACACTTAATATTAATTTATTCACTCCGTCGCTTACTACCGGCAGGGGTTCCAATTGGGCCGGACCTTGGGGGATGCTGCTTTCTGTTGTGCCCCTATGAGGAATCACAGAAAGTAGGATTTTTTGGGGGGGGTTTTCCCAGTGAGCCCGAGAGCTCCCAGGCAGGCGCTAAATTTGCCACGTTAAAATGGGTGCCTTGGTCGCACGGCAATTTTTGGCAAGGTGGGGTAATAGCTAATAGCCTCATCTACAGGGAATTTGCATGTGATGAGCGCTAGCAGTTATGTGCTCGATGGGACGCACGTTTCGGACATGCTAGTCCCCATATTGCATCGGGGGTTATTTTAGTGCATCCAAAATGCTCGACCAATAGGGTATTAGCCTGAGTGCACCATATTGCATCAGCCTGCATGAACAGCATGTAACCCCCCAAACGGTGCATAAAATATGATGAGAGGTTCTGATGCCAGCCTGAGCAAACCACCAGTACCTCCTGGGTTCACATCTAAAAACGGTCAAGCAGATGGTGTAGAGGGCCTGGCTCAGAGGCAAGGGTAGTATTTTCTAAACCGGACAGGAAAATCTTCACCAGACACTTCTTTCCCCTCTGTGACACCTCTCGGACTGCTTCCTACCTTGATACGAGCCTCTGTCAATCCCACACCTTGGCATATAGCAAGACCCCACTCCAACTGGTAGCTTGAAAACAGAACTTTGTATTTTCAAACTAGAGATACCAGCAATCAGAGTAAAATTAAATAAAAGTCTCCAACACAGGCTTCTCACAGCATTAGCAAAGGCAAAAAAACATCAAACCTTTCCTGCTGCAAATTTGTATATCATGAAGTTAGTAGATAAAATTCCAAAATGACTTCCACTCTCTTCACTACAGTAAGAGAGATTTCTTCACAGTCCTCTCAAGATTTTCTTCATAAGAACGTAAGACTTGCCATACTGAATCAGACCAAAGGTCCATCAAACCCGTTATTCTGTTTCCAACAGAGGTCAATCCAGGTCACAAGTAACTGGCAGGATCCCAAGGGATAGATTGATTCCAAGCTGCTTATCCCAAGAATAAGCAGTGGATTTCTGCAACTCTACCTTAATAATGGTTTATGAACTTTTCTTCTAGGAACTTGTCTAGTGGAGAAATTACTTACCTGATATTTTGTTTTTCTTAGTGTAGACAGACAGACTCAGGACCAGTGGGTTATGTTCCCTTGCCAGCAGATGGAGACGGAACAAGCTGACGTCACAGTATACATAACCCTGCAGTGTCCGCCAGCCTGCCAGTATTCTCTTTAAAAGCAACTGTGAAGAGACCAGCAAAAAACTTAATTAAAAACAGCCAACCATAACTGTACTCAACCAACAACCATGTAAGAATCTGGGTACCCCAATCTAGGGACTGGATGAACACTTACCAGTAATCCCTTAAGTCCCAGAGCCCCACAGGACTATTGACACACTCAAATGGAGGCCGAGGGCAGGAAGCTGAGTCCATCTGTCTACACTAAGGAAAATGAAATTATTAGATAATTTCTCCATTTCTTAACGTGTAGACAGATGGACTCAGGACCAGTGGGATATACCAAAGCTATTCCTGAACAGGGTGGGAGGTTGCCCACGGTCCAGTCAACACCCCACATGCAAAGGCTGCATCCTCCCAGGCCTACACATCCAGACGATAAAACCTGGAAAAGCGTGTAAGGAAGACCATGTCGCAGCTCAGCAAACGTCAACAAGAGACAATAACCTAACCTCCACCCATGACACTGCCTAAGCTCTAGTGGAATGAGTCCTAACCTGAATAGGCAACAGCTTTTCAGCATCCACATACGCGGCTGTGACCACCTCCTTAATCCAGAGAGCTATTGTAGCCCGTGAAGCTGGTTTGCCCTGCTTCCTTCCACCATGAAGGACAAACAGATGATCTTGTTCCTTGTAAAGCTTTTACGCTGCATTTCCCGTTTTATGTAAATCGATATGATGTTCCCAACGAAAGTCGGTCTAGAAAAACCTTAAATAAATAAATCTTACTTTTGGAAAGGTTCAGAAATCGCCAGATACCGCATAAATCTCTTGATATCTAAGGAACGCAGGAGGCAATACTCTCCGTGACCTTGGCTTTATCCAAGGTCGGCAAAGAAATGGACTGATTCAAATGAAACTGAGACCACCTTAGGCAAGAAGGATGGAACAGTACGCAACTGCAATGCCCCTGGAGTCACCCGAAGGAACGGCTCCCAGCAACACAAGGCCTGCAACTCGGAAGTGCGACACGCAGAACATACAGCCATCAGGAACATTGTCTTCAGTGTCAATAACCGCAAGGAAAGGCTATGCAGAGGTCGAAATGTAGGGCCTGCTAAAAATCCAGCACCAGGTTAACACTCCACAAAAGAATCGGCAACCACAAGGAGGCCAAAGGTGCTTCACTACCTTCAAGATGGGACAACAGGGAGACAAAAAACGTAATGTGCCTCAAACATGTAAGAGCAGCAACTTGAACCTTCAAGGAATTAAAGGCCAATCCCTTACTCAACCCATCCTGCAAAAAATCCAGAATAAGCGGGATTTTAACCAAACGAAGAAGAACATTGCGCTCCTTGCACCAGGCCTCAAACACTCTTCAAAACCGCACATATGCTAGAGAAGTGGAGAACTTCCGAGTGCGGAGTAAGGTAGCAATCACTGCAGAACAATATCCAGGCTTCAACAGGCGAGCCCTCTCAAGAACAGAGCCAGATCCTCGTGAAGAACCGGCAACTGCTGCAACAGATCCATGTGCAGCGGAAGGCGAAGGGGGTCCTCCATCAGGAGACTCTGCAAATCTGCATACCAAGGATGCCTGGGCCAATCTGGAGCCACCAGGAGTAATAACCCCTTGTGGATTTCAATTCTGCGAATGACCCTACCCAGTAAGGGCCACAGAGGAAAGGCATAAAGCAACTCATCTTCCAGCCAGACCTGTATGAGAGCATCGATGTCCAGGGAACACGGATCTCTCCTGCGACTGAAGAATTGAGGAACCTTCGCATTGCGAGAAGTCACCAGCAAGTCTAGGGACGGAAGGCCCCAGCGATCCACTATCAGCTGAAATGACTCAGCGGACAACACTCATTCTCCAGGGTCCAGACTCTCCCTGATGATAAAGTCTGCTTGTACGTGGTTTTGTCCTGCGATGTGAGAGGCCGAGATCATCTGAAGATGTCCTTCTGCCCATTCCATAAGTTAGTCTATTTCTTGCGACACTTGCTGGTTTTTGGTTCCTACCCGGCAATTGATGTAGGCCACAGTCATTGCGTTGTTCAACATTACGCAGACCACTCGACCCAGTAGTCCGAGGCTGAACTCCAAGAATGCCAACCTGACTGCCCGGGCTTCCAGGTGATTGATGTTCCAGAGATCCTCTTCAGCCATCCAACACCCCTGGGCCATCAGTTCCTGACAGTGAGCTCCCCAACCTTGGAGACTCGCATCTGTCATGAGCACCAACCAGTTCAGGGAGGACTAGGAAATTCCCTTTCTCAGATAAGCCTCCTGCTTATCTGGAGTCAAGAGCAGATTTCTGTTGGCAAGTGGAGCCGAAATGAATAGTCCTGAGACTGCAGGTTCCAACGAGATAGCAGTTAGCGCCGAAGAGGACGCATATGTGCCCTCGTCCACGTCACCACTTCCAGGGTTGTTGCTATCAAGCCGAGCACCTGTAGATAGGACCACACTATCAGGCATATAGTATTTACCAACTGATGCACCTGAGACATCAATTTCTGAATGCGAACTTCCGGTAGGAAAACTTTTCCCAGCCTTGTGTCGAAGTGAACTCCCAGCTACTCCAACGACTGAGAAGGTTGGAGACTGCTCTTGGCCAGATTCACCACCCAACAGAGTTCCTGCAGCAAGGAAATTACTTTGTTGGGTACCAGAATGCCCTCTGCCAAAGACTTGGCCCAAATCAGTCAACCTTCCAAATATGGGTGTAACAGGATCCCATCTTTTCTCAATCCCGCTGCCACGACCACCATAAGCTTGGAAAAAGTTCTGGGGGCGGTGGCCAGATGAAAAAGGAGCACCCTAAACTGATAATGGCAACCCAGAACCGCAAAGCTGTGCTCCAAATGGATGGGAATATGAAGGTAAGCCTCGGACAGATCCAGAGAGGTCAGAAACTCCCCCGAACGTACGGCCATTATCACAGATTGTAAGGTTTCCATGCGAAAATGCGTCACCCGCAGATGACCGTTGACACTCTTGAGGTCCAGGATGGGACGAAAGGAACCTTCCTTCTTGGGTACAACAAAATAAATGGAATAGTGCCCCCATAATTTCCTGAGAGGTAGGCATGGGAACCACAGCCCTCAGCTGGAGGAGCCTCAGAAGCATAGACTCCACTGCCTGCTTCTTCTGCAGGGAGTGGCAAGGAGACACCATGAATACGTCCCTGTGGAATGCTGCAAAAGTTCCAGTGCGTATCCTTCCCATATCACTTCCAGGACCCATTGATCCAATGTGATCTCGACCCACCTCTGATAAAAAGCTTTCCTCACAGGGGAGCTGTTCCATCCCCTTTATCATTTTGGTTGCCCTTCTCTGTACCTTCTCCATCGCAATTATATCTTTTTTGAGATGCGGCGACCAGAATTGTACACAGTACTCAAGGTGTGGTCTCACCATGGAGAGATACAGAGGCATTATGACACTCTCCACTATATTCACCATTCCTTTCCTAATAATTCCTAACACTGCATTTTTTTTTACAAATACCTAAAAGACAAATTTTTTTACAAATACCTAAAAGATTAAAATAAAAAATTTGCAAACTAGCAATAACAGAACAAAGCAAAGAATAACACCTTCTTCTTTCCATACAAGGATAGGAGCGGTGGAGGGAGGGAAGGAAGTTGAAGTGGACAGAAGGGCAAAGAAAAATTAAATTTGTTTCTCCGTATTTCTTAGTGTTTGGGTAATTGCCAGGTTCTTGTGGCCTGGTTTTGGCTTCTTTTGGAAACAGGATGCTGGGCTTGATGGACCCATGGTCTGACCCAGCATGGCAATTTCTTATGTTCTTAATTTATCATTTACTCTATATTTGGGGATGATTTGTGATCTGTGTATTTGACGGAGGTGAGGTATTCTGCTAGTGTTTAGTTTCTGGGTACAGATCTATAGCAGTCTGGCTTATTCTGTGCTTCCAGATTGGTATTCTAGAGCAGTGCTTCTCAATTAGTGTGCGCTGAGTCTTTCCTGTCCCATGGTGCTGGCAGCCCCATAATGATCCTGTTATCTAGGCCCATGCCCTGAATCTACTGGGCAGTGCCCTGGTTCACTTGTTTCTTGCAGCAACCTTGCCTTCCTGTCCCCACAGCAACCAGGCAGCACTGCAGAAGACTGGAGGGAACAGGCTGAAAAAGTTTCTCAGTGGAGAAAGGTAAACAGGATGCCTCAAGAATATTTACTGGGACCAGTGCTTTTATAAATGATCTGGAAAGGGGAACAACAAGTTATTTAGAGTAGTTAAATCACATGCAGCTTGTGATGAATTGCAGAACCACCTTGAGAGACTGGAAGACTAGGCATTCAAATAGCAGATGAAATTTAATGTGGACAAGCGCATAGTGATGCATATAGGGAAAAATAACCCATGTTATAGTTACACAATTTTAGGTTCCATATTAGGAGTTTACCACCCAGGAAAAAGATATGGGTGCCATAGTGGACAATACATTCAAATCATTAGCTCAGTGTGCTGCAGCAGTCAAAACAGCAAATGGAAATTTTTTTAAACCAAATCACACCAGCAAAACCTCACACTCTTATCATGGCTGCTAATAAAAATGTTAAATTAGCCTTTACCCAGTGTCCTGAGAGTCTGATAATTCTCCTTCATCACATCCTTGTAAAGCTTCTTCTGCCTTTCATCTAGATCTTCCCACTCATCCTGTGAGAAATAAACGGCAATGTCCTCAAAGGTTACTGAGACCTGAAACAAACCAGAAACACATTCAGCACCTTCTGCACCACATCCATCAGAAAACCTTCCAGCAACACGGCAGGGAGGGTCCCAAAGTGTCTTTTCTGCACCCCGGGTCTGCTCGGGTCCTATTAAAGTCAGGGCTGACTCTGCAGTGTCCCAGGTTAGAAAGCTGCAGCAGCGTTTGCACAGAGAGGGCAGGAAGTTGGGGGGCAATCTCCTACCTGAGCAGAAGCTCCTGCAGGCATTTTCCTCTCTGCTTTTGTTGCTCTCAAGATGAGAAATGAATTGGGAACAACTCTTTCTCTGGCTGGGGAACAGCTGAGGGTTTGCCTCTTGCAGTGCAGCTCAGAGGCTGTTACAGGCGCAGAAGGTGAGATTTGGGGCTGGGGGTTTCTGCTTTCTAGCTCTAAATCTGTTAAATGAAAGGCAAAACGCGGTGTCTCTCCAGCACTGGGCAGCTCCTGTTCCTGCTGGGCGCAGTCTGATGACATCACACAGGGGGCGGGCAGAGGATTACAGTAAGAACAGAAGGGAGAGGTGAATGGAGCTTTACACTGAGCTCTGTCACCGCAGGGTGCAGCCTTTCCTGCCTCCTCCTGAATATTTATGGTCTCCTGCTCATTTTAGGGCTTTTAAACAAAGTTACCAAAACAGCCCCCCAACCCCCGAGCATTGATCCTTTCTTCAGCTCATCACATCCCCTCAGCGTTAACTCCTTCATACCTGGGCACTTTTCAG
This sequence comes from Rhinatrema bivittatum, assembly GCF_901001135.1. NCBI lineage: Eukaryota > Metazoa > Chordata > Amphibia > Gymnophiona > Rhinatrematidae > Rhinatrema > Rhinatrema bivittatum. The sequence continues at coordinate 39,574,441 of NC_042616.1, read as the reverse complement.
TTCTGCTCACCCTGAAATGGGGGGACGGTAAACAGACTTTTCTCCCTTCTTCATTTTTTTTAACGACCCACCCTCTATGAAGCTTCTTCTTTAATAATCTATTAATTAATCAATTTCCAGCCTTTAGTGTTTCTGGCATGATCTTCTGCCGTAGCCTCTCGTTTTTCTTTTTCCTTTCCTTTCTCTCTCTGTCTGGTGTCCTTTTTCTTTGCTGTTTCAGTTTTGTCTTTTGCCTCTTAACTGTTTATTTTTTTATATTGCACAGAGAAAACACATGACAACCTCGTTTGTATGAATGATAACTAGATCCTAAAGTACAGAAAACCAAAATAAGAGTGAAACTCTATTCCCTGTACGTACCAGGATCAGTCCAGGACACCTGGGTTGTGACTCCGCACCAGTAGATGGAGACAGACTAAAACTTGTGGGCGGAGCCATATAAGCCCCTGTGCCAGTCACAGCCCCTCACTCTTACTCTGTCTCCAGTAGGTGGTGCAGGTCTGGTCACAGCCCTGTCGGGCCTGATTCTGTGTGGTTAGTCAAGTTCGCTTTTGTGGTTGATTTTATTAGGCCTAACTTGGTTTTTTTCTTCAAATTGGGTTTTATTTAATCTTGTTTAATTCTAGTCCCAGTTGCCCTGCCTCCCTGGGGAGTTGAGAGGTCCTGAGGGGACTACCCTCCCCAGGTTGAGGCCGCTGCTAGGGTTGAGGACCCGGCTGGACTAGTAGCAGCGTCAGGGGTGACACCGGGGAGCCCGGTTCACTCACCCCTGCAGGACATAGGGCTTTTCAGCACCTGGGACAGCGTTTTTTTTTCTTATTTAAAAAAAAAAAAAAAAAAAAAAGTGTTTTTACTTTTGTTTTCAGTCGGCTCTGCGTTCCCTGGCGTTGCGCTCCGTTCCGCTCGAGGGGGGGCGTCTTCGGCAGGGGGGAGGTCGCCGATTTTCGCCGCGTTGAATTTTTGTGTTTATTCGGCGTCCCTCAGTGCTTTTCGGCGCGTCTTTGGTTTCCCGCGGTTTTTTGCAGGGCCGCGCGGCTCGCAGTGCAGGGCCTGCGACTCGGCGCGCGCACGTCTCTCCCGGGACGGGCTTTGCTCGGCCTGCGTCCCGGGAGACGAGGGATCGTCGGCGGCTCCTCGGGGGGCCCGTTCCCGGGTCGCGCGATCGCCGTCGCAAGGGGGGGGTCCCCCTGATAGGCCTCCTGACCCGTTCCTGGTCAGCGCGGGAATGGCGGCCATTTTGTCTACCGGCCGGGTAGCTTCGCGGGAAACGGTGGGGGCCTCGGTTTTACCTCCTACGCTTTCCCCGCAGCGGGGTGCAGCGGTGGAGGTCCCTTCAGAGGGGCCCCAGTCCCGGGGGCATTCGGAAAGCGACGCAACGGATTCGGGCAAGTTTTCTGAAGATTTGGCGCTTTTGCTGCGCCGTTATAAGCGCAGCAAGCGCAGACGGGGGGACGCCTCGCGTTCAAGGGTCCACCGGTCCCCGCCGCAGAAGAAGATGGCAAGGAGGGTGGCGAAGACCACCCAGAGAGCGGCCTGGGGCAAACGGCTTCCCCGAGGGGTGCCGCAGAACTCGGATTCCGAGGATACCTCCGGGGCGGACACAGAGGCCTCCGAGGAGCCCCTGCCTGGGGCCGGGACGGCAGCAGCAGATGGCTCGGCGCAGCCCAGTACAGGTAAAGGAGCGCAGGCCGTCGACGGGGATGACCCCAAGGTGGTGCGTCTGTTCCGCAGAGAGGAACTGTCGCCACTCATTCCGGCCATTCTCCAGGAGCTGGGGATTGAGGCTCCTCCGGTGGTGGTCCGCCAGGAGGCAAATATGGATCCTGTTCTGATTGGGTTCACAGGGCCGGCGGTCGTTTTTTCATTTTTTCGTCCACGGATATCCTCTTCAAGGAATGGGATACTCCGGAGTTAGGTCTGAAGGTCAGCAAGGCCATGGACAAACTTTACCTTTTGCCGGAGGACGCGCTAGAGCTCCTCCGACTCCCAAAGGTGGATTCGGCAGTGTCAGCTGTCACGAAGAGGTCTACCATTCCGGTCACGGGAGCGACAGCCCTCCGGGATATTCAAGACCGTACGTTGGAGGTTCAACTCAAAATATTTTTGAGGTTTCTGCCCTAGGGGTGCGTGCCGCCAGTTGCACAAATTTTGCTATGCGTGCTAGTCTGCGCTGGACTCAAGTCCTGCAGGCGAATGCGGGTCTCTCTTCAGAGGAGGCTTCCCAAGCTGACAGATTGGAGGCGGCCATTGCCTATGGCGCGGATGCATTCCATGATCTTTTGCGCACCTCAGCTAGGTCCATGGTGGCAGCGGTGTCGGCACGTCGTCTCCTTTGGCTGCGCAAGGGCAGCGGATGGCTCTTCCAAGGCTCACCTCGGGGCTTTGCCTTTTAAGGGGACATTGCTGTTCGGCAAGGAGTTGGACGATTTGATGGTTTACCTGGGGGAGAACCGAGCGTTTAAGCTGCCGGAGGATAGGACCCGGTCGAGATTTTCCTTTTCAGGCAGAGCCCGGTTCAGGGGGCCCAGGAAGTCTAGGCCACAAAGATCCTCTGGACCCTAGGCCGTCTTCCTCTCGGTACACCCAGTGGCAGCAGTCCTTTCGGGGCAAACGTTTTGGCCGGCAAGGAGGGGCCCCGTCGGGTGCGGGGTCCAAGCCTTCGCAATGAAGTTCGGCCGGCCCATCCCTCGTCGCGTCCTCGGCACGCTGTTCCAAACGTGGGGACGCGTCTATCCTTATTCCTCGAGGAATGGGCCAGCGTGACATCGGATCAATGGGTCCTCGACGTGATAAAACATGGCTACGAGTTAGATTTGGCTCGCATCCCAACGGACAAATTCCTGGTCTCACCCTGCAAGGATCCCAAGAAGAAGGCGGCGGTGCTAGATACCATCCAAAGACTAGAAAGACTGGGAGCCATCTCGCCGGTTCCGGCCGCTCAGTACGGCAAGGGCCGGTACTCCATTTACTTCTTAGTCCCCAAGAGAGACGGCACTTTCCGCCCAATTCTGGATCTGTAAGGAGTCAACAGATGCCTTCGAGTCCCTCACTTCAAAATGGAGACCATTCGGTCAGTGATCGCGTCAGTGCGTCCCGGCGAATTCCTGGCGTCCCTAGATCTCACAGAAGCATACCTTCATGTGGAAATTCAACCAGCGTTTCAACGGTTTCTGAGGTTTGGCATTCTGGGCAGGCACTTCCAGTTCCGGGCGCTTCCGTTCGGCCTGGCGACAGCGCCTCGGACATTCACGAAAGTGATGGTGGTCGTGGCGGCGCAGTTGCGGCGGGAAGGCCTGCTGGTTCACCCTTACCTCGACGATTGGCTGAGCCGGGCGAAGTCTCAGAGTCTGTGTCGGCAGGCGGTGGCCAGGGTGTTACAGCTCTTGCAGTCCCTGGGCTGGGTGGTCAACTTCAACAAGAGTTATCTCGAACCCTCTCAGTCCTTGGAATATCTTGGAGCCCTGTTCGACACGTAGCGAGGCAGTGTGATTCTCTCGCAGGACCGGATATGCAAACTGCAGTCTCAGGTGCTACGTTTTTTGTCGCTACACCGGCCACGAGTCTGCGATTACCTGACGGTTCTGGGGTCTATGGCATCCAAGCTGGCGTTAGTCCCTTGGGCGTTCGCTCATCTATGGCCGCTGCAGTCCTCATTGCTTTCCCGCTGGAAACCGGTTTCCGAGGATTTCTATCTACCTCTACCTCTCGAGGGGCAGGCGCGATCCAGCCTGAGCTGGAAGTCGGTTCAGGGTCTGTGGTCAGAGTCGCAGACCCGGTGGTCTATCAACCGGCTGGAGACCAGAGCGGTCCGTCTGGCGCTGCAAGCTTTTCTACCCCTCGTGCGCGGACAGGCGGTCCGGGTATGGTCGGACAACGCTACCACCGTGGCTTACATCAATCGCCAGGGAGGGACAAGAAGTCCTCTAGTGGCGGAGGAGGCGCGGCTCTTGATGCTCTGGGCAGAACGGCATCTCAGCCATCTCGTGGCTTCCCACATAGTGGGAATCGACAACGTCCAGGCGGATTTTCTCAGTCGTCACCGCTTGGATCCCGGAGAGTGGGAGTTGGCGGACGAGGCGTTTCTCTTCATTCGCCGGACTTGGGGAATGCCCCACATGGATCTGATGGCCACCTGGCACGACGCGAAGGCTCCGCGATTTTACAGTCGACGTCGCGAAAGGGAAGCAGAAGGAGTCGACGCGTTGGTGCTTCCCTGGCCGGTGGATGTGCTTCTCTATGTGTTCCCACCGTGGCCCATGATCGGAAAGATCCTACGGCGCATAGAATTGCATCCATCCAATGTGATCATGGTGGCGCCGGAGTGGCCACGCCGTCCGTGGTTTGCGGACCTGGTCCAGCTGTCAGTGGCCGCACCCCTTCGTCTACAGGGATTCCCGGGGTTCCTTCGTCAGGGCCCCATCTGTTTGGAGGATGTGGCTCACTTTTGTCTCGCAGCATGGTTTTTGAGAGGTATCGGTTGAAGAGAAAAGGCTATTCGGATGCGGTCGTTGCTACGTTGCTGAGATCCAGAAAACAGTCTACGTCCCTAGCTTATGTTCGGGTCTGGGTAGTTTTTGAGGAATGGTGCATGGAGTGGGGCCTAGACCCCACTTCCGCTTCTATTCCCGATATTCTGGCTTTTTTTCCAGGCGGGGCTCGCCGAAGGTTTAGCGTGTAATTCCCTTCGGGTTCAAGTGGCGGCGCTTGGCTGTTTGCGTGGTAAGGTCCGGGGGATCTCTCTGGCTCTCCACCCGGATATCTCCCGCTTTCTTAGGGGGGCTAAGCACCTCCGTCCTCCGTTGCGGCCCCCTTGCCCGTCTTGGAACCTCAACTGGGTACTCTCAGCCTTATGTTCAGTGCCGTTTTGAGCCCCTGAAACGTTCTACGCTCAAGGATTTCACCTTGAAGACCGTATTCCTAGTGGCGATTGCATCGGCCCGTCGTGTTTTCAGAATTACAGGCGTTGTCCTGTAGGGAGACCTTCTTGCGCATCTCCGATTCGGTGGTCTCCTTGCGGACGGTTACCTCCTTCCTTCCTAAGGTCGTGTCGTCGTTCCATTTGAATCAGTCAATTGAACTTCCCGCTTTCTCGGTTGCGGAGTCTTCGGACCCGAAAACAAAAGACTTGAGAAAACTAGATGTGCGGAGGTCCCGGCTTCGCTATCTGGAGGTTACTAATCCGTTTCGGGTGACGGATCATCTGTTTGTGTTAACTTCGGGTCCAAAGAAAGGTGCTGCGGCGTCCCGCACGACAATTGCCCGTTGGCTCAAGGACGCCATTGGTTCTGCGTACATTCTGCGCGGAAAATCGCCGCCGGTGGGTCTTCGGGCTCATTCGACACGCTTTGCAGGGCGGATACCTGGAAGTCGTTGCATACCTTCATTAAACATTGCCGGTTGGATGTTCAGGCTACTGAAGCTGGGGGTTTTGGAGAGAGGGTACTCCGAGCGGGACTCTCTGCTTCCCACCCTCGGTAAGTTAGCTCTGGTACATCCCAGGTGTCCTGGACTGATCCTGGTACGTACAGGGAAAGGAAAATTAGTTTCTTACCTGATAATTTTCGTTCCTGTAGTACCAAGGATCAGTCCAGGATCCCGCCCGCAGTGTTGCGTTATAGTAACGGAGAGTCCGCTCATTATTGTGTTTTTCAGTACGCTGATCCATTCGCTCTCCCGGTTGGGGAGTCTGGTTCCTGTAGGGGTGTTGGTTTTCTTTTCCCTACCAAGTTGTATGGTTAGCTATGGTTGCCTTTTGGCTTTTGTCTACTTTGACATTACGTATGACTGAGGGGCTGTGACTGGCACAGGGGCATATATGCTCCGCCCACAAGTTTTAGTCTGTCTCCATCTACTGGTGCGGAGTCACAACCCAGGTGTCCTGGACTGATCCTTGGTACTACAGGAACGAAAATTATCAGGTAAGAAACTAATTTTCCTTTGTTCATCTTACCTTAGCCAGCTATCGATCGCATAGCCATCTTCCCCAGTTCCTGTAAGGGTCCCAAACTTGGTTGTATACCTCCGATATGCCTCACAAGACAAAAGTCACCTTCATCACGGCTATCTTCACCAATGTGTTTCTCCAGTGTCTCATCCCCTCCCCTCCTTCATTTCCCCCGAGATCCTTCTTGCTCCACTCCTACTCCTACTCCCACTCCCACTCCCACTCATTTCTCTTCATATTCTGCTATCCCTGGTCTTCTCTCCTTCCCTGTTCCAAGATCCATAATGTAAGAATTTATTGCAAGCTGCATGTCTCCAATTTTATAGTAATAAACTTTGCTTTGCATGCATTTGCTTGAGATGCAGCTCATTAATTGACCCACCTTGTGTCCAATTTTTTGAGCAGAAATACAACATGCTATTTTCAAATATCTCTCGTCATTTCCCGATTGCTCATGATAACATTTTTAGTGCACATTAAACATTCAATCTGCATCTGACACTTTGTCACAGCTTAGAAAACAGGCCTGTGAATTTGTTAACAGACATTGATTGATGACAGCGGGGTACACCGAAGTAGAGGCTCACGGGTAGAGTAGTTTGGCAGTGGTCCACAGAGCGGGGTACACCGAAGTAGAGGCTCACGGGTAGAGTGGTTCCTGGAGCAGCCTCAAGGAGCGGGGGAGGGTAGACAGATCCGAGGCTTAGGGCCCTCCGAGGAGCGGAAAGCCAGAGACAGGAGCAAGGCCCCCGAGGAGCGGGTACCCGAGAGTGTCTCACGCCAGAAGAAGTATGAACCAAGAATCGACATCCATAGTGAGAACAGCAGGATTCAGCAAGGAAGGAACTCGTTGCCAAGTCGATTAGAGCCAGGCCCTGATGGTGCTTAAGAGTCCAGGGCTAGTGATGTCATCAAGGGGAGACGCCCCTGAGGTTCCCGCCCTGGTGTCCTTAAAGGAGGGCCATGGCGCGCGCGCACACCTAGGAAGGCCCGGGAGAGACATGGCAGTCGGCAGCATCCTCGCCGCCCTGGGGAGTCCTGGAACGGAGCCATGTGTGTCGGAAGCGGCTGGCCACAGCAGCGAGTCTTCCCAGAGGAGAGAGGGCAGCGAGGCACGAAGTGAGTAATAGCAGTCGCAGCCACCTGCGACCGAGGGTCATAACACTAATGCTTCCTTTCCAACAGAAAAGGTTCGAAGTTCATGCATCATTAAAACCTTTCAGCTATCTAAAGGTCTGTATCATATCTCCCCTGCAGCTCCTCTCTTCTAGGGTCTACATATGCAGATCATTCAGCCTCTCCTCATAAGCCTTCAATACAGACCCCACACCATTTTGGTTGCTCTTCTTTGGACCACCTCCACCCTGTCTCTCTCCTTTTTGAAATACGGGCTCCAGTACTGAATGCAGTACTCCAGGTGAGGCCTCACCAAAGACCTGAACAAGGGCATTATCGCCTCCTTTTTCTTCCTGGTTATTCCTCTCTCTATGCAGCCCCGCATTCTTCTGCCTTTAGCTATCGCCTTGTCACACTGCTTTGCCGCCTTCAGATCACCAGACGCTATCACACCGAGGTCCCTTCCAGTCTGTACACATCAGTCTTTCATCTCCCATCACATACAGCTCTTTTGGATTACTGCATCCCAGATGCATGACTCTGAACTTCCTTTCATTGAATCCCAGCTGCCAAATCCTTGACCAAACGCCAAGCTTTCTGTAATAAATTTTCATTTTCTCTACTTCAGGCATGTCCACTCTGCTGCAGATCTTAGTATCATCTGCAAATAGACAAACTTTACCTTCTATCCCTTCCGCAATGTCGCTTACAAAGATATTGAACAGAACCAGTCCCAACATTTACCATTGCACACTGTCTTCTGTCAATCAACCAGTTTGTAACCCATGCCACCACCTTGGCACCCACTTTCAAGCTTCTCATTTTGTTCATGAGTCTCCTATGCGGGACTGTATCAAAAGCTTTACTAAAAACCAAGTAAATCACATCAAGCACTCATCCATGATCCAATTCTCTAGTCATCCAATCAAAAAAATCAATCAGATTTGTCTGCCAGGTTCTTTCCCTGGTGAATCCATGCTGCCTCAGGGCCAGCAATCCTCCTGACTGCAGATAGTTCACTGTCCTTTCCTTCAATAGAATCTCATTAATTTTCACACCACTGAGGTGAGGCTAAATGGCCTGTAGTTTCCAGCCTCCTCTCTGCTCCCACTCTTGTGAAGTGGGACCACCACCGCTCTTCTCCAAACTTGTGCCACCACTCCTGTTTCCAGGGATCTATTGAACAGGACTTTCAGCGGACCCGCCAGCACATCTCTGAGCTCCCTCAGTATCCTGGATGTACCTCATCTGGCCCCATGGCTTTGTCCACTTTCAGTGGGGATGAAGTGGTGGCAGGCCAGCATGGAGGAGGAAGCAAAGTTGGGACAAGCAGCAATCCGAACAGGCAGCGGTCGGACAAGATCAAGTTCAGTCTGTGGTCAGAGCAGGCCGAGTTAAGAGAATGTCGAGGTCCAGAAAGTGGTCAGGCAGCATCAGGGTCCAGTCCAAGGGTCAAGCCAGAAATCCAATCCAAGAAAGAGTTAAAGCCGGTCCGAGGTCAAGACCCAGGAGTCCAATCCAAGGAATGAAGAATGAAGAGGAGGACGAGGGCCACAGGAGCAGAAGAGATGCTGAAGACAGACGAGGGAAGACTGAGCACAAGGACAAGTATTCAAGACAAACTGGACTGCCAAAAGGAGCAGGAATGAGACACAGGAACTCAGGAGACACACGGCAAGGCCAGAAACAGGAACCAAGAACAGGAACGTGGTGGCAAATACTTCTCTAAGCGAGATGACCTATTGCCGAGGCACTGGATGGAAGTCAGGCTCAGCCCTTTAGAGGGCTGGCTAGGTGATGTCATCAAGGAGCGCCTCTGGAGTTTTCCCACCACAGTCAGCACGTGTGCGCCCTAAGGAGGGGTCCATTCCTGCCGTGCTGAGGAGAAGCGGCTGCAGCGCAGCCCTTTGCCACGCTTGGGAGAGGATGCCACGCCAGGGAGCTGACAGGGAAGCGGCAGCAGGCACTGCGGGTGGCCCCGCCTCACTGGAAGGCAGTGGCGTCAGGCGGAGGCGTGGACAGGCCCGGGCTGGAGGTGAGAGTGGCGGGCCGCGGAAATAGCCAGTGGCCCGCCGAGCATGACAATATTTCTGCCATTTCTTCGTCTCTCTCCACACATTGATCCTCGCCACCTTTCGATTTCACTGCACCACTTCGGACCCTTCTCCTTTCTCTGATGTATCTGAAAACTGTTTTGTCAACTCGCTTTACCTCTTTGGCGATCCTTTCTTCTGCCTGACTTTTTTGCTTTCTTTATTTCTTTAAAGGATAACACTGGCAATCAGAGCATTCCCCCCTCGCCCATCCTTTCTCCCCGCAAACGCCAAATGTAAAACATAACACATTATTGAACAGTCATCCTTTGAAGGGCCACAGCTTTAATACACCTTGAGGTGTACCTGAGCCAGTCTAATGTTAATATTCACCATCCACCCATGTCCACAGATTAAATAATATTTTGTACTATTTATGCAGTTAAGTAGACTAGTGCTGCGTTACACGGCAATGTTCATTGCAAGAACCACCCTAATTTAGCTTTATCTCATTTATGTGGGAGTAGGTTCCTCAGTGTCGATATTGTTAAAGAGGAAATATATTGTAATATTTGCAAAATAATATGTCAGCGAGAACCTTCATTTTCCTCCATGTTCCAGAACGTTACTGGTTTTGAATTGTTAACTGTTAAACGCTCCCTGTCTCTGCCCTTGTAAGCTGCCATTTGCATGTTCTGGTGCCTCTCTCTGCTTGAGTCTCAGACATCATTACATCTAACTCCGTGTTTCCCAACCCCTCTCCCGGAGGCAACACCTAACCCCCTTGGGTTTTCAGGAGATCCTTAATGAATATGCATGAGATAGATTTGCAAACACTGGAGACCCAATGAGAGGTGGGACAAAAGAAAAGAAATGGAAAAGTCACAGAGATTGACTCTCCAACTCTGATTTTTGTACAGGCTTGCTATTTCTTTGATTTGGTTATGACAAGTTGAGAAAAGCATGGCCTCAGTTGAGGCTTTGCTGTATTTCTGTTCTCTGTGATTTGAATAAAACAGATTAAAAAAAACAAACAACCAAGAATGGAAACTGAACAATGTTTGCATTCCTGCTGATGAGTCCCATACTGGAAGGAGCATTGCAACCTCTGTGCAAAATGTGCTTCAGCATAAACACCGTGCTATATGTGGTCACTGACAGTGGATCCAGTGTGGGATGTGCCGACAGCATCTTGAATTTGAAGAGGCATCTTTGTTTGGCACATAGCTTACACCTCTGCCTACAACACGGGAAAGCAAGTCCCACGAGTGGAAGAAATATCTGTGGTGACTGGAAAATTTCAGACCTATTAGTAAAAATTTGTAACCTATCATTAAAATCATCCATTGTACCTGAAGACTGGAGGATAGCAAATATAACCCCAATATTTAAAAAGGGCTCCAGGGGCGATTCGGGAAATTACAGACCGGTTAGCCTGACTTCAGTGCCAGGAAAAATAGTGGAAAGTGTTCTAAACATCAAAATCACAGAACATATAGAAAGACATGGTTTAATGGAACAAAGTCAGCATGGCTTTACCCAGGGCAAGTCTTGCCTCACAAATCTGCTTCACTTTTTTGAAGGAGTTAATAAACATGTGGATAAAGGTGAACCGGTAGATATAGTATACTTGGATTTTCAGAAGGTGTTCGACAAAGTTCCTCATGAGAGGCATCTAGGAAAAGTAAAAAGTCATGGGATAGGTGGCGATGTCCTTTCGTGGATTGCAAACTGGCTAAAAGACAGGAAACAGAGAGTAGGATTAAATGGACAATTTTCTCAGTGGAAGGGAGTGGGCAGTGGAGTGCCTCAGGGATCTGTATTGGGACCCTTACTTTTCAATATATTTATAAATGATCTGGAAAGAAATACGACGAGTGAGATAATCAAATTTGCAGATGACACAAAATTGTTCAGAGTAGTTAAATCACAAGCAGATTGTGATAAGTTGCAGGAAGACCTTCTGAGAATGGAAAATTGGGCATTCAAATGGCAGATGAAATTTAATGTGGATAAGTGCAAGGTGATGCATATAGGGAAAAATAACCCATGCTATAATTACAGAATGTTGGGTTCCATATTAGGTGCTACAACCCAAGAAAGAGATCTAGGCGTCATAGTGGATAACACATTGAAATCGTCAGTTCAGTGTGCTGCGGCAGTCAAAAAAGCAAACAGATTCTTGGGAATTATTAGAAAGGGAATGGTGAATAAAACGGAAAATGTCATAATGCCTCTGTATCACTCCATGGTGAGACCGCAACTTGAATACTGTGTACAATTCTGGTCGCCGCATCTCAAAAAAGATATAATTGCAATGGAGAAGGTACAGAGAAGGGCAACCAAAATGATAAGGGGATGGAACAGCTCCCCTATGAGGAAAGACTAAAGAGGTTAGGACTTTTCAGCTTGGAGAAGAGACGGCTGAGGGGGGATATGATAGAGATGTTTAAAATCATGAGAGGTCTAGAACGGGTAGATGTGAATCGGTTATTTACTCTTTCGGATAGTAGAAAGACTAGGGGGCACTCCATGAAGTTAGCATGGGGCACATTTAAAACTAATCGGAGAAAGTTCTTTTTTACTCATCACACAATTAAACTCTGGAATTTGTTGCCAGAGGATGTGGTTAGTGCAGCTAATATAGCTGTGCTTAAAAAAGGATTGGATAAGTTCTTGGAGGAGAAGTCCATTACCTGCTATTAAGTTCACTTAGAGAATAGCCACTGCCATTAGCAATGGTAACATGGAATAGACTTAGTTTTTGGGTACTTGCCAGGTTCTTATGGCCTGGATTGGCCACTGTTGGAAACAGGATGCTGGGCTTGATGGACCCTTGGTCTCACCCAGTATGGCATGTTCTTATGTTCTTATGCTGAGCCGTAGCTGCCATTTTTAAGAAGTCACCACGTGTTTGTCATGGCCTGCATTAAGGTGTGCCAGGCTGAAACTGGATCTGAACCAAATAAAATTCCAAGTTAGTGTGTTATGAGATGGACATCAAGCTTGCCAGTGACTGAAATAATGGACCAGCAAGCAGAGCAATTGGAAATTGCAGCTGTGAAATTAAAGAAATCAACACTAAACATTAGTGCAGAAGAAAAGATACTTCTAGAGGAAGTGTGTGACATGCTCAGCCCATTCCAAGGAGCCACCACCACTCTGTCTGGTGCAAAGCAGCCAACTGCATCCCTCACTGTCCCTACAGTAGTAGGAATTCCCAGTGCTCACACCAAATCTGAATCTGGCTTAAAAATGAAAGGTTGCCCTTTGAGTCTAATCTCAACAAGGCAGGCAAGCTTTGAGAATGTTATGAACTGTCAAATATCTACCTTTCTTGAAAAACATTTTAACCTTCCTCTGTTTTTTACACTGAACAAAAAGGAGGTGTGATAAAGGTTTGTCTGTTGCCCTTTGTGCCCCTAGGGGAAAGAAAATATCCCAGTGCCACTTCCAGCCAAGAGAGCCCGCAAATCTGCAAGCACCCATGACCTCTCCGACAGCAGTCCTGCAGGTGACAGCATGACAGGCGTCTCATCTCCGTTGCAGAATGAGCTGGAAGTGTGTAGTGCAAAGAAGAGGGGGCCCCTTCTCCATTCCTGCCTTTAAGCCTTTTTTGGGGAAAAAAAAAGTGCAAAGGTTCACTCTCTTAATTGGCACGACTGCGCCAGCGATATCCGGAGGACGTGAAAGACGTTTCTCTAAAGCAAAAGACCTGATCACTGATCGCAGAGCAAGACTGAGTTCTGCAGATGTCGAGACGATTATTTTGATAGACCATAACCTTTCCTTGAGAGCGCAATGAACAGGGGGATTTTGGGAGAAGAAAAGCACGCGGAATTATCATGTACACGTGCGCACGGTGACGCAATCGGGCTTGCCCCAGTTTCCTCCCAGTCTGCTCCAATTAAGGAGCGGACTGGGCGGGAACTTTCCTATTCCTAACCTTCCCTCCTCTTCCCCTCTCCTCCCCAACCCCTAAACAAACTCCAACCTTCCCCATTTTTTTTAAATTTCTATATTTAACTGCTCCTCAGGAGCAGAAGTAAACCCCGCGCACTGGCCAGCTGGTGGCGTGCGCTTCCCCGGAACAGCGGCTAATGGCTCTGTCCCGGCCCACTCCTGCCCCAGCCCTCCCTACCCAGACCACACCCCCTGGCCCGCCCCTTTTGCAGGGCCTGGCACTTCTGCGCTTAGCAGGGGTTACGCACGTGGCTGGGCCCATTCTAAAATGCGTGTGGCACGCGCAGGGCCTGGCCACGCACATAACCCCCTTGTTTTTACGCATGCGGCCCTTTTAAAATTGGGCCTTTATTATAATTAAATAGCTCAACTCCTGTATGGATTATTTGATGGATTGCATGTTCCTTCTTTCTGTTGCAGCTTTTACCATACTTAGTAGAAGTAAATGGCTTTACGCCACTGTGGCTTCTCTGGTAGATTTGAGATATCTGTTATGCCTGTCGGTCGCAGACGGCTGAAACCGCGAGTACTCACTGCTTGCTCTATGCTCCTGCCCTCCCCGGGCCTGCTCGCTGCGTGGGCCTGCCCTACACCGCCGCGTTCCTCGGGCCTCCTCGTGGCGGCATGGATGCCGCTACTTCCTACTCCAATGTCGGGCCTTCCTAGGCGCGCGCGCTTGTCACAGGTCCCGCCTTTGAAGCCGCTTCGGCGGGAACTTCGGGGGCGTTCCCGTTTGATGTTATCATTAGACTCTTGACCTTAAGCTCCACCTTCGCCCCCAGCAAGCCGACTTGGCAACAAGTTCCGTACGAGTCCTCTATGCCTGCCTCTAGTTCCTGAGCCGCCGCTTCCTGCCTGCCTCTTGGACCCTGTCTAGCACCCGCTCCTCGGGGGTCAGTGTGCACTCCTATGGGGACTTGCTCCCCTGGCCTACCCCGCTTCTCGGGCTGGCCCCACGCCTCTTGGGTCCTATTCAGCTACCAGCTCTATCTCTTGGGTCTCCCTTGGAACTATTTATTTATTTAGAGACTTTTATATACCAGTATTAGTAGGGACATCATACCGGTTCACATTTGAACAGCAGGTTTGAAAGTACATATTAACAGGGAGAAAGAACTGGGAGGGGGATAACACAAGAGCAGCGTAGAAATGTAGCTTAACAACAGGCGAACATAAAAGCTTAACAACAGGCGTACATAGAGCTCCTTAATATAAGGAATATAGGATAGTCTATATGGGAGATAGTATAGCATCGTAGGAGGGAGGGGGAGGGCTAATCCGGATAGGCTTGTTTAAATAACTATTTCGGAAACTAGTGTGTCTCTCGGCTGGCCTTCCCCGCTCCTTGGGGTTGTGCTCCTCGGGCCTGTGCTCATCAAGACTGTCCGCACTCTCCCACTCCTCGGGTCGCGCTCACCATTTTAGAGACTACCTTGAGCTCCCACGCTCCACGGGGTCTGCTTCGGGGTGTACTACCACTGCCAGCTGTCCCGCTCCTCGGGCCTGCTTCTCTACTGCTCAGCCGGCTCTCCTCCGATCTCCAGGTACCTGTCTACACGGGCTGCTGAGTTCAGGCTCGGGCTTCCCTGCCTTGTGGGCTAGCCTGTGCCCTCCTGTCTATGCCCACTATGCCCCAGCTCCGCCCCTTGGGGCCGTCCCACCGGAGAATCTCCTGCACGGCTATTCCTGCGCCCACTGCTCCATGGCCTGCCTGGCGCCTCTCTCTCTTCAGACTCCCACTCCAGGTACTGTCTGGAGTCTGCTACCCTACGGGGGTCACCTCCTGGTCTCTGGGGATCTCCCCACTACTGTGCTCAGAGCTTCCCGATAACTTCTATACCTTGCCTCTTGACGGTGCGGACCTGTGGGGCTCCTACCCACGGGCTGTATCAACTTGCACCTCGGGCCAAGGGTCCACATACACACCAAGCATAACAATATCTTTTTGTCATGACTCTTTTACCATACTCAATACATGTAAATGTTTTCACTTCAGTATGAATTTTCTGGTGGATTATTTATTTATTTTTAGCCTTTTTAGGCACTTCAAAGCAGATTACATTCAGGTACTATAGGTAGTTCCTTATTCTAGGAGGGTTTACTTTCTAACTGGGAGATGCATCAAGCTGCTATTTTATTTATTTATTTATTTATTTTAGACATTTTATATAGCATCGTTCCATGTCAAGATCACAACGGTTTACAAAATAACATACATAGAACTGAAAATAAAAGGTAAAATATTTATAAAATAAAAATAGAATAAACTAATAAAAACAGTAAAATAGTATTCAAACTAAAACATAATAATCAACACAACACAGGATGTGAAATTTAATCTTTCCTACTTCCAATTTAAATGTAGCTGTCATCATTAAATTACTGTTCATAACTAAATGACTTTTCTCACTCTCTCTATTAAACAAGGTTCTATGCATTTTTAAACAACTATGTTTTTAGCTCACATTTAAATCTCTTCATATCAGTTAGCATACGCAGCATCTCAGGCAATGAGTTTCATAATTTAGGACAAGCTATGGAAAACACCCGGTCTCTTACTTGTGTCAAATGTGCACTCCATAACCAAAAGACCTTTATTTTGAGATCTTAATACTCATTGCGGAGTATATAGATGTAATGCTTCACCAATCAGGCTAGTATCATTTGAATGAATAATTTTAAATATTAAAGTAAGAACTTTATAATAAATTCTAAACTGCATTGGTAATCAGTGCAGTGAAATCAAAGTAGGTGTTATATGGTCACATTTTTTAAACTCTAGTAAGATTCTGGTTGAGGCATTTGTAATAACTGCAAAGATTTCAGTGTAAACACAGAAAGACCAATTAATAAGGAATTACAGTAATCTAAATTTGAAAAAATGAGTCTGCAATACAGTGTGAAAATTTTCAAAGGTTAATAGGGGCTTCAATCAATGTAATAAACACAGTTTAGCATAGACTACATTAATTAACTTATTAATATGTTTTTTCACATTGAGATTCTCATCTAATTGAATAACTAAGTTTCGTACTTGGTCTGATAGAGTAATATTGGAGATGCCTAAATCAAGAACAGATGGTTTAACCATTAAGAGATTTCTATTTAACCAGATAATTTCAGACTTACTAGAATTTAATGTAAGTTTAAGATGTGACAAAACTTGCTGAATAGCCTTCATATAGATTGATATCAAAGAAACTGTATGTTCAAGTGATTTAGTAAATGGAATATAAAACTGTATGTCATCAGCATACAAAAAAAAATAAAGAAATCCTTAAACCAACCATCAATTTGCACAAAGGAAGCATATATAAGTTAAATAAAGTGGCTGAAAGGGACGAATCCCGAGGCACACCCATTTCAATTTGAAAAATATCAGAAAAATGATTACCAAATTTTACTTGAAAATACCTGTCAGATTAAAAAAAGAGGAAAACCACCTGAGAACATTACCATCGATCCCAATCTTAATCAACTGATGACATAATTTATGATCAACAGTATCAGAGGCCGTGTTACATCAAGTAAGACGAAGAAATAAGATTCACCAGAATCAAATCCTCGTGGAATAGAATCCATTAAGGCAAGAAGAAGAGTTTCAGTGGAATGATGTCTCCTAAATCCAAATTGGTTTGGAAAAAGAATATTTTGATCTTCCAAGTGAGTGATTAGTTGAGACAGCACAGATTTTACAAGAAGTTTAGATAGAAGAGATAAATTGGATATTGGTCTATAATTATTCCAATCCTCACTCTTTCCAGATTTACACCTTAGAATAGGCTTCATCATAGCTTGTTTTCAGCTAGATGGAACAAGTCCTTCTGACAGAGAAAGATTAATTAAATTGGTAATTTTAGGAGTGATGATATGCTGTACTTCTTTTAATGAACTAACTGGTATTGGATCAAAGGGATGAATTGCGGGATTCATTTTGGCAATTATATGACCAATTTCAAGTTCTGTAACTCTGTCAAAAGTAGTCCATTTAACCAAACCATAAGAAGGCTCTGGCTCTCTCATGAGGAAACAAACAGGAAAATTATTCCTCAGATTATTAATTTTATCCCAAAAATATTTGGCATAATCTTTACAGATATCCTCAGAAACACTGAAACTATTTGATAAAGAAGATGATTGATCCTTGATCAGATGTTTAGCTATGTCATAAGGTAATTTAGGGTTAATCATTACTCCATGAATTTATCATAATATTCCTTTTTAGCATTGTTAATTAAAGCACAATATTTAACTAAGAGGGATCTATATTTTCCTAAGAAATCAGAAGAAGGAAATTTCTGCCAAAATGTTTCAAATTTCCTAAGAGTCTGTTTGATATGCCTTAAATTTTCATTAAAACAAGGATTCTTTTGTTTGGAAGCCTTCTTTTCATTATTAATAGTTCTAGTGAATACTGGGCTGATGTTATCAGCCTCATCATGAACAATCTGTTCCCAGAAATTAAAAGCAGAGGAAATATTTTCTAAATTTAAATCAGAAAGCTCATTTCCTAATATATCTGAAAGCATCTCCTTATCCATCTTTTTCCAAAAGGAAAATGGAAGATTTTGATCAGATATTTTAAAGGGAGAATATCATGTGATATACGTAATAGTTTACATGGTCCTGCCCAAATTCCCTCCCCTAGTACAATGAGCCACTTTGCATACAATTTTCATGCATGAATAATGCAAATCCATGTAAAGGATCTTATTATTAGGCAATTCTGTCTTAATAATTTAACAAGACTGACTGAGAAATTAACACCTTCCTGGGTTTTGCTAAATCTTAACGCTGAAGTTCTTGGACCCTAATATGGGTCCCTAAGCTCCTACATTATTTATGTATTTTTATATACCGACATTCAATCTGACATATCACATCGGTTTACAGTGAAACTGGAATAAAGAGGACATAGCTCTCTTATTAAATCTTACAGTATAACTTGGAGTCAACATTAACTGGAGAAATGAAAAGTTAACATTGTTCGCTACTAAAAACATTATCAAAGAGAAACAAAGCTGCTAGGGAGGGCCTAGTCTTCAGGTACTGTCTAATAGTATAACTTAGCATCACAATAAACTGGATTAATGAATTGATTACATTGTTTGCAACTATGAACGTAAACAACGAGGGTTGAAAAAGCTAGGGAGGACCTAGTCTTCATGTTCGTTCTTTCTTACAGTGTAATTAAACGTATATTATAATTGAAGATGACGTAACAGGATGCTATTACGGGCATTGTCAGAGATTAGATTTAATGGGCCATGCAAAATAAAAAATTGGCCACAAAAAAAGAGGAAGTTGAGCGGGCCTCAAGGGTGATCTCTGGCTCAACCTGGGGCCACCACTCAAAGTGGCCCAGACACCCCAAAATGAACAAAATAGATGTAAGTCCACATGGGGCAATGACCCCCTAACCCTGTCCTTAATAAAATCTGTCTCCCTACCCCTCCTTTCCAAAGTCCTCAAGCTTGACAATGAACACCCACCCCCTATCCCCACTCGGTGACCCAAGTCATTGAGGGTATAGTGACCCCACTTGTCTCCCCCCTCTCCCATAAGTCTCTAATGTCAGAAAAAATGATTTGGTAGTAAATGGAAACCCACACTGGCCTCCCCCCCCCCCCCCCCCCACCTCTCTCCCACACCCAAACCTTAAAAAACTTGAAGCCAATCCAATGAGAGGGCCAGGAGCACCCTCTAGCCCCCCAGCCCATTTGGCACCATTTTTCAAAATGGCACTGACCTGACCTTGCCCCAGGGGGATTCCCACTACCTACCAATGGTTTTTTTTTTCAGACATTAGGAGCATTGGGGGGGGGGGGGAGGGAGAGAGGAGGGGAAGGTAAGGGGGCACTATACCCTCACTGAACCCCAAACCCTATTGGGTTTGGGGTTCAGTGTCAGCTTGAGGACTTTGGAAAATGGGGGTGGGTGGGACACGTTTTATTGAGGACAGGGTTGAGGGGCTGTTGTCACGCATAGACTTACATATATTCTTTTACACTGTGGGGTGTCACGGCCACCTTAAGTGGTGGCCCCAGATTGAGCAGGGAGTCACCCTTGACCCCTGCTGAACTTCTTTTTTTTAGGGGCATTTTTCTGCAGTTAGCCCTTTAAGACAATAGCGATCCCTTAAGGTTGGAGCCACCATCACACCTAAAGAACTACGAGCCACGTTATTTTGTCCTGTGGTGTGATGTCAAGAGACAAAACAATGCACCACATAGCCACAATATTTTATTAGGGGAAGGGCCCACTATTGCGGCAACACCCTTCCAAGATAGTGGGAACCTTCCCGAGAAAAAACAACACAGCTTAGTGTTTCTAGATGTGAGTTTGAACCTGAGTCAATAGAGGATGAAGTGACTTGCCCAAGATCATAAAACCAGCAGCAGGATTTGAACCAAGACTTCCCTGGTTCACAGCCCACTACTCTAATCAGTAAGTTGCGCTCTTTGTTGTGAATCTTTTACCAAATTCAGAACACGTAAATGATTTCAATCTAGTGTGGATTTTCTAGTGGATTGTGAGATATCATTTTTCATGATTTGTTATCACATTTAGTACATATAAATTGTTTTACTTCAACTGTGGTTTCTCTGGTGGACTGTTGGAGATTGCATGTAAATGCAGCTTTTACCACACTCAGTACATGTCACTCCAGTGTATTCTCTAATGTTTTGTTAACATTCCCCTGTCATTGGAGCTTTTACCACATTCAGTACATGTAAATTGTGGGTTCTCTGATGGGTTTGAGATGTGCATTCCGAGTGAAGCTTTTATCACACTCAGTACATGTAAATAGTTTAATTTTATTGTGGGTTCTCTGGTGGGTTGTGAGGTTCACCTTCTGAATGAAGCTTTTACCACACTCAGTACATGTAAATGGTTTAATTTTATTATGGATTTTCTGGTGGGTTGTGAGGTTTGCCTTCTGACTGAAGCATTTTCCACATTCAGTACATGTAAATGGTTTCACACCAGTGTGGCTTCTCTGGTGGATTGTGAGATTTCCCTTTGCACAGAAGCTTTTATTACATTCAGTACATGTGAATGGTTTCACACCTGTGTGGATTCTTTCATGACCTTTAAGCATTCTTTTCTGACTGAAGCTTTTGCCACACTCAGTGCAAATATATGGCTTGATACCTGTATGGGTTCTTTGATGGATTGATAGTTCTTCCTTTCTCTTGAAGCTTTTACCACACTCACTACATGTATATGGTTTCAGTCCTGTGTGGTTTCGCTGGTGGATTTTGAGAGATTTTATATAAACATAGCCTTTGCCACACTCAGAACATGTAAATGGTTTCACTTCAGTATGAATTCTCTGGTGAATTGTGTGATATCCTTTTGTCGTGAATCTTTTACCACACTCAATACATGTAAATGGTTTCTCTCCAGTGTGGGCTCTCAGGTGGATTGTCAGTTGTGCATTTGAACTGAAGCTTTTACCATACTCAGTACATGTAAATTGTTTCACTCCTGTATGGATTTCTTCCTGACTTGTGAGATCTTTATTCTTGCTAAATCCTTTCCCACATTCACCACATGTAAATTGTTTCACTCCAGTGTGGATTTGTTGGTGGACTGTGAAATTTGTCTTCTGACTGAAGATTTTACCACAATCAGTACCTGCTCTGTAAATTTGCTGGTATTGTGAAAGGTCTGCCTTCCTACAGAAGCATTTTTCAGACTGAATATAAGAGAATGGTCTCCCATCAGTATGGTTTTTATTATGACTTGAAAAGACTTTCCTCTGACAGAGGCTTTTATTGCATTCTTTACTTGAATTTTGATGGAATTTTTCATGGCTTGTGAGGTTTTCTTTCTGATTTAAGCTTTTATCACCATCAGTAGAAGAAACTGTTCTCTCTTTTGTGTAGTTTTTCTTGTATTTTGTGGATCTTGCTTTATCAATAAAACTTTCTGAATGCTCTGCATTTGTACACAATCTCTCTCCTTTGTTGATTATCTGGTGTTGCATTAGTTGTCGCTTACCACTGAAACCTCTCCCAGACTCAGAACATGTAAAAGGTGCTTCTCCTGTGCATGGTTTTTGTGATACCTGCAGTTCTCCCTTCTGACTGAAGGTTTTCCCACACTCTGCAGTAGATGGTCTCTCTTCATTGTGAAATCTCTGCTGTGATTTCAGAGCCACAGGATCCCTGAGGAGTATCCCACATACATCACATACACATCTTTTTTCTGTTCTCTGGTTTCTCTGCACTTCCTCTGTATGTGGGATATTTCTGGCACTTTGCTCATATGGCTCTGAGTCTCCTGTTGAATTTCTTTGCTTCTTGTGTTTGATGGATTGAATCCAGCACTTTTTTCCCCACTCAGAACAGGAAGAAGTGTCCTCTGCATCTCTTTCTGATAATGTTTTGTTCCCTTCTGGATTCTCACGGAGCTCTCTGTGATGTGTCTTTGTGTTATTGTTGCTGGGATCATCATTTTCTACATAAAACAAAGTAAACATTGTGCATTACAATGGGGGAGGACAGATTAACAAGTTCGGTAATACAATAACATTTGTTTTTTCTTGCTGTATTCTTGCTATTCTCCTGAAGAGGACACAGTCTGAAAATTTTACAAGCATCGTGTCATAACATTAGCCTGTAACGTTGTGTCATGTCCTCCTGCATGGGAAAGAAGGGGTAGGATGCCAAAATATTTTCTGTCTCTGGTGATCATAGAGGACAATTTTTAAAATATTACATCTCCAAAGCATTCACCCTTGTATTTTCACATTTCTTCAATGTCACCATAAATTTAGATAAATTAGATATCCTAAGCGATGCCAGAAAAAACCCATAATTTTATCAATACGTATAGCAAAACTATTCATACCACCCGTGTATCTTTTGGAATTACATCCCTTTTAAAGTTACTATGGGTCCACATATTGTGGCTTTTTCGCCGTGTTGTTTTGTCCCACAGTAAAATTCCATGAGGCAAAACAAGGTGACCTTACCCTTCACCGTGCGATGGCGGCCCCCCAACGCTCAGAGCCGCCATCATCTTAAAGGGCCATGTGGTCCAAGAAGTGACCTCCTTGAAATAGCCAAAAAAAGAACTGGGGGGGTCTTTGTTGCCCACCTCAGGACCTCTCAAAATGTTTAAAATAACTAGAACAAAGCTGCTCGATGACGCGGCCCCCCCACTCCCCCTTTTCAATATAACAAACAGGCCGGTAGGCCTCCTCCCCCCCCCCCACCCCAGGTTCAAATGATAAATAAATCATTGGTGGTGTAGTGGGAAAGCTACAATCTGCCTCCCCCCCCCCAATCCTACCCCCACACCCCATTACTTTCCAAAATGAAGAGCAGGGCCCAGTCGGTGCCATAATCCAAAATGGTGCCGAGCTGACCTTGCCCCTTTGGTCGGTTCCCCAGACCTTGCCCCTGTCAGGTCAGAGCCATTTTGGATTGTGGAACTGACCAGACGTGGGTAGGGGGTTCCCCTGGGCCCTCTACTTACCTTGATCTTTATTTTGGAAGGTATTGGGATGTGGGAGAAGAGTCAGGGGGGGGGGGCGGGATTAGCCTTCTCACTACACCACTAATGAGTCATTTATCATTTGAACCTGGCGGGAGGGGAAAGGGGGCTACTGGCCTATTTGTTATATTGAAAAGGGGGGAGGGCTGGGCTGCCTCAACTGGTTGCCTTGGGATGGGCAACAAGGACCCCCCCAGTTCTTTTTTTGGCTATTTCAAGGAGGTCACTTCTTGGGCCGCATGGCCCTTTAAGTATGATGTGGGAGCGTCTGGACCCGAGTTAGGGTCTCAGTGCTCCCCGTTAGAGTAATGGTTTTCATTTGTGAGTCAGCAGCATTATTTTATCTACATTAAATCACCTATGCATGAGCTGCTGTGCATGGAATTACAAGATCCATGCATGCAAAGCAGTTCATGGGCAAAGGGGAGAGAATCTAGGACTTTTTATGCAAATAGTCATGAACATCAAGTGATACTGCCACACCAGGGCTATAGTGCGCCTTATAGCCCTTCCGCGGCACGAGGAATGTCCCTGTAAGTGTGCACCTGAGGGCGATGGAGGGTAAAGGGCCTTGCTCAGGGTCACAAGGAGCAGCAGTGGGATTTGAAGCCCGGCTTCCCTGGTTCGTAGCCCGCTGCTCTAACCACTAGGCTACCCCCCCATTTGTAAGAGCTGCACGCCATGCTGGACAGCACTGTGTGGTGGAAGATGTGGCACAGAAGCATTTAAAAGATAAATAAGTAAGGAAATAGCACTGCTTGCTCCCCGTGCAAGCTAGACCTCAAGAGACGTCATTGAGTTTACCCTGGGAGTTTCACCAAGCAAAGAGGATTGGGGATGCTCCCAGTACCAACAAGTTAAAGGAGCTGCAAGGCCCTGCTGAGCCCCACCTCGACCCACATCAGTTTAATTACTTTGCTGTCCCACCTTTCCTAATGAACCCAAAGCAGTTCACCATTAAAGTAGACATAATAAAAGTTAAATCAACCTAAGCGGGTAACATAACATCTAACCAACCAATATAATACCAACCAGAAATAAAACCGAACAAGCAATAATAAATAGAAAGGGACCCGTATTCAGGGAATTTAGCCTGATAACCGATGAGTTCGCAGGCTAAATGCTGACCTGTGAATTTCCACGCTTATCCAGCTAAAGTTTAGCTATATAACTCATTATCAGGATAAATTGTATCTAGATAATGGAAGGGTGTTTTGGAGACGGAATTAAGTTAGCCAGGTTAGTTATCTGGGTAACTCTAGTTTTCTGGCCAGCTTGTAACGTAGTTGGGTGTATTCAGTGGTGCTGCTGCAATGCCGGGCTCACGGCAGCCCTTATGCAAGAAGAGAAAAAGAGCGCTCCCAGTATGGAGCCAGTCAGAGACCTTAATGCACCTTAATGCAGGGTTTCCCAACCCTCTCCTGGAGGCTCACCTAGCCGGACTGGTTTTCAGGATATCTGTAACGAATATGCATGAAATCGATTTGCACACACTGGAGACCCAGTGTATGCAAATCTATCTCATGCATATTCATTGTGGCAATCCTCTAACCCCGACTGGCAATGTGTGCCTCCAGGAGAGGACTGGGAAACATTATCTTAATGCTTTTCTAAAGAGCCCTGAAGGCAGGTTTCTCTTGCCCCCCCCCCCCCCTGCCCTGAAACCAGTCCACAAATAAATATTCAGCAGCCAGAACCTCAGCCTCCAAAGCTAAAGGGGAAAGGAAATCCCTGGGACAGATGGCTCCCTTATTGAAAATCGTTCCTTCCCCTTATGGGCCTGGGGCATTAGATAAGCCGGGAGGGAGGATAAAGTGAGTGAAGAGGTGAGGTTGAAGGAGGTCCAGTTTTGGAGGCTAATGGCTGGGGTTCTGGCTCCTGAATATTCCTGTGCTGGCTGGGACAGAGGGAGCACTGGGACAGAGGGGGGACAGCTCCAGAGGTGCCCAGGGCTTCCTTGAATACAGAGGCCTGGGAAAGGAGGGGGCTTGTGGGATCTTTCAGACTGTAGTCCGTGGCCACGATCGAGTGTTGCCCTGGGGGGCGATCGCACATTCTTTGCTAGCCCCACCACTGCGGGATTTACAAGATTGCAGCGCTCCGGTTTAGCAGTTTAGTGAATTCTGCAGGAATGCGCTGGTTTACCTCAGCTTAATAAATTGGAGCACTCAGTCACTCTCAAGCTTTTTTTAAATTTTTTTTTACAAGATCTCACCAGGTAAACCTTACTAGACTTGGTTTTTATCATGATGTCCAGAAGCTGCTAATAAAAATGTAAATGTGCCAGATGTTTCCTTCTACAAGTGATAAGTGCCGGCAAGGCTGTGGTTCGGTAGGGACCTTTCTTTCATATGTGGTGGAAGTGTCCGGAGGTGGGTAAACGGTGGGATGGAGTCTTAAGATTATCACAGGAAGGGGCTGGGCTCTCAGTCCCCAAGGACCCCAAAACGTGTCTATGAAATATACCACTTGAAGTGGGACATGAGAACCAACAACGCCTGCTGGGACAGAGTTTTACAGCCACAAGATGTGAGCTTGCACACTAGCGGCACAAACCATTGGTGGCACCTTTAGCAGACGTGCCGTGTAGAATTGAGAGATTTTACTCTATGGGGACATTATGCGCCGTACGAAACGACAGATTGGCTAGCTTCGAGAAGATCCGGAGGCCATATGTAAAGTGGAAGAATAAACAGTGGAGGTTGGGGGTGGGGGTGTGCGGGACAGTCAAGGGAGGGCAGTGAGGTATTCTCACCCATTTGTAGGTTAAGAGGGTCCTGGTGGTCTTGAAGGTCCGGGGGGACTGGTTAGGGGTTAAATTCAAATAGTGCGGGTGCTAGAGATGTACATCTCATGTCATTAACCAATGTTATTGTTCTTTTGTGCATTTACCGTGAAGTGGGATGGCGGTTATGTCTGTTCTTGTGCTAAGTTATGTTATGTTTGTTTTCTGGAAACTTCATTGGTTTATTGTTGATAAATTTCTTACCTGCTAATAAAGAGACAAATATTCAAAAAAAAAAAGTAAATGTGTCCTTTACCCAATGAGTTGAGCATCTGATAGTTCTCCTTCATCACCTCCTTGTGAAGCTCCTTCTGCCATTGTTCTAAATCCTCCCACTCCTCCTGGGAGAAATGGACAGCGATGTCCTCAAAGGTCACCGGGATCTGAAAGACAAACCAGAAACTCACTCAGCACCTTCTGAACCACATCCATCAGGAGACCCCCTAGTGCTGGGGATCAGCAGGGCAGGACAGAGAGGGGTAGATTTTAAAAAATTGCACGATTGCGTACTTTTGTTCGCGCACCAGGCGCGAACAAAAGTACGCTGGATTTTATAAGATACACGCATAGCCGTGCGTATCTTATAAAATCCGGAGTCGGCGCGCACAAGGGGGTGCACATTTGTGCAACCTGCGCGTGCCGAGCCCAGCGCGCGCTGCCTGTTCCCTCCGAGGCCGCTCCGATTTCGGAGCGGCCTCAGAGGGAACTTTCCTTCGCCCTCCCCCCACCTTCCCCTCCCTTCCCCTACCTAACCCACCCCCCCGGCCCTATCAGGACAGCAGATTGTAAATAAGAACATTTTACTCACAAACGTGTATATATCCC
This sequence comes from Rhinatrema bivittatum, assembly GCF_901001135.1. Taxonomy (NCBI): domain Eukaryota; kingdom Metazoa; phylum Chordata; class Amphibia; order Gymnophiona; family Rhinatrematidae; genus Rhinatrema; species Rhinatrema bivittatum. The sequence goes on along the minus strand of NC_042616.1, from coordinate 39,548,268 downwards.
TTGACAATAATTGTAAATACAAATATTTACCTCCTACAAATGTTGATGTCCATCCCAAATTATCAGAACCTCCCTGCCCCCCCCCCTTTTTTTTTTTAGGTAACCCCTATCCTGTATCCCACCTAGTTAATTATTACTTGTATAATCCACCCTCTTATTTATGTTATTGTTATTATAATTATTATAACTACTGTTCCTCTTATAATCATGTGATAATTGTAAAGCCTGTTGCTAAGTTCTGTTCTCTGTAAACCGACGAGATGTTCCCAATGTTCGTCGGTATATAAAAGATATTAAATAAATAAAATAATAAATAAATAAACTCCCCCTTACCTTTGTTGGCAGATTTACGCCTGCTAAAAGCAGATGTAAATCTGCGCGCGCCAGCAGGCTGCTGGCGTGCCGTCACCCAACCCTGGGGCTGGTCTGGAGGCCTCGACCACGCCCCCGGGCGCGCCCCCCCAAATGCTGCGGCACGCCCCCGAAATGCCGCATCGTTTCGGGAACGCCCCCGACACGCCCCCTCCCCGCCCCTTTTAGTAAGCCCCGGGACTTACGCGCGCCGGCGCGTGAGTAAATCCGGCCAGATTTACGCGCGCAGGGCATTTAAAATCCGCCCCAGAGGTTTCTGGGTGTAAATAATTCACAGTCACATAGCACAGTCCAACAACAGAATTTAGCAACTGGAATCCAATTACACACAAAATCCAGGACAGAAATCTCAATTTGTTGGACTCCTGATCTCTCCCCTTACACTCAGAAGGGTCCCAAAGTGCCTTTTCTGAGCCCCAGGTCTGCTCAGGGTCCTATTAAGTCTGCAGGGTCCCAGGTTAGAAAGCTGCAGCAGGGACCGTATAGAGAGGGCAATCTCCTACCTGAGCAGAAGCTCCTGCAGGCATTTTCTTCTCTCTTTTTGCTGCTTTCAGGATTAGAAATGAATCGGGGGCTCTTCCTCAGGCTGGGGAAGAGCTGAGTGTTTGCCTCTGGCTGTGCTCAGCATAACAAGCTCAGGAAGTAACGCTGTTTCCTCATCTCAGTTCCTGCTTTTTTTTTTTTTCCATTGGGCAATTAAAAAATATACGATAGTCAGCAAGGCAGGGAGGGAAAATGAAATTGCAAAACTATCTAGCACCTCACCAACTCAAAAATTCCCAGTGAATGGAGAAAAAAAAGAAAAAAAAGAAAGGAGGAGCTCATGTGATGCACTGAGCATAGAGGATGTGATTCCTTTACGCTCGGCGTCCAGCCTCTGGAATCGACCTCCATCTGCACCCCAAACGCCAGCTAAGGGCGCATACAATCATCGGGGCATAGCCCTCAGAGGTACAGAGCATAGATCTGGGCATGCCGGCTCGCCCTGTTAAGTCTGCAAAGGAGAAGGGAAAAGAACCGCTAGCTCCTTCTGTGCATTCCAACATGGCCGCCGTGGCGAATCCCGCTGAGCAGCCTGTATCCCCAGCGTTAGCTGAGATAAAAGCGGCAGTTCTCGAGGCGTTGGGGCCCGAATTAAAATCGATATCGACGGCGGTGGCTGAAATCTCCATTAATTTAAATAAATTTGAAAGCCGTTGTGCCGAATTAGAAAATCGGGTCTCTGAGACCCAAGATGGCCTTCACAGCGTGCAGTCTGAGCTTGCTGAGCTGCGGGCGGAAGTGGTTAAGAGTACAGCGAAAATCGAGGATTTGGAGAATCGCGCCCGGCGCTCAAATTTGCGCTTTATTGGATTGCCCGAATCTATTGAGGTCCGTGCTCTGCCTGCTTGAAAGTTGGCTCACTAAAGAGTTGGCGCTCACCACCGCACATGGCGTTCTGCGAATAGAGAGGGCACACAGGCTCGGAGCTAAAAGGCCTGCGGATGAAAAACCCCGGGTGGTGGTGGCAAAAATATTTAATTTTGCTCACAAACAGGAGATCTTGGCTGTCATGCGCAAGGGCCGCAACCTTCACTACGAGAATCATCGGGTCTTGATCTTTCAAGATTTTTCGTCGGCAGTGACTACGCAGCGGCGCGCGATGGCTCCGATTTGTACTCAATTACTGGCACGGGGAGTGCGGGCCTCTTTGCTTTATCCGGCCAGATTGCGGGTCACCACCGAGGCTGGAGTTAAATGGTACACATCGCCCCAGGAAGCTCATGCACTGTTGTTGGAGTCTGGGGCGGTAGCTGCGGGCTCTACTGCTTCCTCCTCGCCAACGTGAGCTGTTGCCTCGGCCCTGCTTGAGCAGGCCGGATTGACCTTCACAGTTATTTTCTATGCTCTCTCCATTTCTTATTTCCTGGATCTGGGGTTCGTGATTTACTTGGATATCACCTCTTAAGTGAAGCCCACGTTTTTTGTTTTTTTTCCCCTTTTTATTTTTGCTTTTGGTGATATTTCGTTTTTTTCAGCTGAGACCCCGCCATGAAGCTGACACAGAGGACCCAGGGGGAAGGGAAAATTTTTTTTTGTCTTTTTTGTCTGTTTGTTCCCTCCGGGCGCTGGGATTTGTGTGCTCTTATTGCATATACTGGCGTTTTAGCTATTTCCTTCTTGACAATATACCTGAAGAGCACGAAGCGGCCAAAGTTTAGGACTGGGCTGAGCCAATTGCACAGTTTTTGTGTTGCCCGCTATCCGGTTGGGAGACATTTATGTTCTGGTTCTTTATGTGGGGTTTTTTATCTCAGCGGAACATTTTGTGGGACTCCCTGTTGACAAATTACATGGCATGTCTTCTTTGCTGAGACGGTATGCTTTGTGCACTACTCACATTTATGGGGTTTATGGTTGTTTATAACCCTTATTGTACCAGGACTTATGATTGTTCATATGTCCCTTTGATGGTACTGGCCTCGTTGGGCTAGATCTTGCAATGTTCTATGTTCTGCTATTTGCAGTTATTGTTGTGCTGACATGAGTTATCCATATGCGTTGTATGTTCATTGATAATTGGTGCAGATGGGGGTGGGTGGGGGAGGGAGGGTATGCCAGCATGGCAGTGATCTCATGGATTCGAGGGGGAGAAGTCCTTGCCAAAGATCCGGCAAGGCGGGATAGGGCTGGGGGTTAGGGCTCGAGTCCAATGGGGAATCTCTCACCAGGAATGGTTTGTCAGGGGTTGTATCTCAATCAGTCCTTTTGTGTTTTTGGGATGGAGGCTTCAGCTGGGAGGGCCTCCACTCCACAGTAGTTGGAATTGGAATTCTTTCACTATTCAACTAATATTATTTACCTCTAATTCTGCTCTTAAGTTAATCACTTGGAACGTCTGTGGGATAAATTCCCCCATTAAGCGATCTAAAATACATTCTCTCCTTAAACGTAAACGTGCTAATATTGCGTTTTTACAGAAGACCCACCTCTCGGATGGGGAATATGAGAAGTTAAGTAAACTTTGGGGTGGGCAGGTATATTACGCATCGGGAACTACTAAGTCAGCTGGAGTAGCCATATGGGTTACCTCACAATTACCCCTTCAGGTGCATTCCACTATTAAAGATCCTTTGGGCCGATATCTCCTCTTAGTGGCTGAATTATATCAATCTAAGGTGATTTTGTGTAATATTTACGCCCCGAATAACTACAGTTCTAGTTTCTATCAGGAGGTATATCAACACCTTGTACCATACGCAGCTGAGAGTTTGTTGATTGGGGGGGATTTTAATACCATTCGGGATGATCAATTGGACAGATCGTCTCCAGCGGGCTCGCAGGTGGGGTTTGGGAAGGGCCCCTCTTTTTTAGAACAATCGCTTCATTTGATTGATGCTTGGCGTCTTCTACATCCCGGGGAAAAGGATTTCACACACGTATCACGGGCACATGGCACCCTCTCTCGGATAGATTATTTTCTGGTCAGTGCGCACCTTTTGTCCCAGGTGGGGGAGGTAAACATTGGAGATATTATTATATCAGATCATGCCCCGGTATCTCTGGTGGTACAGATAGGCCAGGGTCCCACTACCACTTTTCAATGGCGATTCCCCTTTTACTTAGTGCACGATGTCAAATTTCAGGAATATTTATGAGCTCGCTGGACGGATTACGCCACTCTCAATGCTCAACACGCTGATGACCCAATACTGTTTTGGTATACGGCCAAGGCAGTGTTGAGGGGCGAAATTATTTCCTATATGGCCCACCGGAAAAAAGCTATGAACAATAGGATATTGACTTTAACTGCCAAATTACAGAGAGCTAAGGCCTCCTTAAATCGTGTGAACTCTCATGTGATTCGGGTACAATATTTTTCCATTCAGGGAGAATTAAATACACTCATACATCAGCGGGCTCGGAAAAGTTTTCTGTACTATCAGTATAAGCTTTATCAGCATAGCAATAAAGCTGGGAAAATGCTGGCCAACTTGGTTCGTTCAGTAAATGGGAATAGTTATATTCCGGCGTTGCACTCCCCAGTGGGAGGGGTTCTAACAGCCACGAAGGATATCTTATGTAGATTTCGGGACTACTATAAGGATCTATATATGTCAGATCACTGGGATTCGGAAGCCTGCGCTCGCTTCTGTGAGCAACTAAACCTCCCCCGCTTGACTAGCGATCAGCGGAATCGGTTAAATAGCTCGGTGACATTAGCTGAAATACAATCGGTTATTCGGGGGGCTAAGGCTCTTAAGGCGCCGGGACCTGATGGATATGGGGCAGAATTTTATAAATGTTTAATAGACCTTGTGGGGGACCCCTTGGTGCAGGTGGTAGCAGCCCTAGCGGACAGAGGGTCCTTTCCCGCTCATGCTAATAAGGCTAATATTGTTTTGATACCCAAACCGGGGAAGGACTCACTGGCACCTGAATCTTATCGTCCCATATCATTATTGAATTTTGACCAGAAGCTCATCGCTAAAGTGATGGCTGATCGTCTCTCCGATATCCTTCCAACCTTAGTAGGGGCTGACCAAGTGGGGTTCGTTCGTAAGGCTACGCACTGACTAATATACGTAAAGTCCTCGCAGCAATGAACATGTGTCAGCAGATGGAGGCCCCCTTCCTCGCCGTGAGTTTTGACGCTGAAAAGGCGTTTGATCGGGTGGAGTGTGGTCACCTTTTCTGGGTCTTGAGGCAGATGGGATTTGAGGGACTTTTTCTTAGTATAGTGAGTCTTTTGTATCAGGACCCGGAAGCAACGGTGGTAGCCAATGGTTCCTCTTCGGAGGTTTTCTCTATTTCCAGAGGTACGAGACAAGGTTGTCCGTTGTCTCCTCTTTTATTTGTCCTCCAATTGGAACCTCTGCTACGGAAAATACAATTGGCCAAAACGGTTAAGGGGTTCAGACTCCAGTCCTCCACCTTTAAGTATGCAGCCTTCGCAGATGACATTTTGGTTTTTCTTACTGACCCCCGAAACTCCCTTCCTCCCTTCCTCCGGATCTTTTGGGACTATGGCATTTTTTCAGGATTTCGATTAAATCTTGATAAATCGGCGGCCTTACCATTCCCTGATTCGTTAGAGACTGAGTGGGGGGAGGAATTTCCTTTACAATGGGCTGGTCTCTCCTTTAAATATCTTGGCATTGTCATACCCAGGGACCTCTCCCACATATATAAATTGAATGTTTTACCCTTATTAAAATCCACCCAGGATAAATTGGCTGCTTGGGCAGGATTACCTCTCTCCTTGGGGGGCAGAGTCCACCTGTTTAAAATGATTATTTTGCCAAAGTGGCTATATTTATTCCAGAATCTGCCCCTACACTTAAGGACAGTGGAGATCAAACAGTTAGATAGGGCTCAAAGACGTTTCTATTGGAGAGGAGGGAAATCCAGGGTCCCGTTGGTGTGGATGCGGGAGCACTGGGGACGGGGAGGCTTGGGAGTCCCGGACTTAGCCTTATATAATTTAGCCAGCGATTTGAGATTGATTAGAGACTGGTTGTTAACCTCTTCTACGGTTATCAATCTCTCAGCGGATGTGGAGCTGGCTGCCTCTACATCTCTCCATTTTGTACTACAAGCCCCGGCCAGTTCGATACCTAGCTATCTGGGGCGGAATGTATTAATTGGCCCTATTCGGACTTCTTGGCGCCGGCTCACACGCCTTCTACATGCCCCCTGCACTAATGCATGGTTCTTACCAGTTCGGGGGAATCCAGATTTCTCCCCGGGCACTCAAACTGCGGCATTTCAGGGCTGGCGTGCAAGGGGTATTTCATTATTGGGACGTGTACTCTCCCCTGAGGGGGCACTTTTATCTTTTGCGGAACTTGGGGAGCTATATGGTATTTCTAAAGCTGATGTTTTTCCTTACTTACAGCTGAAACATTATGTTCATTCGCTCTCCCCAGATGTTAGGCAGCCCTCTCATTTCCACGCATTGGATTCTCTGTTTTCCCTTACTCGGGGGCAGTTACCTTCATTATCCCGCTATTATACCAGGCTCAAGCAGCTGACTGAAGTAGATACCTGTTCTATTCTACTTCAGCGGTGGAATGGTGACGGGTTGTTTGCAATTAATGAATATATAATCAAAGCGGGTTTTAGGCGGATTTCCCAACTTTCGGTGAATTCATATTTTCGAGAGATGCAATATAAATTTTTTCGGAGAAGTTATATATCGGCACAGGGGGCGTTTCATTCACGAATTTCGCCCTCCCCAGCCTGTGTTCGGTGTGGAAACCTGCGGGGCACGTTGTCTCACGCTTTTTGGGAGTGCCTATTGATTCACCGTCTGTGGACCCGGCTGGTTCATTATTTGGAGGGCTTGCTGGGAGTCATTATCCCGGTGTCCCCCCTGTGGCTTCTCTTTGGTTGCATCTCTCCATTGCGTGTTCGAGGTTGGGGAACCCGCTTGCTCATCCACAAGGCCTGTTTAGTGGGGAAGAAAGTGATTTTACTGCATTGGCGGGAGATTTCTGCTCCTTCATATTGGACTTGGCGCAACTGCTTCCATCGAATGATGCTTCTAGATGCAGCGACTATGCGATTATCTCCACGCCATCGAAAGCGCTTTCTGGATGTATGGGACGTATATTTGCAATCTTTACCACAGCGTGTCCGAAGCTCGATTCTCAATGAGGGACTGTAAAGTGAACTCAAAGGACTGAACGGTGATTTCTTTACTGACTCGTTCTTCTCAGATGTATGGACTGGTGAGAGATTTGGGCTCCCTTCCAGGAGTCTGGCGTTAACAGGGGACTCGGGAGGGTCATAGGGAGGGTCAGTATGGGGTATATACAGGAGCTGTTGTAACGGTTATAGGATGGTGGTGAAGAGTAAAACTGCCTTCCGAGTTGTATCAATTTTGATAAACAATAAAAACCGTATTTACAAAAAAAAAAAAAAAAGTTTTTACTGTGAGTTTTTGACTCTACAGCCAACTTCTTTTCAAATTCTCTCTTAGCCTGTCTTATCAATGTCTTACATTTAACTTGCCAACGTTTATGCTTTATCCTATTTTCTTCTATGGGATCCTTCTTCCAATTTTTGAATGAAGATCTTTTGGCTAAAATAGCTTCTTTCACCTCCCCTTTTAACCATGCCGGTAATCGTTTTGCCTTCTTTCCACCTTTCTTAATGTGTGGAATACATCTGGACTGTGCTTCTAGAATGGTATTTTTTAACAATGACCACGCCTCTTGGACATTTTTTACTTTTGTAGCTGCTCCTTTCAGTTTTTTTCTAACAATTTTTCTCGTTTTATCAAAGTTTCCCTTTTGAAAGTTTAGCACGAGAGCCGTGGATTTGCATACTGTTCCTCTTCCTGTCATTAAATCAAATTTGATCATATTATGATCACTATTGCCAAGCGGCCCCGCCACCGTTTCCTCTCTCACCAAGTCCTGTGCTCCACTGAGAATTAGATCTAAAATTGCTCCCTCTCTTGTCGGTCCTGAACCAATTGCTCCATAAAGCTATCATTTATTCAGGAACGTTATCTCTCTAGCGTGTCCCGATGATACATTTACCCAGTCAATATTGGGGTAATTGAAGTCTCCCATTATTACTGCACTACCAATTTAGTTAGCTTCCCTAATTTCCCTTAGCATTTCACTGTTCGTCTCACCATCTTGACCAGGTGGACGTTAGTATACCCCTATCACTATAGTCTTCCCTGACACACAAGGGATTTCTACCCATAAAGATTCAATTTTGTATTTAGTCTCATGCACGATGTTTATCCTGTTGGACTCTATGCCATCCCGGACATAAAGCACCACACCTCCTCCCGGGTGCTCCTCTCTGTCATTGCGATATAATTTGTACCCCGGTATAGCACTGTCCCATTGGTTATCCTCTTTCCACCATGTCTCTGAGATGCCAGTTAAGTCTATGTCATCATTCACTGCTATACATTCTAATTCTCCCATCTTACTTCTTAGACTTCTGGCATTAGCCATTGTTTTAATTACTAGGACAAAACTGTATTTAAGGCTAACCAATTGATTATCTAATCAAGTCAGTCTCTCAAACGTAGGAGCTGACTTCCTTATGCGCATAAGGAATAAAGGCTTTTGTTCATGAGAAACGCACTGTCTCTATTTTCCTCGTGTCCTTGGTAAACTTTTACATTACACTATCAGCAAACCAAAACCCTACAAGGAGTTTTTAGGCGATTTATACTAAGCTCTGAAATGGAGAGGAGTATTGTTTCAGGCGTGGAACCGTGAGCCGAGGCGGACTTGATACAACCTGCTGGTAGGAGCCCTGCAGGTTCCCACCATCGGCAGACAGATTCAGACGAGGCCCAGACCCAATTGGAGCTTTGCCTCTACCAGCCTACGTGCCCCTCGGGTTCAGCCTTCAGGGACCGGGGCCAGTAGCTTCTGCTGGTGGAGAGATCTGTTGGCATTACAGATCAGAATAGGAGAAGGCTTGGCGTATTTGGGGGCAAGCTATGATCGGAGGCAGGCGGCAATCGAGAAGGTCCGGAATCAAGCCAAGGTCAAGTAATGGATATCTGTCCAATGGAAAGGAGGGACGAACGGGCAGTTCAGGGAGGCAAGGAGCAAGAGAGGAAGCAAGCCACACTGAAGAACCGAAGAGGCAGGATGCTGGGACTAAAGAGAGAAGTCTAAGGGCGCCGAAGGCTGAAGACAACTCAGACTACTTTAGGAAATAGAAGACCTGTTGCTGAGGCACTGGAGCCATGTCAGAAGAGGCCTCTTATAGGACTCACTGTCGGACGTCATCAGCAAGGACCATGGGAGATTTCCCACCGTGGTCCCTTTAAATATTGAAAGATAGGTGTGCGCCCACGCGCGCCTAACTAAAAGTATAGGCAGGAGTGGTGGCATTTGCTGGGTGTCGGCGGTGATTCACCACGTTTAGGAAAACAGCTGGCTAGGGAGAAATCGGTGGCGGTGGCCCACTGCATATGCTGCCGAGAGTCGGGCCAGAGCTAAGAACGGCAATCTGTGGGAGCAGCCCACAGACCAGTGAGAGCAACAGAGTAGAGAGAATGAAAAGTGATTTAAGAAATCTTGAAGAGTTATCAAAGACTTGGTAGCTGGGATTCAATGCCAAGAGGTGCAGTCATGCATCTGGGGTGCGGTAATCCAAAAGAGCTGTGTGTGATGGGGGGTGAAAGACTAATGCGCACGTACTGAGAGAGGGACCTTGGTGTGATAGTGTCTGATGATGTGAAGGCGGCGAGGCAATGTGACAAGGCGATAGCTAAAGCCAGGAGGGCTGCATAGAGAGAGGAATAACCAGTAAGAGAAAGGAGGTGGTAATACCCTTGTACAGGGCCTTGGTGAGCCCTCACCTGGAGTACTGGGCTCAGTTCTGGAGCCCATATCTCAAAGGAGACAGAGACAGGATGGATGCGGTCCAGAGAAAGGCAGCCAAAATGGTGTGGGGTTGTCTCGGATTCATATTCAGCAATCACATCATGGTACTCTCTCACCGGGAATATTGCTAACGACATTTGCCCTTTACGCACAAAAAGAATCAGCCAATGGAAAATATCACATAAACCATGGTACACACCCGAACTAAAAACTTTGAAGCGCACCCTCAGAAAATTGGAGAAAGACTGGCGTAACAACCCCTCGCTCACAAAACAAAATTCTTACAGAGCAACCCTACGTATCTACCGTGAGCAAACCTTAAACACAAAAAAAAAAGCTACCATGCAAAAAAAAATCCATGACCTACAATTTAATGCAAATGCTCTCTTCACATATGTAGCACAAATGACTAAAACCAACCCCACTCCTCCTCTAGTAAAGATGCCCATATCAAAAGTGAGAATTTAGCCAAATTTTTTCACGAGAAAATAGTTAAAATTATGGCACGTTTCCCTAACAATAATCCTCCAACCAGAACCATCCCTCACGTCCCACTTGCTATCTTCAACTCTTTCGAACCCACCACCTCTTTAGAGATTCAAAACACTATCAAAAAAATGAAACCTGCCACACATCCCAGTGACACGATACCCACTAAACATCTTTTCAATCCCAGAAATTATAGCACCCCCAATGGCTGAACTAATCAATTACTCACTAGCTTCTGGAGAAATCCCTAATACCCTTAAACAAGCTATCATCAAAGCTATACTAAAAAAGCCCAAAGCGAATACCTCCGACCTCACGAACTACCGACCCATTGCCAACCTTCCCTTCCTAGCAAAAATTCTCAAAAAAATTGTAAACACGCAGCTCACAGATCACCTGGAAAAACATGAACTACTTTCACCCTCACAATTTGGATTTCGTAAATTTATGAGCACCGAAACCCTGCTCATCTCTCTCTCCAATGCCATACTCACTGGGTTTGATAAGGGACAATCCTACCTACTAGCCATGCTCGACATATCCGCAGCCTTTGACACCATTAACCACAACATTCTCATTACGCAGCTCAAGGAAATCGGCATAACTGATACCCCACTACAATGGTTTGAAGCCTACCTGAAAGGACGGCAATATAAAGTCAATTTTGAAAACCATGAATTACAGCCATATAATATAAACCATGGAGTACCACAGGGATCTGCCCTTTCATCTACCCTCTTTAATATATACACCCTTCCACTCTGTCACCTACTATCTGAACTTAGCCTACTGTACTTTATCTATGCGGACGATGTACAAATCATTATCCCTATCACCGACTCCTCAATGACACCCTCAAGATATGGGACTCTGCCCTCGCAACTATCACCACCCTCCTTACAAATATCAACCTGGCCATCAACCCAGACAAAACTGAGCTTATGATCATTACCCCCCAGAACTGCAAAACCAGGATTGATGCCACTAACACACCACCCACATCTTTTGCCATCACACATAATGTGAAAAACCTTGGAGTCACATTAGACAACCCTCTTAACTTTAAAAAGCACATCAACAATACTATTAAAGATGGTTACTTCAAACTGCATACCCTAAAAAAACTAAGACCATTATTATATCGACATGATTTCCACACTGTACTGCAATCCCTTAGATTTTCAAAAGTCGATTACTGTAATGCCCTCCTCTTGGGCCTCCCCAAAACTACCATACTGCCCTTGCAAATGCTGGAAAATGCAGCTGCACGTATACTTACAAACACTAACACATTACCCCCATACTCAGAGATCTGCATTGGCTCCCCATTGCACAGAGAATCATGTACAAAACCTTATCATTAATACACAAAACCCTACACAATGAAAATAGGACATGGCTCAACAATGACCTTCGATTCCACAAGCATTCCAGACCCCCCAGAATGCAAAATACTGCTAGCCTACACATTCCCCCTCACAAAGCGATCATTCTCGAGTCAACTAGAAAGCGTGCGATAGCCATAGCTGGCCCGCTTTGTTGGAACAACATGACACCCGAGTTACGTCAAGAAACATGCCCAATAACATTTAAGCAAAAACTCAAAACATGGCTATTCCTTCAAGCTTATACATAATGTACACACTTTCTTCTTACCTGCATGCCTGCAACTGTTTCTCTATGGAATATTCATAAGATCCCCACTGTTCTAGAAACTTTCTCACATTTATTTATTGGAGTTCCACTATTTGCAATTTGCTTTGTATCGCTATTCACTTAAAGTATTTTACAATTATTTATCTAAGTCCCACTATATGGCATTATGCCTTGTATCTCTATTCATTTAGGGCCGGATTTTAAAAGGGTTACGTGCATAAGTTATGCGCGTAACCCTCTTAAAAGGCCCCTGCGCACGCCGGACCTATTTTGCATAGGCTCGGCGGCGCGTGCAAGCCCCAGGACTCACATAAGTCCAGGGGCTTTGCAAAGGGGGCGTGTCGGTTGGGCGACGTGAATTTTGGGGCGGGGCGGGAGGCGTGACGCCGGCCCGGGGGCGTGATCGAGGATTCCGGACCAGCCCCTGGGTCAGGTGATGGCGCGCGCAGATTTACGCCTGCCTCTGGCAGGCGTAAATCTGCCAACAAAAGGTGGGGGAGGGGAAGGTAGGGGAGGCGGAAGGAAAGTTCCCTGCGAGGCCGCTCCAATTTTGGAGCGGCCTCGGAGGGAACAGGCAGCGTGCGCCGACCCCGGATTTTATAAGATACGCGCGGCTATGTATCCAGCGTACTTTTGTTCGCACCTGGTGCACGAACAAAAGTACGCATACGCGTAAATTTATAAAATCTACCCCTTATTGTATCTTTTTGCACCCTTTCCCTCCCCCCCTTTACTTGGTTAATTTATTATTTGTAATGCACTGGTGCTAATCCCCTGTTGTTTAGCACTGCTGCAACTTTTTGTTGACTGTAAACCAATGTGAGGTTACCAAACAAATGTCGGTATATAAAAACTGCAAATAAATAAATAAAATTAAATATTCTGTCTGGTAGTACTGGGTGAGAAAATCTTTAATAAGGAGTTCCCTTATAGTTCACTCTCTCTCCCCAGCACCCCATGTCAAATAAGTGTAACACATCATTACTCTTTAGAGATAACGTATTAGGGTGAGAAAGATAATCATTTATTAAGACAGAGCAACTCAGTAAATCAGACAAAGAAAGTGATCAGCACAAATATATGCTTGTTTATTATATATGAGGCAATTTTATTTACTTAAAAGCATTTCTTTCCCGTGCCCTCCAATTTTCAGGGGGGGAGGGGGCGAGTTACAAATAAAACATAGTTTAGTCTGAAAATAACTTAAAATCTAAAAACAATGATAAACTTAAGATAACTATTAAACTATAACAGAAAACGTAACATAAAATCATGGACTGAGAGAAAAAATAAACAAAGGAAGAGGATTGTCAGGATACAGATAAATCTGGGAAGCCTAGAGTGAAAAGATTGTTTAAGAGCTTTTTTTGAAATCTTTTGTGTTTGCAAGTGATCTTAAGTCGGGGGAGTAGTGTGTTCCATAAGTGCAATTTCTTAAGGAGTCTTATCTTAGGAAAGGCTTATCTCACCTATAGGTTGGAAGCTGGGTTCTCGGAGGACTGCTAGCTGACGATGCAGGTTATAATTCACAACATATTTATACCTTTTGTTTACAAAAAAGGAATTATAAAATAAATTCAGGTATTTGGAAAACAGTGCACATAACATCAAAGAATTTAAAAAACAGATGCACAGATAAAGAGCACATAATGTCTATTTCTTAGGAATGTAAAAACAAAGTATAGACAGAGACACATAAAAGTCTACCTGATATCATATATTTATATCTAATGCCTTATAACATCTGTTCTACCTGCTTAGCTAGATTGGAGGTAAATGAGCTATATTTTAATTCACCTAGCATGAAGCATTGGCCTTCAATCAATAAAAAGATCACAGCATTTAGTGGCTAACATAAACCTTGAAATTCCCCTGCTTTCTGGGACATTGGCCAAGTTTCCCAGAGAGATAACGTGTTGGGAAGGTAAAGGTAATACCTTTCGGCAGCGTCTCGTTAAGAAATTGCATTATCTGGGGACTAGTCATTTTTATGTGCCCGGGTGCAATATCAAGGACAGAGTAGTCTGACTGCAGTCCTGTTCCCTGAGATCTTCCTGATTGCTTTTCTTTATGCTGAGCTGAATTTGTAATGTAATAGAACTCAATGATAGCCAAAAATACACAAAAAAAAAATAATAAAGATTTGGCAAAAGAAAAAGAACTCTGTGAATGTTCTCAAGCAACCATCATACTTGGCCACAGTGAGCTGTGTGGCTTATATATGCAAGCTCGTAAGCTACTGGGCTTGACTAATCATAGGTTGCTGAGAAGTCAGTAATGCTAACACTGTGCGCGAAGCAACTACTGTGTGAGCACTTATCTGGTTCCACGTTTGACAAAATGGTATATATAATCCTGAAGTGGAGCAGCATATTTCCTGGCTACTCTAGCCTCCAAGTTCTTTCCCCCTGTTATTTGTATCTGCGCTTCGGCCTTCTTGTTATATGGTTTCTTGTTAAGTTAACCCCCAAGTTTGATGTAAACCGGCCTGATATGAAGCTTGTCATGAAGTTCGGTATAGAAAAAATGTTAAATAAATAAATAAATATATAAGCCACACAGCTCACTGTGGCCAAGTATGATGGTTGCTTGAGAACATTCACAGAGTTCTTTTTCTTTTGCCAAATCTTTATTATTTTGTTTTTTGAGCTGAATTTGTAGGCAGGAGCATTCGCTTTTTAACAGGAAATGAGGGACTTGATTTTGAATGTAGGGATCCCAGGGGATATTGATTGGGGTATATATTAGCTTCCACGTGACAGGATCAGTATAACACCTTTGAGAAGAGGCTGAAGGATCTGAATATGTATAGCCTGGAAGAGAGGAGGTGCAGGGGAGATAGGATACAGATCTACAGATACCTGAAAGGTTTTAAAGATCGGTTGCTACCCTTAACAGAAAGCATGGGGATTACTACCCTTAACCAATAAGTCTCCCTGCTTTTAACACAACTGCAACAATCGCTCTCTGCTTTGATAGTGAGGGGGGATTGGCAGGAAAGAGGAATTGGATTCAGAGACAATCAACATGATCCCTGAATTTTACAGTCTGCAGTACTGATGCACAGACATAAGGGAAAAAATACAGGACAAGTCCATAAGCAAAGCAGATCAGGCAGCACTGTCTGATTTTTCAAGAAGGTTCATCACCCCGTAAAAATGGTGCTAGCACTACATTCTTTATGGGTTATCCTAAGGCTTGGGGATAACTGCAGGGAGCGGCAGTTACTACCCTTAAAAGAAACTGGGGGCTAAGCTGCATGGCACAGCAAATATTACCATAAGAAGCTTGCTGGGCAGACGGGATGGACCATTTGGTCCATTTCTACCGTCCTTACTGTGTGACTATGTATATTGTCACATTCAGAGCATTTATATGGTCTCTGTTTCACATGACTCGTTTCTTGCTGTTGTATGGGGCAGTTTCTCTAAATCAGTTTATTTTGCAATGACCTCGACAGGAATCAACATAATTCGTAGCCAGGTTAGGTTAGAAATGATCTGTATCTCAAATTTACGAATAATACCCTTGTTAGTACTAGCAATGTGCCAAAGAGAGCCTCCTTCTGAAGGTCATCATGTGTAATTTTCACAGGTAACATATCAGGAAGTGTTTGGAAATTGCTCTGAATCAGACTAATATGGATTCTTTTGTGCTTCTTAGAGCAGATATATGTCTGCAACATTTACCAAAAACAGAACATTTAAACCATTTCGCAATGGTTATGGACTCTTTTGTGTTTATTAAGGTTAAGTATTTGAGAGAAACAGATACCACAGTCAAAACATTTAAATGGTTTCTCAATTGTTTGGATGGTTTTGTGGTACTTAAGATGGGATATTTGAGTGAAGCATCTCATTCAGAACATTTAAATGGTTTCTCACCTGTATGGATGGTTTCATGTCTTTTAAGATCCGACATTCGTGAGAAACATTTATCACATTCAGAACATTTAAATGGTTTCTCACCTGTATGGATGGTTTCATGTCTTTTAAGATCCGACATTCGTGAGAAACATTTATCACATTCAGAACATTTAAATGGTTTCTCACCTGTATGGTGGGTTTTGTGGTATTTAAGACCGGAGAATTGAGCAAAACATTTATCACATTCAGAACATTTAAATGGTTTCTCACCTGTATGGTAGGTTTTGTTGTTTTTAAGACCGGTCAATTGACTGAAACATTTATCACATTCAGAACATTTAAATGGTTTCTCACCTGTATGGTGGGTTTTGTGGTATTTAAGACCGGAGATTTGAGCAAAACATTTATCACATTCAGAACATTTAAATGGTTTTTCACCTGCATGGACGGTTTTGTGGTTTTTAAGAGTGGTCAATTGAGTGAAACATTTATGACATTCAGAACATTTAAATGGTTTCTCACCTGTATGGTGGGTTTTGTGGTATTTAAGACCAGAGATTTGCGCAAAACATTTATCACATTCAGAACATTTAAATGGTTTCTCAGCTGTATGGATGGTTCTGTGGGTTATAAGATTGGACACTTGCGTGAAACATTTATCACATTCAGAACATTTAAATGGTTTCTCACCGGTATGGATGGTTTCATGTCTTTTAAGAGCTGACATTCGTGAGAAACATTTATCACATTCAGAACATTTAAATGGTTTCTTGCCTGTATGGATGGTTTTGTGGTTTTTAAGATGGGATTTTCTAGCGAAACATTGATCACATTCAGAACATTTAAATGGTTTGGTACCTGTGTGAATATTTGTGTGTTTTCCTAAACTAAATTTCTGACATAAATCTTTATCCAATTCAGACCATATAAATGACTTCTCTCCCTTATGACTTCTCTGATGAACTTTAAGCCAGGATCTATATCTGAAACATTTTTCACATTGAGAACACTTAAAAGGTTGGTCTTGTCTGTGAATTTGTTTCTGTTCTCTCAGGTTTGATTTCTCAGTAAACCTCTCCTCACATTCAGGGCACTGAAATGGTCTTTCTCCAGAGTGAATTCTTACATGTCCTTCTATCTCAGCTTGGAAGAAAAAGCATTGTTCACACTGAGTGCATTTTAATGGTTTCTTTTTTAGGTGATCTTTTCCATGTGCTGTAAGTTTTGTATTCGTAGGGGTCCTTATCTCTTCTTCAGAACCTGTAAATGTTGTTTTTTCCTTTTTCTGATATTGTTGGATAGATGTGTGACTTGTCCTTTCAGGAAACTTGTTCCCACATTCAATAATTTCTTGCTGTTCAACAGATTGTAAGTTTGTGGTGAAGTTTTCTGAAGTGTCAGCACTTTGAAATGGAGTCTCTCCTTCACTGAGTCTCTGAGTTTCTACAAGACTGGGGCAGAGGTTGAAATTTCTTCCTCGTTCAGAACATGCATATGGACTCTCTCCTTTCTGGACTTCTTCTTTCCCCCTAGGTGATGTTACTCTACTGATACCTCCTGGATACTTAGCTGAAGGTCCTGGGCTGTCTCTGGAGTGGTCTCTCTCTTTCCATTCTTCCGTCTGCTGCCCATCACACATTCTCTGCATCTCATTATTATTCCTGAATCCATCTTCTGGTGCATAAAAGCGAGAGTATGATTACTACATTTATAACAATGGAGGGAGACGTATATAGGAAGATAGCTTCATCTAATCACTGAATGGCATTAGGGTGACTATGGATCCCTATCATATATAATAGAGCCTGGTGCTGCTTGTAGACAGGTACAGGTGGGCAATAGCAATGAACAGAGGGGAACAGACCACGTCTGACCTCATCCTGCTGGTTCTGTGCCTCTCATCCTCACCTCCAGTCTCTGTTCTGTTTCCCTTCACTCACCAAAAACTCTGCCACGCCTTGCAGGAGACCTGGGATTCATTCTGAACCCGGGCCCTGAACCTCAGACCTGTCAGCTTAAAGCAAGTGAACTCTAATGACTTAGTAATGAGAATTTAACTGAGAGCCAGCATTAAAATTCACCTTCTATGTGGAACGTTTGAAATTCTCATAAGCCAAAGACTGAATGTCAATTCCCATTGAATGACCAAACTAAAAAGGTGAAGAAAGATTCAATCACAAATCTTACACAATTTACTGCAGTTTTTAGCGACCATCACAATAGGCTCTGCCAGTCAATAGACCTTCATCTGCCTTATATTTAATCAGTGGTCGCAGTGACAATGCAAAATTTTTATATTTTGATCATAAAATGCAAATAAGACACATCTGCTTCTCTCTTTTCTTCTTAAATATCACAAAAAAATCCAGACACAGGCTGTGTTTCAAAGCGGAGTCTGCATGGGGGGAAATCCCACAGGAAATCTCATAAGCGGTGATCCACGGCCTCATTCCTCCTTACATTCAGCTGCATTGGCTCTGCCGGCATTTTAAACTCTCGGTGCCAATTTTTAACTTATTGCAAGTAGAGGAAGTTACAAAGAGACCACTGCTTAAATATAAGGCAGATGAAGGTCTATTGACTGGCAGAGCCTATTGTGATGGTCGTAAAAACTGCAATAATTTGTGTAAGATTTGTGATTGAATCTTTCTTCCCCTTTTTACTTAGGTCAGTGAGAAATACTCCACAGCACCCAGGAAGAAAGAGAGAAATGATGGCAGAAAAGGACCAAATGCTCCACCCAGTCTGCCCAGCAAGCTTACGCCAGTATCTGCCGCACCGTGCAGGTTACCCCCATGCTTATCAGTTTCCCAGACTGTAAATGTCAGGGCCCTCGGATGCTGTTTGAATCGAATTTCCTTTAACCAGTGCCGTTGAAGCAGAGAGCAAGGATGGAGCTGCATTAACAGTGTCAAGGCTTAATTGTTAAGGGTCGCAACTGCCGCACCAGCAAGTTACCCCCAGTTACCCCCATGCGCTCTTTTCCTCACTTCCATCCTCGAGCCTTTAGGGACCCGCAGTGCTTATCCCTTGCCCCTCTGACATCTTTCACTGTTTCTGTCTTCACCACCTCCTCCGGAAGGGCCTTCCAGGCACCACCATCCTCTCCATGAAGAAATATTTCCTGACGTTGGCTCTGAGTCGTCCTCCCTGGAGATTCACTACCTGACCCCTAGTTCTACTGATTTCTTTCCAAAGTGAAAGGTTTGTCGTTGATTGTGCATCGTTAAAACCTCTCAGGTATCTGAAGCTCTGTATCCTATCCCCCTGCTCCTCCAGGTTTATACATATTTAGGTCCCTCAGCCTCTCCTCATAGGTCTTCTCATACAGACGGGCTCCAGAACTGAGCACAGTACTCCAGGTGAGGCCTCACCAAGGCCCTGTACAAGGGGACTATCACCTCCTTTTTCTTACTGGTTATTCCTCTCTCTGGGCAGCCCAGCAGCCCTCTGGCTTTACCTATCGCCTCGTCACATTGCCTCGCCGCCTTCACATCACCAGACAGACCTTACCTTCTCTCTTGTCCGCAATGTCGCTCACAAAGATACTGAACAGAATCTGTCCCACAACCCATCCCTGGGGCAGGCCCCTTAACACCGCTCTCTCATCAGAGCAGCTTCCATTTACCATCACCCACTGCCTCCTGTCCCACAACCGGTTTGTAATCCACGTCACCACCTTGGCGCTCACTCCCAAGCTTCTCATTTTGTTCACGAGTCTCCTATGCGGGAGCGCATCGAAAGCTTTAAAGTGTTGTGTTAGGAAGGAATATTTTGCTCACCGCTCTTGGTCTCCGTCTCCTCCCCGCCCATTCTCAGGATCTCTGCTGTAGGGTCAGGACTGGGACCTCGGCTGCCTGCTAGAGAATGAGATTGTGCCTTCAGCTTTTAAACAGTCTGGGATATTGACCTAAGAAAGGCAAAACCTGAACTGCCAATCAGTTTTCTCAGCATTAAGTGCACTTACGTGGGTAAATGGCTTTTGAAAATTGCTAGGACGGTCTGTTACATTTGCACGCGTAAAGGAAAATTATGTTCTTACCTGATAATTTTCGTTCCTGTAGTACCAAGGATCAGTCCAGACTGCTGGGTTATGCCTCCCCTCCAGCAGATGGAGTCAGAGAGAAAACTGAAAGCACCCCCTAGATATACTGGTGTGCCACCTGCCATCCTTCAGTATAAAGTATAACAAAGCAGAAGAAAGCCAAAACAATCCTCCGCCAACTTAGCCACGAATAAAACCATGGCAACTGTCTAGATCAAATAGTTAAACTCTCACGTGCCAAAAAACTGGCGAACATTAACAGAACTTCAAAAAGGGCACCACCCTCTAAAGTCAAAGAAAAGGGATAGGCACCTACCATGCTGAAATATTGAAAAAGAACTGGCTAGTGGAGCGGACTCACTGGATAGACAATAACGGGCGGGCGTCTGGACTGATCCTTGGTACTACAGGAACGAAAATTATCAGCTAAGAACATAATTTTCCTTTCCCTGTACGTACCAGGATCAGTCCAGACTGCTGGGATGTACCCAAGCCGCCTCAATTGGGGTGGGACCCAGAGAGTCCCGCTCGAATGACACTGCTGCCAAAGGAATCGGCTGATGCTCCTCTAACATCAAGCCGATAATGACGAGCGAAGCTATGCAAGGACTTCCACGTTGCTGCACGGCAAATCTCCTGGCTAGAAACCAAACGACTTTCTGCCCAGGAAGTCGCCTGAGCCCGCAGAGAATGCGCCTTGAGCCCCTCAGGAACAGACTTACCACAGCCAATGTACGTGGAAGCGATCGAACTCTTCAACCAACGCGCAATAGTTGTTTTTGATGCCTGTAGACCCTTTTTGGGCCCCTGCCACAGGACAAACAAGTGATCCGACCTTCTGAACGCATTAGTGACCTCCAAATATCTCAGGAGCATACGCCGCACATCCAAACGCTTCAAATCGGAACCGCGCGAAGACTTCAGTTCCGACACCGAGAAGGAAGGCAATTCCATTGTCTGATTGACATGAAAAGCCGAGACCACCTTCGGCAAAAACGAAGGAACCGTACGCAGAGACACGCCAGCATCCGAAATACGTAAGAACGGTTCCCTGCACGAAAGTGCCTGTAACTCCGACACCCGACGGGCCGACGCAATAGCCACTAGGAACACGGTTTTGAGCGTGAGATCCTTTAGCTAGGCCTGCCTGATAGGTTCAAAGGGGGCCTTGATAAGACCTTTGAGCACCAAATTCAAATTCCAAGAAGGACAAGGGGGTCTAAATGGGGGGCGCAAGTTCCGAACGCCACGCAAAAATCGAGCTATATCCGGGTGACCTGCGAGAGAGGACCCGTCCACTTTGCCCCTCAAACACCCCAGAGCCGACACCTGAACCCTCAGAGAGCTGTAAGCCAACCCCTTCTTCAAGCCCGCTTGCAAGAACGTAAGGATATCTCCCACTGAGGCCCGGCGTGGCGGAATTTTAGATGCAGCGCACCAGGAGTCAAACACCTTCCATACTCTGGCGTAGGCGAGCGTGGTGGAGGGCCTGCGCGCCCGCAGGACAGTGGAAATGACAGGTTCTGAATATCCCTTCCTCCTTAACTGCCTCCTTTCATAAGCCAAGCCGCCAGACAGAAGCGGTCCGCCCGATCGAAAAATACATGTCCCTGCCGAAGCAGGTTCTGAAGATGACCCAACCGCAGAGGACCGTCCTGCGCCAGATTGACGAGATCCGCGAACCACGGTCTTCTTGGCCACTCCGGGGCCACTAGAATCACTGGCCCGCGATGGGACTCTATGCGTCTTAACACCTTTCCGATTAGAGGCCACGGGGAAACACATAGAAGAGGATGTGACGAGGCCATGGAAGCACCAGAGCATCCACCCCCTCCGAGCCGTGTTCTCGCCGTCGACTGAAGAAACGCGCTGCCTGCGCATTCTGTCGAGTCGCAATCAGGTCCAGATGCGGTATTCCCCATCGACGAGTGATGAGGCCCATCGCCTAGGCCGAGAGCTCCCACTCTCCGGGATCCAAGTATTGACGACTTAGATAATCCGCTTGTATGTTGTCGACGCCCGCTATGTGGGTGGCCGCTATGCGGGATAGATGACGTTCTGCCCAGGACATTAACAGCGACGCCTCGTCCGCAACCGGCCGACTTCTTGTGCTGCCTTGACGGTTGATATACGCTACTGTGGTTGCGTTGTCTGATAGAACTCGCACCGCCCGACCCTGTACCAACGGAAGCAGGCGGCGCAAGGCAAGACGTACTGCTCTGGTCTCCAGACGGTTGATGGACCAAGTGGCTTGAAGAGGGGTCCATGTTCCTTGTACAGCTCGTAACTGACAGACCGCTCCCCAGCCGGTCAGACTGGCATCTGTCGTCACCACGATCCACAGGGGCGGCTCTAGGTCGACTCCCTGCAATAAATTGTCCAGGATTAACCACCAAGCCAAACTGGAACGAGCCGGCTCCAACAGCGGTAATTGGACGCCGTAATCCTCTGATTTCTGGTCCCAGCGTGAGAGGAGAGCGCGCTGTAAAGGACGCATATGCGCAAAGGCCCACGGCACCATTTCCAGAGTAGAAACCATATGTCCAATGACTTGTAAATAATCCCAGGCCGTAGGTAACTGGAGAGTGAGCAAGGTCTGCACCTGAACCATCAGGTTCTCTAGTCGCTGCTGAGTGAGGAATACCTTGCCCTCCAAGGTATCGAAACGCGCCCCCAAAAATTCCAGTTGTTGACTCGGGACCAACTGGCTCTTCGCGAAGTTGACTGCCCAACCTAATGACTGAAGTTGTTGTACTACCGACTGGACTGCTCGTCGGCACTCCGCCTCTGACTTCGCCCGGATGAGCCAATCGTCCAAATAGGGATGCACCAGAATTCCTTGGCGCCGCAGATAAGCGGCGACCACGACTAGAACCTTGGTAAACACCCTCGGGGCCGTGGCCAGCCCGAACGGAAGGGCGCAAAACTGGAAGTGCTCCCCCAAAACCGTGAATCTGAGGTACCTCTGGTGATGTTCTCTGATCCCGATATGAAGATACGCCTCGGCCAGATCCAAAGAAGCCAAAAATTCTCCCTTGTGGACGGCCGCAATAACAGACCTTAGCGTCTCCATCTGAAACCGGGGAACACGCAAGGCCTTGTTCACTCTTTTCAAATCCAAAATTGGGCGAAACGTACCTTCCTTCTTTGGGACCACGAAGTAAATGGAATACCTGCCGGTTCTGGTCTCCTCCAGAGGAACCGGCAATATTGCTCCCAGAGACCGCAACCTGTGCACGGTGTGGGCGATAACCTGCCTCTTCTCCTGAGGACCGCAGGGAGAGACCATAAAAAGATCCCGGAGGGGCCGAGCAAAGTCCAACTCGTAACCGTAACGAACGACGTCGAGGACCCACTGATCCGACGTGACCTTGACCCATTCCTCCCAAAACAGGGACAACCGACCTCCGATGCGGGGGAGGGAGGAATGGGCCTGCGCACCTTCATTGCCGGCGGACGAGTTCTGCGAGAATCCCGGACGCTGTGGACGCCTACCTCGAAAGGACGGAGACCAAGGCTGCGACCTGGGACCCTGCTGTTTCTGTGGGAAAGGAGCCCCCCTTCCCATACGAAACCGGCGTTGGCCCCGAAAACGGGACCGTGCATTCCCAAAAGAACGAAATGAACGGGGCTTGTCCTCCGGCAACTTATACACTTTGTTGTCTCCCAAGTCCTTAATGAGCTGATCCAGCTCCTCCCCAAACAGCAACTTTCCCTTGAAGGGAAAAGAGGCGAGGCGCAACTTAGACGAGGCATCCGCCGACCACCGTCTAAGCCAGAGCAACCGCCGAGCGGCGACCGCCGATGACATAGTGCGGGCCGAAGTTCTCAACAAATCATACAAAGCATCCGCTGTGTAAGCAACCGCTGCCTCCACACAGTTAGCCTGCTCAGCCTCGGCCGGTGGGAGCTCCTGCGTGGTAAGCAATTGTTGTACCCAGCGGAGAGTAGCGCGCTGAACCATACTGCTACATGCCGCTGCTCGGACCCCCAAGGCCGCTATCTCAAATATGCGCTTTAAGAGCACCTCCAACTTACGGTCTTGGAGATCGTTCAAAGCCACCCCTCCCGTAACGGGTATGGTAGTGTGCTTAACCACAGCCGTCACTGCAGAATCCACGGAAGGGACCTTAAAGATATCCAAAGAATCTGCAGGCAGGGGATACAACTTATTCATTGCCCTGCTGACTCTCAGGGATGCCTCTGGCACCTCCCACTCTTTGGATACGAGCTGTAAAACCTTGGCATGTAAGGGAAAAGTCTGCGGGGGGCCCGTAGACCTGCCATAGCTATGTCCCCTGTGGAAGTGTCAGTGTCCTGCTGCGGCGCTGGGATCTCTAACTCCTTCAAAACATGAAGGATCAAAAAGTTAAGTTCGTCTTTGCCAAACAGGCGCAGAATCTGGGGGTCATCGCCCTCGAGCGCTCCCAGAGCATCAGAGACCTCTGTCCCTGTGCCATCCGGAGACCCTGCGCCATCCGGAGATCCCTGGGTGAGATCCGGATCCCGGGATCCCCCTTTCCCCCCAGGGAATAAATTCTGGCTGCATCCGAACCACCCGTTTTGCCCCGAGACCCTGATCGGCCCTGCTCTGGAGAAACTCTGGGGACCTTAGGGGGGGGTTCATCCGGCTCCGAACCTGCCTCCGCGTCCAAAAACGCTTGATGCATTAGTAGAACAAATTTTGAAGAAAAAGGTACTTTCCTTTTGGAGCCCCCCGCGGGGTGGTCCCGAGGGGGAGGGGGCCGGGGGGCCTCCACCTCCGATCCGCTGCACGGGCTCAAGGCAGGAGGAGAGTTATGAGAAAAATCCTCCTCCTCCGATGCCGAATCAGCAGGCTGCCGCGTGGTCAAAATGGCCGCCGGCTCCCTAACAGTGGGGGGCGGGGCTGAAGACCGCGCGGCTGCCAGGCTCCCCACACGCTCCGAGGAGGAGCGAAAAACTGAGCTACGGGCTGCGCTCGGCCCCCGGGAGGGTCCCTCGCCCCCGGGAATGCAATGGGAGCAGAGACCCTCCCTGGAGAGTCGCGCCCCCGCCCTGCCACAGGCCGTGCAGGCCGAAGATCGGGGCATCCTGAGGCTGTAAAAGTAAGTAGCTGGCCGGGAGCAGGCAATTCGCGCCAAAACAGTAGCAATAAGAAAATCGCCGGGTGAAGAAACCTCACCCCCTCCGGAGTCCCTGGTCCGCGCGGCAGGCTAGGGCTATAACTGACCTCAGCCTGTCCCCAACAGGACTTACGGGTCCTCACACTAAATGTAAAATAAATATATATATACATATATATATTTTTTTTTACCAAGAAAAAAGAGGCCCTCTTCAGGTAAGAAACCTGGAATCAACTAGAAAGAGATGGGGGAGGGTGACCGGACCACCGGTAGACTTTCCCCCCGACCAAAGGGACACAATAACCGGGAAATGAAAAGAGAGCAACGCTCTCACAGCCTGCCTGTATGCTACAGAAGAACACGCTGCGCTGAAACAGGGAAAGAATAACAAAACAAAACAGTCCCTTATTAATATCTTTTTTTTTTTTTTCAAACTAATTAGAGAAATAACTAATTGATCTAGACAGTATAACTGAATAAATTAATAAATGACACCTGAAAGACTTTTTGTCAGGATCTAGACAGGACTGCAGGTTATGCCTCTCAATCTGCTGGAGTCAGAGGAAATACTGAAGGATGGCAGGTGGCGCACCAGTATATCTAGGCGGTGCTTTCAGTTTTCTCTCTGACTCCATCTGCTGGAGGGGAGGCATAACCCAGCAGTCTGGACTGATCCTGGTACGTACAGGGAACTCCTTTCATAATTCTCCTGCTGGGGTCCCACAATCCCACGAGGATGGAAACCGTTTCCTGTGCAATCCCCCCTCCCTCCTGCTGCTCCCCCTGCCTTCCTCCCTCTTACTGTTCCCAGGAGGGGGGTTTCCTGCTGCCACTGGGAGCCCTCCACACAAGAAAGGTCAGAGGTCAGGGACATGATTTAACGCCTCCTCCTCGCTGTGTCTGGCCCAGAGGAGGCCTCGTGTCTCAGCAATGTTTGGATCGGCCCAGCAGTACCTTTAATCCAAGCTGCATCGCCTGCTTCATGCAGCTCCTCACAGGCGCCTGGGATGCTCAGGTTCCCTCTGTCCTCAGATCTCGGGGGCTCAGTCCCACGTCCTTCTTGCTTAAATCGGATTAAAATGTCAGGGGTGACACTGGGGGAGCCTGTTATGGGAAAAGATGGTTACAATATGTAGAAACGTTACCCCAGAGCCTGTATTATCAGTGCAAGTGAGCTCAGGATTATGCCACCAGTGCAGCGCTAAGAAAGGAGGGTGCTGCTGGGCTGATCATCATCAGAAATCCCTTCAAAGAGAATCCTGATCATTTTAACACCGAGGTGGGTGACTTCATTCCTCAGGATCTATAAAATAATCTGCTGTGGTTACTGCTATTGCAAAAACATGCTGAACATTTCTACCTCAAAGAGTATTTTTGATAAAACCAGATGTTTTTTCATCCAGCTGCCAGATTTCAGAAATCTGACTCTCCCTGGCTCCTCCGCTTCATTATAATTATACGAGGCAGGGCGGGAGATGTCACTAGAAGGCACCAAAGCCAAGGAATTCTTAGACAGGAGGGTGAGGGAAGGTGGAAAGGAGACTCCTGGAGAAGAGGACAGGATATGAAGATGACGGAGGAATCTGCAGAGGAAACGTGAGAGAATATTTCTTTACTGACAGGGGGGTGGATGCCTGGAGTCCCCTCCTGACAGAGGCAGCAGCAGCTTGCAACCAATCAGCAAATTTACACAGATTTAGGACGGACACAGAGGGCGGTGGTAAAGGCAGGTGGGGAGCAACGGGTACAAGAAACGAGGGAGGGGCCTGTGTGTTAGCTCAGTCGTATGGAAATCCAGAGGGAAGAGGAGGGGAGAATACAAGGCGAGGGCAGGGAGTGATACTTGCCTATCACAGGAGGGTGAATCCCTTCAGGCGTCTCTGATTCAGGAGGATCCAGGAAGGGCAGATCTGCCTCTTGTTTGACGCTCAGTGAGAACACAGACGTTACAATCGGAAGGCCTGGGATGAGAAAACAAACGAGTCTAGGAGGAGCCACCCAGGACCTGCTAATATTATATTAGGAAATGGATTGGAAGTCTCCAAATGTTTGATGTTAATGCCCCATCTCCTGTGATCTGAAAATGCAGAGCCCTTTAAATCCAGAACATTTACTTACTGATGCTGGGGTCCTTCATGGTTTCTTTCCCCTCCAGCTCCCAGTGCTGAGGGAAATATTTCTCATCTTCCTTCTTAATCTTGAATACATCAGGATTAAGAATTGAATAACCTGCCAATAAGAAATAGCAAAAATTACATTTAAATTATTCTTGTATAGCCCTGGGAGCTTTCATCTCTTTTCTGTTGAGATGGAGCTGTGAGTGTGTGTGAGTGAGTGTATGTGTGAGTGAGTGTGTGTGTGTGTGTGTGTGTGTGTGTGTGAGTGAGTGTGTATGTGTGAGTGAGTGTGTATGTGTGTGTGTGAGTGAGTGAGTATGTGTGTGTGTGTGTATGTGTGAGTGAGTGTGTATGTGTGAGTGTGTGTGTGAGTGTATGTGTGTGTGTGTGAGTGAGTGTGTGTATGTGTACAGACACTTGCAGGCTGCCCCTTGATTAAGGTTAAACCTTGGAGAGTTTCTGGTGCAGTCATTTCTATTCCTGACCCTCCTAGCTGGAGGCATTGCAGGTGCCAATCTTCTCTGCCAGCCTGTGCCCTCCTGGAGAGGAGGAGTCCCAGCTTCTTATCAGGAGCATCTGAGAAAGAGTTATCTTTGTATCCCAGGAACCTGGGTTTTCCTATCTAGAGACCAGTGAGCCATGGCAGCAGCCATCCTGCAGTGTGTGTATGGGTGAGAGATGATAGAAAAGGCGGACTTACCCCGTGACATGAGGATGCCGTGAATCTCCTTGATGACCTTCCTGTACAGCTCCTTCTGCCATTCTCCCAGAACGTCCCACTCCACTTCCCAGAAATAAGCAGCGACGTCCCTGAACGTGACCGATGCCTGGAACAGCAAACAGGACCCCCTCAGCCCCTCTCCCTGCAGCTTCATTATAATGTGCAGGCAATAAACTGCGTTCTCTGGCCTCTGTCAGTGAGATCGGCTCCCCAGTTACATTATATCCTGAAGAGAGCTCTATTCTCCGAGATCGATAACATTTTGTAGAGATCTTCTGCTCCTCAAAGATGCCTAACGTGCCTACATTTACAGAAGTCAAACCTTTCCTAAGTGTGTGCACCTTAATCAAGAGGCTTATTTAGGGGCCTGTAGTCAGAGGCTTTATTTAGCCACTTTAAATGGCTGAAAATGGGGCCTGAAATCAGGTGCAGAGCTCTCTCTGAATATCCTGCTTGTGGTAACCATCTCTACCCTTAATGAGCTCCCCCAATGTAAAACCTGACGCGTTAATCCGAGAGGAGCTGCACGAAGCGTTTTATTACAAAGGAATATTTTGCTCACCGCTCCTCCCTCCAGCCGCTCGCTGACCTGAGGCTCTTCCGTTTTCAGCGTCCCTGCTGTGGGGTCAGGCCTGTGACCTCTGCTGCCTGTTACAAACATGGGAAAATGCATTTATTTATTATATTCTACACGAATAAAGCAGCAGGAGCCAGGCATTAATAATGAATGAAAAGCAGAAGACGCATGAAACTCTGAAACTAGACAGATAACTAATCTGGAAAATTCAGCACAAAGAATCCTGATAAACGGAGCAGAAACAGAAGAGAAAGAGGCAGTAAATGCGCAGTAACATTTGACTCTAGAGCAGAGATGTCTGCAGAGCTATACAAGCAGGTTTGTTCTAGAGATGCCACAATCGGCAGCCGGCACAGCTTCTGAAGTCCCGGTGAGCTCTGACCACGTAATCTTGGATCCGGCGGGAGCCCAGGCCACGTATTCTGCGCATCTTGCAGTCTGTATGGTAAAGCAAGCTGTCACCAGATGTTCATTTTACAAATAAGGGCGCAGGTTAGGAATTAATTCCTCACCGTGCAGGGCAGCTCCTTACCACGCTGTTAATGTGGGGTCACATTCCTAACTCTGAGGCCAGGGTTACACCTGCAATTCTCATCTCAGACCTGATAGGAAGCA
Source organism: Rhinatrema bivittatum (assembly GCF_901001135.1). Taxonomy (NCBI): domain Eukaryota; kingdom Metazoa; phylum Chordata; class Amphibia; order Gymnophiona; family Rhinatrematidae; genus Rhinatrema; species Rhinatrema bivittatum. The sequence goes on along the minus strand of NC_042616.1, from coordinate 39,519,352 downwards.
ACTGGCCCATAAAATAAAGAAGTGAGGAGGGACAAACGTCATTGTCTCTTGGCCGAAACGGTCAAGTTGTCTGGGTATTCACTGATATTCTGTTTTGTTTCATCCAATGAGAGAGAGAGAGAGAGAGAGAGAGCTCCAAGTCAGTTTAACACCTAAAGACAGACCATGATGGCAGACACAGAGCGTATTGGCCCATCCAGTCTGCCCAGCCTCATCTCCTGCTCAGCTAAAAGGCCCCTTCCTCTGCCTCAGAGATCCCCTCGGCTCCTCCCAGGCTTTCTTGAACTCAAGCTATGGTGCGCGTCTAATCCTCTACTGATCTTCTGCACCGTAACCTGAGCGAGAGTCTGACCGACAAGAGTCCGGAAGGTGCTCGCCCTCCATAAACCTTCCTCGCTGCAGCGCGCTCGAGTCATTTCTCTACAAAAGGGACGTTTGCAGCGGCTCCACGGGCAGCGAACTCTTCAGCTTTTAAAAAAAGCTCTTGGACGCGCCGACTCAAGAAGGGCGACATTTAGCTCACAGTGAGAGGATGGGAATCTCGTGAGCTCTGAAAACGTAAGAATCCCGGAGGAAGAAGCTGAGGGCCTTCTGTAGCCGTGAAAAGGAACCAAGACAGGGAACCCGCACAGATACCAGGACAGTACGAATCGCTCCTCCCTCCAACCTCTCTCCCTCCCTACCTCCCTCCCGCTGCCCGGGCTCAGGGGAAGTGAAAGCACAAGCTGCTGCCTGGGAGGGAGGGGGTTGGCATCTAGGAGCGGCACCGGGAGGGTGAGGGATGGAAGGAAGGACGTGAAAGGGAGGAGAGACAGCAGGAGCTGAGGGAAGGGGCGGAGAGACGCTGGGAAGGAGGGACAAAGAAGGAGAGACTTGAGAAGAGGGAAAGACCGGAGAGGGGAGAAGAGAATGACAGACGGGCCGCGGTGAACTGGTGGGGGGAGAACGGGAAAAGGAACGAAAGGGAAAACCCCATTCGGACCAAAAAAACACAGGCAAACGGTGTCAGAGTCCTCACAACTCCGGACGGCAGTGAAAGAGCTCCCTCTCTCCGCCCAGTGGTTTACGGAGACGAACCCGAACGCAGTGGTGCCCGCACAGCCGGATCACCGCAGGGGTCTTGGGGGTCACGCGAACGTCCGCTGCCAGGCTGAGAGAGGCCGCCCAGCCGATTCACGCAGGGTCCCGCACAAACGGCACGGGCTGGCAGGTCCCGACCTTCGAGGAGACAGCGGTAAAATGCAGGGGCCCCCTCCAGCCCCGTCATCCACATCGACAGTGCAGGACTGAGAGCCTTGCCTGACCGGCCCCTATCCCGGCCCCCCACTCCCAGCCCAGGCAGCCCAACCCCATCCCATGTAAGGAAACAGATAGCGAGAGAGAGGGGACCGGCCTCTTACCCTCCCGATGCTGAATTCCTAACTGGCACCGCCTGATCTTAGTAAAGACGCCCGGGAGGAATCTGATACTTGCCTGTTCCAGGAGGGTGAATCCCTTCAGGCGTCTCTGATTCAGGAGGATCCAGGAAGGGCAGATCTGCCTCTTGTTTGACGCTCAGTGAGAACACAGACGTTACAATCGGAAGGCCTGGGATGAGAAAACAAACGAGTCTAGGAGGAGCCACCCAGGACCTGCTAATATGCAGACTGAGAGCGACTGGCGCAAATCCCCAAGCACCAATACACGATCCATCTACAAAGCCACCCTCCATCAATACAAGTCAACTACCTCTAAATCCAAAAGGGACTACTATGCATCCAAGATTCACCACTTAATCTTCGACGCAAAAGCCCTCTTCGCCTATGTCTCCAATCTCACCCAAATCATCCCACAGGAGATTCCCAACGACCTAGCACAATCCAAAGCTGAAGAACTTGCTCTTCATTTTCACAACAAAGTCAACAGCCTTCTAACTCATCTGCCTTCTAATCCCACCGACCCTGCTCTTTACCAGTCTCTTCAACAGTCATCCCTCAACAACAATGGTCTGGAAACACTTGAACCCATCTCTATCTTAGAGATACAAACTCTTATAAGAAGAATGAAACCTTCCTCCCATCCTTTGGATACTATCCCCACCAAACTGCTCCTGGCCATCCCTGACTCCATCGCTAAAACATTGTCGGACATCATAAACTGCTCACTCTTCCAAGGACTATATCCTGACGACCTCAAATTGGCCTCCATCAAACCTCTACTCAAGAAACCCAACTTGGATCCTAAAGACCCCAACAACTTCCGTCCTATCGCCAATCTCCCATTCATAGCCAAGATTCTAGAAAAAGTTGTCAATACTCAACTCTCCGAATACATAGAAGAAAACAAAATCCTATTCCAATCACAATACGGATTTCGCAAATCACTGAACACAGAATCCCTCCTCATCTCCATGTCTGACTTCATATTAATGGGCCTTGACAAAGGCCAATCCTTCCTCTTAATTCTACTGGACCTATCAGCCGCCTTTGATACGGTCAATCATTCCATTCTCACTTCCATTCTGGCTTCTATAGGTATCTCAGGCACCGCTCTCTCATGGTTTAAATCTTTTCTCTCCAACAGAGGCTTCAAGGTCAAGATACAGAACAAAGAATCTTCACAAATGGACGCATCCATAGGAGTCCCTCAGGGCTCCTCACTGTCACCTACACTCTTTAACATTTATCTTTTACCTATCTGCCAACTCCTCTCCAACCTTAACCTCAAACATTTCCTCTACGCCGACGACATCCAGATCGTGATACCCATTAAAGAATCTTACACAAAAACATTGGTTCACTGGGAAAACTCTCTCTTCGAAATTAAACATCTCCTGGCTAACCTAAACCTAGTTTTAAACTCCTCTAAAACAGAACTGCTTCTCATCTCCCCAGATAACAATGCCATCTCTAATCCTCCAACTATCCCAACTACTACACAGGTGAGAGATCTAGGAGTATTAATTGATAACCGGATGAACCTTAAAGCTTCCATCAACAGAACCACCAAGGACTGTTTCCACAAACTCCAAGTTCTGAAAAGAATTAGACCACTCTTCCACACTCAGGACTTCAGAACCATTCTACAAGCCATCATTTTTTCTAAGATCCATTACTGTAACTCTATCCTTCTGGGCCTACCTTCCTCCTATACTAGACCCCTCCAGATGTTACAAAACGCTGCGGCAAGATTACTGACAAACTCCAGGAGGAGGGACCATATATCTCCAATCCTAAAAGATCTCCACTGGCTGCCTGTTCACTTTAGAATCCTCTACAAATCTCTTTCCATAATATACAAAACCATCCATCAACACACCCCACTCGACTTACAAGTCCCATTCCAAATTTATAACTCCTCCAGACCAACAAGAGTCGCACTCAGAGGATCTCTTCAAGTGCCCCCAGCCAAAACTACCAGACACATTACCTTGAGAGATCGGGCCTTCTCAACAGCCGGCCCCCTTCTATGGAACTCCATCCCACCGGACCTCAGACAGGAGCCCAGCCTCCCAACCTTCAGGAAGAGACTCAAGACCTGGCTGTTTAAAAAAGCCTTCCCGGACACCGATTAATTCTATTCAGCCAGATTCTACCACTTCCACATGTAAAAATGTTATTACTAATGTAAATACCTATACCTAATGTTATTCTCTCCCTTTTCTTCTCTCCTCCCAGTTCTATTACCTTGTTATTTGTAACTGCTTCCTTCTACACAAATAGGTTATTGAATTGTTCTCTGTACACCCCTGTTATATGTAAACCGGCATGATGTGTTTGCAACATGAATGCCGGTATATAAAAATTTTAAATAAATAAAAATAAAATAATATTATATTAGGAAATGGATTGGAAGTCTCCAAATGTTTGATGTTAATGCCCCATCTCCTGTGATCTGAAAATGCAGAGCCCTTTAAATCCAGGACATTTACTTACTGATGCTGGGGTCCTTCGTGGTTTCTTTCCCCTCCAGCTCCCAGTGCTGAGGGAAATATTTCTCATCTTCCTTCTTAATCTTCAATACAACATCGGGATTAAGAATTGAATGACCTGCCAGTAAAGATAGCAAAATGACTCTCTCATTTCATCTGTTCCCTATTTGTTAATGATATTTTTATTCATCTGATCTGAGTTAGAATCAGGGCAATTCACAACCTGAACAATTTTGACGACGCTGAGGGCAACGGATAACTTGGGCGAGCTGAGCTCTGCCGGACACGTTGTCAGGGGTAACGTCCCACTGGACATCCCTGAATAAAATAATAGGGCAGTGTCCGAGTACTGACAGCTTGTCCCCAGATAACTTTCAAGCTTCCCCGACAACCAGAGGGGGAAAAGCAGCAAACGAAGCAAATCCCCCCCTGGATGCTCCTTGTGACCTCGGCCAAGCCACTCCACCCCCTAATTGCCTCAGGGACAAACTCGGGGTGGGGGGGGGGGGCATTTACTGAGGTTCTCCTCCCATTCTGTGCCTAGGATTAAGTCCTTGGAGCGCGTGAAGGTAACTTACCCTGAGCCACCACTGAAAAGGCACAAGCGAAATCTAAAATAATAACAAAATTATAGAAAAAGCAGACTTACCCCGGGACAGGAGGAGGCCGTGAATCTCCTTGATGACCTTCCTGTACAGCTCCTTCTGCCATTCTCCCAGAACGTCCCACTCCACTTCCCAGAAATAAGCAGCGACGTCCCTGAACGTGACCGATGCCTGGAACAGCAAACAGGACCCCCTCAGCCCCTCTCCCTCCAGTTTCATTATAATGTGCGGGCAATAAACTGTGTTCTCTGGCCTCTGTCAGTGAGATCAGCTCCCTGACATGGAGAGAGCTCAGCTCTATTAAATCTCCAGTAATTTGTAGAGTTTGCTTGGTTTCCAGAGAAACCCTGGAGATCTCAGGTGCATCTGTCTGTGCATCAGTGCATGTCAGAGCACCCACGGTGTGCATGGGAGAGGCTGCGTGCCCTCCCCAACATCCCCCCCCCACCCTGCCAATCTCTGCTGATCTCGGGGTGAGCAGAGCTCAAACCTTCCCGGGGCTGGAAAGATCTCTGCCCTGTGCTGGCAGGAGGGGAGGCTGGAAGAGCTGCACAGGGAAAAGGTTTCCTTTACATGCACAAGAGATCAGAGAAGGATTTCTTACCGGATCGGACACCAGGGCACACATTGCCCTCCTCTTTTCCCTCTCAGTCCTACAGGTGCTGGGAGGGATTCAGAGGGGGCAGGGCTGATTCCTGGGGGCTCAGATAAAGCCCCTGCTCTCCCCCTCTGCAGGGATTTCCGGTCCTGGGGAGGCAGAAAGTTTCTGCTTTTACTCGGAGTCTTTCCTGCTCTCTGCAGGCAGAGAAAGAAAGCAGCAGCCGGAGCATGCGCAGAGCTCCCCGGCAGAGGTCAGGCAGGAGGGAGGGGGGATGCTCACTCCTTAAGGTGGATCCGGGGAGAGAATCAGCTGCAGAGCGGGGAGAGGGAGACAGGAGCAGCAAGTCAGGGAACTGCTTTATTCCTTAAGGTGGATCCGGGGAGAGAATCAGCTGCAGAAGGGGGAGAGGGAGACAGGAGCAGCAAGTCAGGGAACTGCTTTATTCCTTAAGGTGGATCCGGGGAGAGAAACAGCTGCAGAGGGGGGAGTGGGAGACAGGAGCAGCAAGTCAGGGAACTGCTTTATTCCTTAAGGTGGATCAGGGAAGAGAAACAGCTGCAGAGGGGGGAGTGGGAGACAGGAGCAGCAAGTCAGGGAACTGCTTTATTCCTTAAGGTGGATCCGGGGAGAGAATCAGCTGCAGAAGGGGGAGAGGGAGACAGGAGCAGCAAGTCAGGGAACTGCTTTATTCCTTAAGGTGGATCAGGGAAGAGAAACAGCTGCAGAGGGGGGAGTGGGAGACAGGAGCAGCAAGTCAGGGAACTGCTTTATTCGTTAAGGTGGATCCGGGGAGAGAAACAGCTGCAGAGGGGGGAGAGGGAGACAGGAGCAGCAAGTCAGGGAACTGCTTTATTCCTTGTGTATCTATGAACCTGTGATCTTCTGCTTGGGAAATCCTTCTTCTCCCCACTCTCAGCTCATCCCCACCACATTATTTCCCCTTCTCTCTCTTCCCCCTGGCACCTTCAGATTGCAGGCCAGAGCCAGTCTCATGCCCGGGCTACGTACGACTCTCCGCTTCCTGCCTGCCCTCTACAGATTTAGGATTTTGCCATTCCAGGCAGAGTTGGTGCTATGGCCCCCCATCCCGGAAGGTCAGACAAGACGGAGGAGATGGCCTGAGGCACAGCCTCATTTCCCTGCTGCAGATCAGTTTCTATTCTGCAACAAGAATTAGAAATATCTGAAGCACACTGACAAACAGTTCCAGATTTTATTCTCCTCGCTGGCATCTGTATCATTTGTTTTGTTTTTATTGGGTGAGAGCAAGGGATCCTGTGTGTCAGCACAGGGAGAAGATCATGGGGATGGATAGGGGGGAGGAGAACCAGAGACTGAGGAGAGGGAAGAGGACCAGGAATGTGGGCAGGAGAGAGAGAGAGAGAGAGAGGACAGAGAAGGCTAAGAGATGGAGGGGATTGAAGAAGGGTGAAAATGAGGAGGGAAATACTTGGACTGAGACTGGATATCAGCACAAACTGATATCTGTCAGGGAAAGAGCTGTCTCGTTAGATCCTTGCAGTGGCATTCAGTACCATCTGGAGTGGTTTGGTGGTCTATGCGGGAAGGCCCTGCAGGAGTGAATTGCAGTAATCTAATTTGGGGAGAATGATGGCTTGGAGTACTGTGCGGAAATCCCTGTAGAGTAGAAGGGGCTTTAGTTTCTTTAGCACTTGTAATTTAAAGTAGCATTCTTTTGTAGTGTTATCTATGAATCCCAGATCTCTGACTTGAGGTGCGGTGGCATATCCTGAGGTGTCTGGAGAGTTGCTGGATGTTGGCGGGGCAGCTTGATCCGGTGCTATTATAAGGATTTCCGTTTTGTTGGTGTTTAGTATTAGGTTAAGGCTGGATAGAAGATCGTTGATGGATGAAAGGCATTTTTCCCAGAAGGCCATGGTTTTGTGTATGGTCTCAGTGATGGGGATGAGAATTTGTATGTCATCTGCGTATAAGAAATGGGTGAGCTTGAGGTTAGTAAGTAGCTGACAGAGTGGGAGAAGGTAAATGTTGAAGAGGGTGGGGGAGAGTGACGATCCTTGAGGTACCCCCATCTTGGCTTGGATGGGGTGAGATTCCTTGTTGTTTATCTTAACTTTGTATGTTCTGGTCTCTAGGAAGGACTTAAACCAGTTGAAGGCTGCTCCTGTGATGCCGATGTCTGTTAGTCGTTGTAGTAGGCTATGGTGGTTCACGGTGTCGAATGCTGAGGAAAGATCCAGAAGCGCGAGGAGACAAGGTTGGCCTTTTTCAAGATTGAAGATAATGGTGTCCGTTAGTGTGGCTAATAAAGATTCGGTGCTCTTTTTCTTCCGGAATCCATATTGGTTAGTGGTGAGGATATTGTTGTCGTCAAGGAATTCAGAGAGTTGTCTGTTGACAATTTTCTCCATAATCTTAGCTAGCATAGGGAGGTTAGCTCTATATCAATAAATATCAATAAATAGTACAGTACAAGCTAATGTACAGGAAAACCTGCATGCAGGACTTAATACCTGGCTCAGAATGACTCAGAAACACAATGGGCCAGAAAACAAGTGATCTGTATATGTAGCAGAGGCTCTAAGCCATGAGATACCACAAGCTGACAGTGAAAGATATTTTAATTTGTATTGTAAATAATTCTTGTTTTCTTTCAATTATAAAGCCTAAAACACTAGTTGCATATTTTCATTCACGTGATGGTTCTAGAGTTTGCCACTGCCAGTGGTTTGAAGTACATTTTTAGATTTTACTGTACATGCACTATGTTTTGACTTTTGTTTATAATGATTTTTATTGGTTATTGCATCTAGTTTTATGTTCACTTGAAAACCATTGACTATCAACAAACCAAAACCCTACAAGGAGTTTTTAGGCGAATTATACTAAGCTCTGAAATGGAGGAGTATTGTTGCAGGCATGGAACCCTGAGCCGAGGCAGACTAGATACAACCTACTGGGAGGAGCCCTGCAGGTTCCCACCGTCCGCAGGCAGATTCAGATGAGGCCCAGACCCAATTGGAGCTTTGCCTCTACCAGCCTACGTTCCCCTCGGGTTCAGCCTTCAGGTACCGATCCGGGGGCTTCTGCTGGTGGAGAGATCTGTTGGCATTACGGGATCAGAATAGGAGAAGGCTTGGCGTATTTGGGGGCAAGCTACGGTCGGAGGCCTCACCTGGAGTACTGTGTTCAGTTCTGGAGCCTGTATCTCAAAAAGGGACAGAGAAAGGATGGAGGCGATCCAGAGAAAGGCAGCCAAAATGGTGTGGGGTTGTTTTGGGTTTATATGCAACTTGGAAGGCTATGACCACAAATGCTCATAGTTTGGGAAATAAAATCCCAGATCTGCAGGCCCTAATGGCTGAGGCAGAATTGGACATTGTTGCTATCACAGAGACATGGTTCACAGAATCTCATGATTGGGATACAACAATACCAGGCTACAACTTGTTAAGGAAGGACAGAGAGGATAGAAAAGGGGGAGGTGTGGCTCTTTATGTCAGAAACAACATCCAAGCATCTGAGCTACAAGGAAGTTGGGGTAAGGAAGAAGCACTATGGGTCGACCTAAAAAAAGATGACGGAGCGTCCATTTTTATTGGAGTGGTTTACAGGCCTCCAAACCAAAAGGAAGAGCTGGACAGAGATCTGGTTGAAGACATCCATAAGATAGGTAAGAAGGGAGAAGTGGTGATCGTGGGTGACTTTAATATGCCAGATGTAGACTGGAAAATCCCATCTGCAGAAACTAAAAATAGCAGAGCGATAGTGGATGCCCTGCAAGTATCTTTGTTCAAACAAATGGTGTTGGAACCCACCAGAGAAGGAGCTATACTCGACTTAGTGCTCACTAATGCAGATAATGTCTCAGATGTCCAGGTGGGTGCCCACCTCAGCAGCAGTGATCATCAAACGGTATGGTTTAATATCACTAAAAGAATAGGGAAAAGAACCACAAAGACCCGAGTTTTACAGTTCAAAAACACAGACTTTGAGGAAATGGGGAAGTACCTGGAGGAAGAACTTAAAGGATGGGAGAACGAGAGAGATGTGGATCAGCAGTGGACCAATCTAAAAGGAGCAATCGCCAAGGCAACTGCTCTATACGTTAGAAATGTAAAGAAAAGCAAAAGAAAATTGAAACCTATCTGGTTCTCAAAGGAGGTGGCTGACAAAATTAAAGCTAAAAGAACAGCATTCAAGACATATAAAAGATCCCAAAGGGAGGAACACAAAGAAGAATATTTGTATCAACTGAGGGAGACAAAGAAATTAATCAAGTTGGCAAAAAGTCAAGCGGAAGAGAGGATTGCCAACGAGATAAAAAATGGTGACAAAACATTTTTCAGATACATCAGCGAAAAGAGAAAGATCCAAAGTGGTATAGTGAAATTGAAAGGTGGTAATGATCAATGTGTGGAGGGAGACGAAGAAATGGCAGAAATATTAAACGAATACTTCAGCTCTGTGTTCACTAAAGAAGACCCTGGAGAAGGACCATCTCTACACAACAAAAAACTGGTGGGAAGTGGAATAGATGAAAATCCTTTTACAGTAGAAAATGTGTGGGAAGAGCTAAAGAACCTGAAAGTGGACAAAGCCATGGGGCCTGATGGGATTCATCCAAGGATATTGAGGGAGCTCAGAGATGTTCTGGCGGCTCCGCTGTGTGACCTGTTCAATAGATCCCTAGAAACGGGAGTGGTGCCGAGTGATTGGAGAAGAGCGGTGGTGGTCCCGCTTCACAAGAGTGGGAACAGGGAGGAGGCTGGCAACTACAGACCGGTCAGCCTCACTTCGGTGGTGGGAAAAGTAATGGAGTCACTGCTGAAAGAGAGAATAGTGAACTATCTACAGTCCGGAGAATTGATGGACCAGAGGCAACATGGATTCACCAGGGGAAGATCCTGTCAGACAAATCTGATTGACTTTTTTGACTGGGTAACCAAGGAATTGGATCGAGGAAGAGCGCTCGATATCATATACTTGGATTTCAGCAAAGCTTTTGACACGGTTCCGCACAGGAGACTGGTGAATAAAACGAGAAGCTTGGGAGTGAGTGCCGAGGTGGTGACCTGGATTGCAAATTGGTTGACGGACAGAAGACAATGTGTGATGGTAAATGGAACCTTCTCTGAAGAGAGAGCGGTTTTAAGTGGTGTACCGCAAGGATCGGTGTTGGGACCGGTCCTGTTCAATATCTTTGTGAGCGACATTGCAGACGGGATAGAAGGCAAGGTTTGTCTTTTCGCGGATGACACTAAGATCTGCAACAGAGTGGACACGCCGGAAGGAGTGGAGAGAATGAGACGGGATCTAAGGAAACTGGAAGAGTGGTCGAAGATATGGCAGCTGAGATTCAATGCCAAGAAGTGCAAAGTCATGCATATGGGGAGTGGAAACCCGAATGAACTGTATTCGATGTGGGGGGAAAGGCTGATGTGCACGGAGCAGGAGAGGGACCTTGGGGTGATAGTGTCTAATGATATGAAGTCTGTGAAACAATGCGACAAGGCTATAGCAAAAGCCAGAAGAATGCTGGGCTGCATAGAGAGAGGAATATCGAGTAAGAAAAGGGAAGTGATTATTCCCTTGTACAGGTCCTTGGTGAGGCCTCACCTGGAGTACTGTGTTCAGTTCTGGAGACCGTATCTACAAAAAGACAAGATGGAAGCGGTACAGAGAAGGGCGACCAGGAAGGTGGAGGATCTTCATCGGATGACGTACGAGGAGAGATTGAAGAATCTAAATATGTACACCCTGGAGGAAAGGAGGAGCAGAGGCGATATGATACAGATTTTCAGATACTTGAAAGGTTTTAATGATCCAAAGACAACGACAAACCTTTTCCGTAGGAAAAACATCAGCAGAACCAGGGGTCACGATTTGAAGCTCCAGGGAGGAAGATTCAGAACCAATGTTAGGAAGTATTTCTTCACAGAGAGGGTGGTGGATGCCTGGAATGCCCTTCCGGAGGATGTGGTGAAGACCAGAACTGTGAAGGACTTCAAAGGGGCGTGGGATAAACACTGTGGATCCATAAAGTCAAGAGGCCGCCAATGAAGAGTGGGTGACTCGCCAGAATGATGGCTAATGCCTGGAGACAATACCCTTATTCAATAAACGTACACATGCTTACTGTGACTCCAACGTCATTCTAGCTTCAACAGCAAGAGGAAATGTGGAATAAAGGATCTGCACTCACAAAGGGGGGAGTAGCTGGCTTGTTACGGCGGTTACTACCCCAAACCAAATAAGCCTGTTACTTCAATTTCTATGCAAATACAGCATAGTTCTCTGCTTCAACGGCAGGGGAGAAGAAAAAACTGATACTACACACATCCAGCAGAGCTCTCTGCTTCAACGGCAGGGGAGAAGAAAAAAGGGTTCACACTCACAAAGCGGGGAGTAGCTGGCTTGTTACGGCGGTTACTACTCCAAACCAAATGTGCCTGATACTTCACTTTCGATGCATATCCAGCATGGCTCTCTGCTTCAACAGCATGGGAGAAGAATAAACTGATACTTCAAGCATATCCAGCATAGCTCCCTGCTTCAACGGCAGGGGAGAAGAAAAACAACCAATAAGGGCTGTATAACATAGTCTGAGTAAAACAAATAAGCATGGGTGTAGCTTGCTTATTGCGGCGGTTACTACCCCTACTACCCCTAACTTATCAGCTAGATATTCACTTGGATGCAGCTCCATCACTGCTTTCTACATTAATGGTGGGGGTGGAAGGGAAATAGAACCAAGAGCTAAGAGAAACAGATAAGTATGAGAGAAAAAGTGTGTGAAGCTTGCTGGGCAGACTGGATGGGCCATTTGGTCTTCTTCTGCCGTCATTTCTATGTTTCTATGTTTCTATATTCTGTCTGGTAGTACTGGGTGAGAAAATCTTTAATAAGAAGTTCCCTTATAGTTCACTCTCTCTCCCCAGCGCCCCATGTCAAATTAGTGTAACACATCATTACCTCTTAGAGGTAACGTATTAGGGTGAGAAAGATAATTATTTATTAAGACAGAGCAACTCAGTAAATCAGACAAAGTATTCAGTAAAAATATATGCTTATTTATTACATATAAGGCAATTGATCAAGTCTTCTCTTAGAAGGATACAGAATAAGAAAAGAAGGATATATCACCTATAGGTTAGATGCTGTGTCCTGAGAGGACTGCTATCTGATGATAGATTAGATGAGCAGTCCCAAGTTTAGAATTCACAACATATTTATACCTTTTGTTTACAAAAAGGAATTATAAAATAAATTCAAGTATTTGGAAAACAGTGCACATAACATCAAAGAATTAAAAAAAAATCAGATACACAGATAAAGAGCACATAATGTCTATTTCTTAAGAATGTAAAAACAAAATATAGACAGAGACACATAAAAGTCTACCTGATATCATATATTTATATCTAATGCCTTATAACATCTGTTCTACCTGCTTAGCTAGATTGGAGTTAAATGAGCTATATTTTAATTCACCTAGCATGAAGCATTGGCCTTCAATCAATAAAAAGATCACAGCATTTAGTGGCTGACATAAAACTGAAATTCCCCTGCTTTCTGGGACATTCACCAAGTTTCCCAGAGAGATAACGTGTTGGGAAGGTAGCGTCTCGGCAGCGTCTCGTTAAGAAATTGCATTACCTGGGGACTAATCATTTTTATGTGCCCGGGTGCAATACCAAGGACAGAGTAATCTGATTGCAGTCCTGTTCCCTGAGAACTACCTGATTGCTTTTCTTTATGCTGAGCTGAATTTGCAGGCAGGACCATTCACTTTTTAACAGGAAATGAGGGACTTGATTTTGAACGTAGGAACCCCAGGGGTATTGATTGGGGGATATATTTTATTTATTATTTATTTGAAGCTTTTATATACCGAGGTTTAGCACATGCCTTCACCCCGGTTACATTGGAACGAACAGTGATACATAGAACAATTTGATAAACAAAACTATATGCAAATAGCATATGGAGTAGGTTGTAACAGGAAATAACTAAAATAATTTAAGTCAAATAACGAAAATGAAAATAGAAATGAAAACGAGGAAGGTATATACAAATTCGTGCTCTGAATATAAGAAAGTATGAATGGAAAAAGAAGGGAAAAAGGGGGGGATGGGGTAGGCAATGTAAAGGAGGAAGGGGTAGGTATGCGGAGAAGAGATGAGTGGAGAAGGATGGGAAGCTTAGGGCATCACAATTGTGAATTAATAAGAAGTTCCCTTATAGTTCACTCTCTCTCCCAGCGCCCCATGTCAAATTAGTGTAACACATCATTACCTCTTAGAGATAACGTATTAGGGTGAGAAAGATAATTATTTATTAAGACAGAGCGAGCCGAATGATATTAGCTTCCACGTGACATGATCAGTATTGGAAGACCTATGAGAAGTTTTTTTTTAAGTATTTATACTTTTATCACACCCTGTTATTTGTAAACCGGCATGATGCGACTCCCATCGCGAATGCCGGTATATAAGAAATTAAAATAAATAAATAAAATAAAATGAGAAGAGGCTGAAGGTTCTGAATATGTATAGCCTGGAAGAGAGGAGGTGCAGGGGAGATAGGATACAGACCTACAGATACCTGAAAGGTTTTAAAGATGCATGAACTTCAAACCTTTTCCGTTGGAAGGAAATCAGAACTAGGGGTCATGACATGAAACTTAGGGAGGGAAGATTCAGAACCAAAATCAGGAAATATTTTTTCACGGAGAGGGTGGTGGAGGCCTGGAATGCCCTTCTGGAGGAGGTGGTTTATGTATAAATGATTTTATTGGCTTTTATGCAACACAATACAAACTACAAATAAACAAAGGTCCGCAGTCAGTCAATCAGAAAGAGGGGTATTGTGGTCTGATACACCCCCCCTAATGTACAATGTAGTTCAACAAGTGCAGGCCCCCCCTCCCAGCATCCCCCCTTTATATGTCTCCCCCCCTCCCCCCCTTTTCCATCATGCAGGTAGCAAGCCTTCAGCATATCTGTTGCAGCCCAAGCAGTGGTTGCAGACGGCGAACCCACTCATCGCTGGGAATCAAGTGAGACCCTCACACATTGAGTATGCGGCTTCTGGCTCGCTGGGGAAGAGCCTGTATGTATGAGTCCCAGATGGAGAGGAACCTCCTCCGATGCATTGGTGAACTGTTTGGTAACAGACTGTCTATAGTCATCATAGCATGAAATTGGTTTCTCCAAGTCCAAAAAGACAGGGGATCCTCACCTCGCCAGTCGGACAGTATTACCCGCTTCCCCACCCGACAAGCCTTGTGTGTCAGTAATCGAGTACCAGGATCTCGTATACGAGGGGTGGGGGAAATACAGCCATAGAGAAGCCACAGTGGGGCTATTGGAATTGATATGTGTAAAATTGTGGCCAAGTATCCCGCCACCCGTTTCCAAAACAATTTAACAGCCGGGTAGGACCAAAAGGCATGTGTCAGCATGCCCACCACCGTTTTACATTGCTGGCATTGCGCAGTGGGGGCGATAGTCAGTTGGTAAGCTATCTCTGCAGAGATGTACGCTCTCCCCCAAAACTTGTACTGCAGCTCACGGTAGTACATGTTATACGAGATCCTGGCCACTTTGGTATAACAGGCCGAATGATCGAGGGTGTAACCACGATGTCCCCATCGCTAGTCCAACGATCAGCCAGTACCGCAGGAATATCCACCCGTCCCTTCTGTCGCAATCCTTTATAATAAGTAGGCAGCGAGGGGGGGCTCCTGTTTTTCCAACATTAATAAGGAGTCTAGGGCTTGAAAGACAGAGGAGCGTAGAAAGGCCGGCAAGGTAGAGAGCGAATGTAATGTACAATTTGTAAATAGGGGGAAAGTATGTCCCAAACCCAGGCCATAATATTCGCAGAGTTCAGAGAACGATAGCAGCCTCCCCACCCGTGTAAATACCTTTGATAAGCCATTCCCCAAATGCTGATGATTGGGAACCCGGAGAAAAATCCTCATTGCCAATCACAGGTAGTAAGCATGCGCTGACTCGAGGCACTCGCAGGTGCTTAGTAAATAGGACCCAAGCTTGCCGAATCGGCTTCACAATAATAGACTGAGTTAAAAGGGTTGGAAGCCATCTGGAGAACATATTTAACATCCAGCGGGGCCGTTAAAGCACTACCCGCCATAAGATTAGAATGGGAAGAAGTGCCATTTAACCAATCCCTGGCCACCCATAAGTACTGGCCAAGTTATACAGTGCCAAATTTGGCACTCCCAAACCGCCTATCCCCCACTGCTCCTGTAACCAGGAGAGGGGGAGGCGAGCCCTCCCACCCCTCCACAGAAATTTCCAGAGGGAGCGATTTATCACATTCAGGTCCGTGGCCTTAAGGTGGAGGGCAAGTTTTGAAAAAGATATAGCCATTTAGGCAGCAGGACCATCTTAAAGACATTAACTCGGCCACACAGGGATAAGGGCAGATTTTTACAGGTAGATAGGGCCTTTACTGTATGGTGCAATAAAGGTGGGACGTTGACCTGATAGCTCAATTTGGGATCTTTAGACAACTGTATCGCCAAGCATCGAAGGAGGTCACCCGCCCATTGAAGAGGAAAGGTATCGGACCATTGTTCCTTTAGGGTCTCAGGGTGCGCCAGCACCGAGGACTTGTCCACCTTCAGCCGAAGGCCAGAAAACACCCCAAAGGTCTCGAGCAACGTAAGAAGAGGGGGGGAGCAAAGCCTGGGGATCAGTAAGGAAAACGAGAAGGTCATCAGCGAAGGCAGCATACTTAAAAATTTCAGATTGAAAGCGTATGCCCTTAAACATGCGGTGCACCTGGAGAACTAGCAAGAGGGGCTCCAATTGTAAAAGAAACAGCAAGGGGGAGAGGGGACAGCCATGTCTTGTACCCCTCCCAGTGTCCAGTGGTTGAGATTGCTACCGGTTAGCCAGAAGTATTGCCTTGGGTCGTTGTACAAGAGGTGGATTGCTCGATAAAAAAAACCCTCAAAGCCCATCTGTCGCAAAATGTAGAACAAATAGTTCCATTCCACCCGTTCAAATGCTTTTTCCGCATCAAAGCTGAGAGCCAGATACGGGGTTTGCATATGGTGACATTTCCATGGCTACTAATACTCATCGAATATTAGAGAAGGCCATACCGCTTTTGTATAAAACCCACTTGACTACTCCCTATCAAGGTTCTTGTGGCCTGGTTTTTTCGCCTCTGTTGGAAACAGGATGCTGGGCTTGATGGATCCTTGGTCTGTCCCAGCATGGCAATTTCTTATGTTCTTATGTAAGGAGGGGAGAAAGGCCGCCAGATGGTCAGCCATAATTTTGGCCAACAGTTTTTGATTGAAGTTGAGCAGGGAGATCGGGCAATAAGAAGCAGGGGAAGAAAGGTCTTTACCGGCCTTTGGAATGAGAGTTATGTGGGCCTGATTCATATTTGGTGGGTAGCTACCCACCTCAATTAATTGAGTGAATACCAACGACAGTGGAGCGGCTATTTTGTCCATGAGGCATTTATAAAATTCGGCCGAAAACCCGTCGGGTCCAGGGGCCTTAAGTCATTTAGACTGATAAATGGCTGATTTGATTTCGGCAGTAGTTATGGGAGAATTGAGCGCCTCCTTTTGAGGCCCAATAAGGCGGGGAAGGTTGATGGTAGCACAAAATTGAGCACAGGCTTCCTCAAGACCATCCCTCAGGTGGGTATAATTTCATATAATAATCACGAAATAGCCGCAAGATAGTCTGTGTGTTGGTTTCCACCTGCCCAGTATGATTCCGTACGCTGGAGACATACCGGTTACCATGAGAGGATCTAATCAAATGGGACATGGATTTGCCTGCTTTATTGCTGTATTGATACAGCTTGAACTGATAACAGAGCAAACCTTTCTTGGCCCGCTGATGGAGGAGGGTGCTAGGCGCACACTGCACAGAGATATATCTGCTGTGAGCCCTGGGCGTGTTGGACTGAAGCAGGTGGCCCTTAGTTTACGCAGTTCTGCACTAAGTGACAGGATTCGCTGATTAAAACCTTCTTAGCACCTGCCAATTAGGCAAATATATTCCCCTAAGAACCGCCTTAGCTGTATACCAAAAAAGTATGGGTTGGTCGCGATGCTCTTGATTTAGAGTTTCCCACCAAGTACTACTGGAAAGAGCTAAGTAATAAGGGAACTTCCAGATCCGAGCTGCAGGGAGAGTTTCATCGATCCACACCGGAGAGCGATCCGAAATTATTATATCTCCAACATTTGAGAAAACGCGTGGCTACTTACAAGGAGGAAGTGGTGTGGGTAAACTCCTTCTCCCCGGATGTATTTTCTAATAAAGTTGGGCCTTTCCCCATCTCTGCCTCAGTGCGGCGGTTTTGGGAGGAATCCAACTGCGGGTCCCGAATAGCAGTGAAGTCTCCTCCAAGGATCACTATCTCGGCCAATATAGGGAAGTAAATGCCTGGTAAATTACCTGGAAAAATCTGGGATGATATTGATTGGGGGCGTACACATTGCACAGCACCAGTGTTTTATTATATAACTCAGTCACCAATATAAGAAATCAGCCTTCTGGGTCCTTAATTTCTTTCAAAATCTTAATGGAAGACGTTTATTAAAGAAAATGGCCACGCCAGCCGACCAAGTAGTGGCTGACGGCAAACCGCAACCTCCCCCACCCATGTCTTACTCAGTTTCACATGTTCAGAGTCAGAAAGGTGCGTCTCTTGTAGGGAGGCAATATCCGCCGACTTCCTTTGGAGGGGTACTCAGCGCCTTTGAACGTTTGATCGGGGTACGGATCCCGCGCACATTCCGGGAGACTATGCGCGTGTGAGGGGTAGAGATCCTTCCCCCTTAAATTATTTAAGGGGGAAGGATCCTGGAGGCCTGGGGAAAGGCCTTCCCAGCCGAGCCCCCCCCCCCCCTCCAGAGACATAAGTGTGAGTGCTCGCTTGGGGTGCATCACCTATTATGAAGAAGTAAAAATATCACACCTGCACTTTTCCCCTTCTACCCCCCTCCCCTGTTCCATCTGTCCCCCGGTCCTTTCCCTCCCCGTGCCCAACCCCTAACCCCCTCTCTTCCCACAATACAAAATACCTTCACTTCTCCCCACCCTTCCACCCCCACAGACAGATTCATCTTAGCGCCGGCCCTGTCACAAACCTGAAGTGCAATGGAAATCTCCCAACTTAGACTGGGAAAGCAGTAATAAACAGCGGAACTGGACTTAAAACTTACAGGAACTTCTAAATAAAAAGGATTAAGTCATCTTACACCACAGCTCTTAGGATGCTTTCCCCCACAAAACCCCAACCCAGTCTCCTCAGGAGTGAGCCCAAGTAAACAAAAAACCCCCAATGTTTCTCAGCATATAGGGGGTCAAACAGTCCCTCCCGAAGGGGGGACAACCAGTCCCTCCTCGATCCTTATTCTCTGCTGCTGATCCAAGGCACGGGGATGATGTCAAAGGCCCCAAAAGCACTCGCAGTCATTTAGACAAGAGCTGAACCCTCGCTCTGCGCCAGACTGGAAGGTGGCACCCCAAACCCTACACAGGAAGGAATAAAGGGGAATAGGCCTCCGAACAAATAGTAGTAACCAACAGGGGTACCGGCCTGTACTCCACTCTGCCTCAAGGTCTGCATCATGGCCCAGTCCCCTTCTCCAAAACAGCAGCAGAGAGAAGGAAAACCTGTGTCCGGAGTGCATAGGCAGCTCGGATGAGAAATCTCTGCAGCAGAGTGTCCGTACCTGCCGCAAAGCGCCACCGCCGGCCTCGCGATGAACTCGAAGTGGTGATGAAAAGAAGAAAAAAAAACTTCCAGTGGGCCCGATAGTCCAGAAGCAATTCCTAAGGGGAAAAAAAAGGGTGCTTCTGCACATTCCAGATCCGAAGGAGAGTAGCGGGAACCCAAAAAAAAAACCCCCAGTCCTAAGAAGAAAGGTAGGTCAGGCTCAACAGGCTGAGAGAGGGCGCGTCGAAGTAGAATGGCCTTCAACATCTCCCGCGGTGCCCTCCGCCCCTTCGTCGGCCATGTCCATGGCCCTCGGCGCTATGTCAAGTAGTCTATGAGGGGGAAAGGGACAGGTAGCGGCGAGAAAGCAAAAAGGTTCATTGCCGGACTCAACGCCGACTCCCCGGCGTTTAGCCTTCGTCGTGCCGCTCAGAACAGCTCGATTTCAGGTTGGCTTACCAGATGAAATAGCGCACTGCTTCTGCACATAAGCGTGCGCTTCCTGCGCCGTCTCTAGCTATTTAGTGCCTGCATCCGTGGTCACTCTTAGCGATCTGGAAATATCGCGGCAGCTTTTACGCCCATGCCGATGAGTTGGGAGCAGTGAGGAGCCATCGCCTTGCGCACAGCCGAGACACCAGCTGAAAAGTCTTGAAAAACTAGCACGCGCTGATTCTTATGCTTAAGCTGGTGACCCGCCCGGGATCGCTCGCAGAATCTCCATCGCAATTTTGCGATTACAGCTCGGGGCCGAGTCTGATTCTTCCTTCGCAGGCCCAAGCGGTGCGCCCTCTCAATTCTCAGGGGCCCAAAGGCGTCGGCAAGGCCGAGTTCGTCCCGGAGCCATGATTCCAAAAAGGTGGATAGATCTTGCTCTCTGATGCTTTCAGGCAATCCGATGAAACGGAGGTTGGATCTTCGGGAGCGATTTTCAAGATCCTCTATGCGGGTTGCGTGTGTGGAAAGCAAAGCCTTGAGAGCTGTGATTTCGCTTGGGCGGAGAGTAGGCCATCTTGCGTAACCAATATCCGTTGTTCCGCCTCAGTGAACCGAGTTTCATACCCGTTCAGAGTGACGAAAGCTCAAATAGTTTTTCCGCAACTGCTATCAATTCAGGTCCCCAATGCTTCACTAATGGCCATCTTAATGTTAGCAATGTCCGTCGGGGCATGCATCCCTCCAGGCAGTTCCATCGCGGGTGGGGAGGGCGGGTCTGGGCCGCGGTTTTTTGTCTCGCTCTTTTTCTCTTTCTTTTCGCCACCACTTGAGTCGGAATCGGTCTCAAAATAAAGGTAGTTAGTTATAAAAAAGAAAGAAATTAGCCGGCGAATTCTGTCTCTCAGTGATAAAAGTCGTGGATGGGGTTAGATGTAGGGGGGTAGGCGCGGAGAGGGAAACCTACATCTGTTCCCCTCACTGCCTCACGTGATCTCTTTTTGGAGGAGGTGGTGAAGCAAAAACAGTGAAAGATTTCAAAGGGGCATGGGATAAACACTGAGAATCCCTAAAGGCTCGAGGATGGAAGTGAGGAAAAGGGTACATGGGAGTCATTTTCTCGGTGCGGCAGTTACGAGCCTTAACCAATAAGTCTGATGCTTTTCATGCAAATAAAACCCAGGTCTCCACTCCATCAGCAGGGAAAAGAGAAATGGGATTCAGACCACAAGCAACAAGGGCCCAGACTTTCAATTCTGGGGAACTGATAAGCACGGGGGTAACCTGCACGGAACAGCAGTTGCTACCCTTAACAGAAAGCATGGGGATTACTACCCTTAACCAATAAGTCTCCCTGCTTTTAACACAACTGCAACAATCGCTCTCTGCTTTGATAGTGAGGGGGGAGTGGCAGGAAAGAGGAATTGGATTCAGAGACAATCAACATGATCCCTGAGTTTTACAGTCTGGGACACTGATGCACAGACATAAGGGAAAAAATACAGGACAAGTCCATAAGCAAAGCAGATCAGGCAGCACTGTCTGAATTTTCAAGAAGGTTCATCACCCCGTAAAAATGGCGCTAGCACTACATTCTTTATGGGTTATCCTAAGGCTTGGGGATAACTGCAGGCAGCGGCAGTTACTACCCTTAAAGAAACTGGGGGCTAAGCTGCATGGCGCAGCAAATAGTACCATAAGAAGCTTGCTGGGCAGACTGGATGGACCATTTGGTCCATTTCTACCGTCCTTACTGTGTGACTATGTATATTGTCACATTCAGAGCATTTATATGGTCTCTGTTTCACATGGCTCATTTCATGCTGTTGTATGGGGCAGTTTCTCTAAATCAGTTTATTTTGCAATGATCTGGACAGGAATCAACCTAATTCATAGCCAGGTTAGGTTAGAAATGATCTGTATCTCAAATTTACAAATAATACCCTTCTTAGTACTTGCATTGTGCCAAAGAGAGCCTCCTTCTGAAGGTCATCATGTGTATGTTATGCCCAGGCTCGTGGACCCGTGGCCGATGGGAGGATGGTAGACCTTTCAGAGGCTCCGTAGGGTCTCTTGTCGGGTGGTGAGGAGGCAGGACAGCTCCCCCTGCAGCGGGCAGCTCGGAGGCCGTGCGGCAGCAACGGCCAGGATCGGAGCCCTTCCCGGGGCTCCCGCGGCGCAGGAACGCCGCAGCTAAGGTAGGGGGCCGCGGTCGTGGGGTGCCACGACCGTGGAACACAACAGTACCTCCCTCTTTAGGGCGTCTCCCCGGAGGCCTGGGTTTAGCTGGATGGTCCTTGTGGAACTGCCTCCAGCAAAACTCCGGTCCAGGATATTAGCCAGGGGTTCCCAGGAGTTCTTCTCGGGACCAAAGCCTTCCCACGCTATCAGGTACTCCCATTTCTTCCTGTGTTTCCTTACATCTAGAACCTCTCGGACTTGATAGGTGAGGTCATCTTCAGAGGCCACAGGTTGCGGGGTCGGAGGCGTGCTGGAAGGCCAAGACAAAACCAGAGGCTTCAGTAGGGAGACGTGGAACGTGTTGTGAATCTTGAGGGATGGAGGGAGACGAAATGATACGAGACAGCACCCACTTGCCGGATGATGGGAAATGGTCTGATGAACCGCGGGCCAGTCGTGCTGAGGGCAGCTTCACCCGGATGAACTGCGAGCTCAACCAAACCTTTTGGCCCGGCTTGAGAGGCGGGTACGGCCTTCTGTGCTGGTTTGCGTATCTCTTAGCTGCCTGACCAGCCTTGATCAGGGCGCGTTGCATGGAAATCATCGGCGGAGACGCAACCATGATGGGAACAGGCAATGGCGGGCAGTGGCTGCTTCCCATACACTATCTGAAACAGGGAGGATCCCGTAGCGGCTGAGATATGGGAATTCAGTGCAAATTCAGCCCAGGGTAACAGGCTGGCCCTAGTTGTCTTGTTTTTCATTAACATACAGACGCAGAAATTGCTTTAGGGTCTGGTTTGTCCTCTCTGCGAGACCGTTGGATTGTGGATGATAAGCGGACGTGTAATCTAGGGTGACGTCGAACTTCTGGCAAGGGTCTTCCAGAATTAGCAGTAAATTGAGGCCCTCGATCGGACAGGATGCCCTTAGGCAGGCCATGAAGCCGGAAGATGTGCTGGACGAATAGCTGAGCCAGCTGTGGTGCGGACGGCAACCGTGGTAAAGGCACGAAATGCACCATCTTGCTAAAACGGTCGACAACCACCCATATTACTGTGTTGCCATTGGAGAGCGGCAGATCCAAATATACCACCACACATTGGTACAGAAGGTCGCGGAATATTTCATTCATGGTATTCTGGAAAACTGCGGGAGCATTGCAAAGCCTGAATGGCATCACCAAATACTCATAGTGGCCGTCCCGGGTATTGAAGGCCGTCTTCCACTCATCACCTTCCTTAATTCGAATGAGGTTGTAAGCCCCTTGAAGATGCAGTTTGGAAAAGATTCTTGCCCCTTGCAGGCGGTCAAAGAGTTCCGAGATGAGAGGCAAGGGGTAGCGATCCTTACAAGTTATAGCATTCAGGCCCCGGTAATCTATGTACCATCCTTTTTCTGACGAAGAAGAATCCAGCCCCTGCGGGGGACTTTAGACTTCCGGATGAAGCCCCTCTCCAGGTTTTCCTGGATATATTCCGCAGGCGAGAGGGCATAGGTGCGCCCACAAGGAGGCTCAGTGCCAGGAAGTAGATTGATGGCGCAATCGAAGGATCGATGAGGAGGCAGAATCTCGGCCTTTTGCTTCGGAAAACACATCCGCATATGAAGCATAAGGCTCTGGCAAGCCTGGAAGACGGGTGGAGGCCGCAGAGTAGGAGACTGGGATTACAGGTTGGAGGCATCTACCATGACACGGTTCAGCTGTAAACTCTTCCAGTCGAACTGGGGACCGTGTTCTTGGAGCCACGGGAGGCCCAAGACTACCGGGTGCATCGAGTGCTCCAGGACGTGGAATAAGGCTCTTCCCGATGAAGGAGCCCTACCCTTAGCTGGGTAGGAACTGTCATGTGGGTCACGCGACCTGGGAGGGGTCTCCCTTGGATGGAGGAGATGACTAGAGGAGCAGGGATGCAAGCCAGTGAAATTTTTAGGTGCTCCACCAATTTCTGCATTATGAAATTGCCGCCGGCGCCTGAGTCGACCAGGGCTAACGTGTGGAACTCACCCACGTGTGACATTAGCGCCACTGGAACCATTAGTGGAGGTGCAGACGAAGTTGAGCCTAGGACGAGACCTCCCCCTGGTCCTAGGCACGGGAGTTTTCCGACCTCGCAGGGCATGTGGCTATTTGGTGACCCGCTGCGCCGCAATAAAAACAGAGGTCCTTCTTTATTCATCGATGGCGTTCGCGGGAGGATAACTTCCCACGTCCCACATACATGGGTTCATCGGGTAGTGAGCAGGGAGTTCCCAACCTACCCTTGGGTGAGGGTCAATGTCGGGAGCGTCTGGGCGGAGTTGCGGCCTTAGATGTTTTCTGGGTCTCTTGGTGACGCTCCTGGTGGCGCCGGTCTATGCGGCCTGCCAAGTCGATCAAGGACCTCTGTATCTCTCGCCACGCGAGCTCGTCCTTTATTCGGGGGCTCAGCCCCTGGTAGAAAATGGTGTGGAGGCAGTCGGAGCCCCAACCGAGCTCTGAGGAGAGGGCCCGAAAGTCGATGGCGTATTCCGCCAATGTCCTTGAGCCTTGACATAACTGCAGTAGTCTCGGCCCTGCCGAAACGTCTTGAGCTGGTCCCCAAAGTTTATTCGGAACAACTCCAAAACTCCCTGAGTTTCCTTAGAACGGGATAGTCCCATTCCCATAGGGGGGAAGCCCATTCTAGGGCCGTCCCTTCAAGAAGAGCCAGGATAAAGGTAGTCTTGGTGGCGTCATCTGGGAAGAGAGCGGCCTGCAGGCAGAAGTGCATATTGCACTGGTTCATAAAACCCCTGCAGGCCCGAGGTTCCCAGGAGAACCATGGGGGTGTGGGTATGCGAACTGCTGGCCAACCACTAGAAGCCATAGGCAGGGAAGGCAGCGTAGGATTCATCGGACCTAACGCATCAAAACGCTGATTCAAACTCTGTACTGAGGAGACCAGGGCGTCCAGGGTTTTCTGCTGGTCCTACCAGGTGCTGGGCCATTCCTGGAATGGCCTTGCAGGCAGATGCCTCTGCCGGGTCCATGGACTTGGTAATCTGTTATTTTATTTATTTATTTAAAATTTTTATATACCGACATTCATCCAGGATATCATATCGGTTCACATTGTAACATAAACTGGCGCCAGGCATGGCGCTTTACATTGAACGATTAAAACATGCGAACAAGGTATTAAAAGGGGGTGGGAGATAACATGGGAAAGTTTGCATTAATTATATTATGCACAGGCTTGTGGACCCTTGGCCGACGGGAGGATGGGATACCTTTCGGAGGTTCCGTAGAGTCTCTCGCCGGGTGGCAAGGCAGAACAGAAGGCAGGACCAGCTGACCCCTGACACAGGAGACTGAGGCAACCACAGAAGCGGATGAAGAGCAACTGAGTCTTCACCCCTGGAAGTCTGTGGTCCCCCCAGGAGGAGCCTGTAAGGACCCGGACCCAGACCGCTGGGACTTAGGTGGACCTTAGAGAGGTCAGGCGACGGTGCAAGGGCTGACTGGAGCTTCACCCTAGAAGCCCGCGGTCCCCCCAGGAGGAGCCCGTAGGGACCCGGGCCGCTGGGACTTAGGTGGGCCCTTGGAGACGGTAGTCGAGAAGGAGTCCTAGATTGGGTGCCAGAGGGTCGTAGCTCACCAGTCCAAAGTTGTATGCCAGAGAATCGCCACTTGCCAAGCCGAAGTCAGGAACCAGAGAATCACCGTGAGCCAAGCCGAAGTCAAGAACCAGAAACACCAAGACGAAGCAGGAACCAGGAATCAAGACACTGGAACCTCCCCGAAGCAAGCAGACCTGATCAACGAAGGACGTTGCGAAGTCACACTGACAATGCTTGATGTTCATCCTACCAGGCCACGTCTCCGGCCATCGGAAGGAACCTGAAGTCCAGGACAGACGATCGAGGACAGGCCAAGTTGGAGCGGAACGGAAGCCCTGGGCAGATGGTCGAGGACAGCCGATTGACAGGAGTGAGGTCCTGAGGGCGAGCAGCTGAACAGGATCATTGAGCTTGCAGATGTTCTGGATCATTGTCCTGCAGATGTGAGAGCTTGAACCCCCAAGCTTGGAATCGAGTGTTCTGAAGTCCACGGGAGCGTGGGCTACCAACCACAAACATGGAATCAATTCTTGGAGGCGCAGAGAGTTGGACTCAATCCCACGATCTTCAGATCAAGGTGTCCTTCAACTTAGGCACTGCACCACATGCCAAGTCAAGGAATGAGCAGAGGAAGTCTTTTATACTTCCTCTGCTCCAGCTCATAAGGAACAGC
Organism: Rhinatrema bivittatum; assembly: GCF_901001135.1. Classification (NCBI taxonomy): domain Eukaryota; kingdom Metazoa; phylum Chordata; class Amphibia; order Gymnophiona; family Rhinatrematidae; genus Rhinatrema; species Rhinatrema bivittatum. The sequence goes on along the minus strand of NC_042616.1, from coordinate 39,493,655 downwards.
TGAGCCTGGTTAAAGGGATCATGTCCCTTTAAGGCTAATGAAGAGGCGGCGGCCATCTTTGATTTTGTCCCACGGAGGAGAGACGCCGCAAGGGGGGAGCAGGACGGCTCCCCCTGCGCGGGCAGCTCGGGAGGCCGTGCGGGAGCAACGGCCAGGATCGGCGCAGGAACGCTGCGGCTAAGGTAGGGGGGCGCGGTTGTGGGGTGCCCCAACTACGGAACACAACAGTGTAATTTTCATAGGTAACATATCAGGGAGTGCTTGGAAATTCCTCTGAATCAGACTAATATGGATTCTTTTTTGCTTCCTTAAAGCAATTATGTCTCCAACATTTACCAAAATCATAACATTTAAACCATTTTGCAATGCTTATGGACTCTTTTGTGTTTATTAAGGTTAAGTATTTGAGTGAAACAGATACCACAGTCAAAACATTTAAATGGTTTCTCACTTGTATGGATGGTTTTGTGGTTTTTAAGATGGCATAGTTGAGTGAAACATTTATCACATTCAGAACATTTAAATGGTTTCTCACCAGTGTGGACAGTTTTGTGGGTTTTAAGATTGGACATTCGAGTGAAACATTTATCACATTCCGAACATTTAAATGGTTTCTCACCTGTATGGATGGTTGTGTGGTTTTTAAGACTGGATTTTTTAGCAAAACATTTATCACATTCCGAACATTTAAACGGTTTCTCACGAGTATGGATGGCTTTGTGGCTTTTAAGAGTGGAGCTCTGAGCAAAACATTTATCACATTCAGAACATTTAAATGGTTTCTCACCAGTGTGCATTCTTTTGTGGTTTTTGAGATATGACATTTGTGTGAAACATTTATCACATTCAGAACATTTAAATTGTTTCTCACCAGTGTGCATTCTTTTGTGGACATTGAGATGGAACATTTATCACATTCAGAACATTTAAATTGTTTCTCACCAGTGTGCATTCTTTTGTGGTTTTTGAGATCTGACATTTGTGCGAAACATTTATCACATTCAGAACATTTAAATGGTTTCTCACCGGTATGGTGGGTTTTGTGGTATTTAAGACCGGAGATGTGAGCAAAACATTTATCACATTCAGAACATTTAAATGGTTTCTCACCTGTATGGACGGTTTTGTGGGTTATAAGATTGGACACGTGCCTGAAACATTTATCACATTCAGAACATTTAAATGGTTTCTCACCTGTATGGACGGTTTTGTGGTATTTAAGACCGGAGATTTGAGCAAAACATTATCACATTCAGAACATTAAATTGTTTCTCACCAGTGTGGACAGTTTTGTGGGTTTTTAAGATTGGACATTCGAGTGAAACATTTATCACATTCCGAACATTTAAATGGTTTCTCACCTGTATGGATGGTTGTGTGGTTTTTAAGACTGGATTTTTTAGCAAAACATTTATCACATTCCGAACATTTAAACGGTTTCTCACGAGTATGGACGGCTTTGTGGCTTTTAAGAGTGGAGCTCTGAGCAAAACATTTATCACATTCAGAACATTTAAATGGTTTTTCCCCAGTGTGGGCAGCTTGGTGGGTTTTAAGAATGGATATTCTACCGAAACATTTATCACATTCAGAACATTTAAATGGTTTCTCGCCGGTATGGATGGTTTCATGTCTTTTAAGAACTGACATTTGTGAGTAACATTTATCACATTCAGAACATTTAAATGGTTTCTTGCCTGTATGGATGGTTTTGTGGCTTTTAAGATGGAATTGTCTAGCAAAACATTTATCACATTCAGAACATTTAAATGGTTTCTCAGCCGGTATGGATGGTTTCATGTCTTTAAGAGCTGACATTTCTGCGAAACATTTATCACATTCAGAACATTTAAATGGTTTCTCACCGGTATGGTGGGTTTTGTGGTATTTAAGACTGGAGATGTGAGCAAAAACATTTATCACATTCAGAACATTTAAATGGTTTCTCACCTGTATGGACGGTTTTGTGGGTTATAAGATTGGACACGTGCCTGAAACATTTATCACATTCAGAACATTTAAATGGTTTCTCACCTGTATGGACGGCTTTTGTGGCTTTTAAGACCGTGACGATCTGAGCAAAACATTTATCACATTCCGAAACATTTAAACGGTTTCTCACGAGTATGGACGGCTTTGTGGCTTTTAAGAGTGGAGCTCTGAGCAAAACATTTATCACATTCAGAACATTTAAATGGTTTCTCACCAGTGTGCATTCTTTTGTGGTTTTTGAGATATGACATTTGTGTGAAACATTTATCACATTCAGAACATTTAAATGGTTTCTCACCAGTGTGCATTCTTTTGTGGACATTCAGATGGGACATTTGTGCGAAACATTTATCACATTCAGAACATTTAAATGGTTTCTTGCCTGTATGGATGGTTTTGTGGCTTTTAAGATGGGATTTTCTAAGCGAAACATTTATCACATTCAGAACATTTAAATGGTTTGGTACCTGTGTGAATATTTGTGTGTTTCCTAAACTAAATTTCTGACATAAATCTTTATCCCATTCAGGACCATATAAATGACTTCTCTCCCTTATGACTTCTCTGATGAACTTTAAGCCAGGATCTATATCTGAAACATTTTTCACATTGAGAACACTTACAAGGTTGGTCTTGTCTGTGAATTTGTTTCTGTTCTCTCAGGTTTGATTTCTCAGTAAACCTCTCCTCACATTCAGGGCACTGAAATGGTCTTTCTCCAGAGTAAATTCTTACATGTCCTTCTATCTCAGCTTGGAAGAAAAAGCATTGTTCACACTGAGTGCATTTTAATGGTTTCTTTTTTAGGTGATCTTTTCCATGTGCTGTAAGTTTTGTATTCGTAGGGGTCCTTATCTCTTCTTCAGAACCTGTAAATGTTGTTTTTTTCCTTTTTCTGATATTGTTGGATAGATGTGTGACTTGTCCTTTCAGGAAACTTGTTCCCACATTCAATAATTTCTTGCTGTTCAACAGATTGTAAGTTTGTGGTGAAGTTTTCTGAAGTGTCAGCACTTTGAAATGGAGTCTCTCCTTCACTGAGTCTCTGAGTTTCTACAAGACTGGGGCAGAGGTTGAAGTTTCTTCCTCGTTCAGAACATGCATATGGACTCTCTCCTTTCTGGACTTCTTCTTTCCCCCTGGGTGATGTTATTCTACTGATACCTCCTGGATACTTAGCTGAAGGTCCTGGGCTGTCTCTGGAGTGGTCTCTCTCTTTCCATTCTTCCGTCTGCTGCCCCATCACACATTCTCTGCATCTCATTATTATTCCTGAATCCATCTTCTGGTGCATAAAAGCGAGAGTATGATTACTACATTTATAACAATGGAGGGAGACGTATATAGGAAGATAGCTTCATCTAATCACTGAATGGCATTAGGGTGACTATGGATCCCTATCATATATAATAGAGCCTGGTGCTGCTTGTAGACAGGTACAGGTGGGCAATAGCAATGAACAGAGGGGAACAGACCACGTCTGACCTCATCCTGCTGGTTCTGTGCCTCTCATCCTCACCTCCAGTCTCTGTTCTGTTTCCCTTCACTCACCAAAAACTCTGCCACGCCTTGCAGGAGACCTGGGATTCATTCTGAACCCGGGCCCTGAACCTCAGACCTGTCAGCTTAAAGCAAGTGAACTCTAATGACTTAGTAATGAGAATTCAACTGAGAGCCAGCATTAAAATTCACCTTCTATGTGGAACGTTTGAAATTCTCATAAGCCAAAGACTGAATGTCAATTCCCATTGAATGACCAAACTAAAAAGGTGAATAAAGATTCAATCACAAATCTTACACAATTTACTGCAGTTTTAACGACCATCACAATAGGCTCTGCCAGTCAATAGACCTTCATCTGCCTTATATTTAATCAGTGGTCGCAGTGACAAAAGAAAATTATTACTTACCTGCTAATTTTCGTTCTTGTAGTACCATGGATCAGTCCAGACAGTGGGTTATGTCCCCAATCCAGCAGATGGAGTCAGCACAAGCTTTGAGGGGGCGTATCCATATATACTACTACCCCCTCTGCAGGAGTTCAGTATCGAGTATATCAAAGCCCGAGTAGAAACCCCCGAAGGATCAAGTTTGTGAAAAACAGATAATGAAAAACAATTGTAACCGCAACAAGGAACTGCAAACATCCTACCAACTTGTAGGGAGCTGTGAAAAACAGCGAAAAGAAACGACGGTGAAGACACAGAACACTGCGAGCAAGAAGGAGCGCAGAGCTGAGCAGGATCAAGAACCCAAACACGGTGGGCGTCTGGACTGATCCATGGTACTACAGGAACGAAAATTAGCAGGTAAGTAATAATTTTCTTTTCCCTGTACGTACCTGGATCAGTCCAGACAGTGGGATGTACCCAAGCTTCCCTAAATCGGGTGGGGTCCTGCGAGGCCTGCTCGGAGAACCTGCTCGCCAAAGTGTCCAGAGACCGAAGAGGCGAGGTGCAGACGATAGTGCCTCGAAGAACGTGTGTAACGATTTCCAAGTGGCTGCTCTACAAATTTCTTGCGAAGATACCGAGCGAGACTCCGCCCAGGAAGCCGCCTGAGAACGTGTAGAATGCGCTACGATTCCGGGTGGGGGAGTCCGACCCGCCCCAATGTAGGAAGCAGCAATGCCGGCCTTTAGCCATCTGGCAATGGTAGTCTTCGAGGCCTGAGACCCCTTTTTAGGACCGGCCCAGAGTATGAAGAGACGGTCAGAGGTCCGGAACTCATTTGTAGCCTCCAGATAGAGACGCAGAGTGCGCTTTACATCCAAGAGACGGAGAGACTTTCGGTTCTGAAGAAGAGAAGGACGGCAACTCCACCGTCTGGTTCACATGGAATGCAGAAACCACCTTCGGAAGGAAGGAAGGAACGGTGCGAAGCGAAACTCCAGAGTCAGAGAAACGGAGATAGGGCTCTCTACACGACAGAGCCTGCAGCTCCGAGATGCGACGAGCGGAACAGATGGCCACAAGAAAACAGTCTTGAGAGTGAGATCCTTTATCGTTGCGCTGCGCAGCGGCTCGAACGGTGGTCCCGACAGGGAGCGAAGCACAAGGTTAAGACTCCAGGAGGGGACAAGGGTCCCGTAACGGAGGACGCATATGCTTGACACCCTTGAGAAAACGAGCAATGTCAGGATGCTGTAGAAGAGAGCCCCCAATCCTCAATAGCGAACCAAGGGCGGCCACCTGAGCCCGTAGTGAATTATAGGCGAGTCCTTTTTCCACCCCCGCCTGTAGAAACTGAAGGATCTGAGGTACAGAAGCCTTAGCGGGTCTCGTGGCCCTGGCTGGTACACCACAGCTCGAACACCTTCCAGACGCGGACATAGGCCGCCGCCGATGTCTTTCGCGCCCGCAATAGCGTGGATACTACCGCCCTCCTGGTAGCCCCGACGCCGCCATCTCAAAAGCCAGGCCGCAAGACAGAAGAGTTCTGCCTGCTCGAAAAATACCGGGACCTGATTAGGAGCTGGGGGATGTTCCCCAGCCTGATTGGCCCGTCGATCACCAGCTGTAGCAGGTCCGCAAACCAGGGCCATTCTGGGCCATTCTGGGGGCAACGAAAACCACGTCCCCTGATGGCTTTCTATTCTGCGGAGCATCCTGCCCACCAGGGGCCACGGTGGAAAAGCGTAGAGCAGAAGATGTGGGGGCCACGGAAGGACCAGGGCATCCACTCTCTCCGCCGCGCGCGCTCTCTCTACGGCGACTGAAGAAGCGTGGAGCCTTGGCGTTGAGAGCGGACGCCATCAGATCCAAGTGGGGGGCTCCCCACCGATGACGAGAAGTTGCATCGCTGTGTCGGAGAGGGACCACGCTCCTGGGTCCAGCAGTTGACGACTGAGGAAGTCCGCCTGGACGTTGTCCACCCCGGCGATGTGCGAGGTCGCTAGCCGGACGAGATGACGCTCCGCCCATCGCATCAGCAGCGCCGCCTCGAGCGCGACCTGCGGGCTGCGCGTGCCTCCCTGTCGGTTGATATAGGCCACGGTGGTAGCGTTGTTGGATAGAATTCTGACCTCCCGGTTCCGAAGAAGCGGGAGGAAATGTCGCAGAGCTAGTCGGACCGCTCTGGTTTCCAGACGGTGATGGACCACTTTGCCTCCACCATGGACCACGTCCCCTGCGTGGCACTTCGATCGCAGACTGCGCCTCAGCCCGCTAGACTGGCGTCGGTGGTCACCACCACCCAATTTGGCAGATCGAGGGACACGCCACGGGCCAGGTTCGACGGATCCAACCACCAGCCCAGACTGTCCCTGGCAGTCTGCGGGAGCGGGGAGAATCACCTGGTAGTCCTGCGATACTGGTTTCCAGCGGGAGAGGAGCGCCCACTGAAGGGTCCTGAGGTGCGCGAAAGCCCAAGGCACAAGGTCGATGGTGGACCCCATCACTCCCAGGAGTTGCAGGTAGTCCCAGGAGGTGGGCTCTGGTAACGCAGAGAACCGTCGTGTGTGATCCCGCAAGGATTGCGCCTTGTCCTGGCGCAGAAAAACTTTGCCCAGCAGGGTGTCGAAGGTCGCTCCCAAAAATCCAAGCGTTGCGAGGGCAGGAGGGAGCTCTTGGAGAAGTTCACTACCCATCCCGGGAAGGAAGAAACCGTACGACTCGAGTCACCGCTGAGTGTCCCTACTCGAATGACTTCGCCCGGATGAGCCAATCGTCCAGATAAGGATGAACCAGGATGCCCTCCTTCCGGAGAGCTGCAGCCACGACTACCATAATCTTGGTGAAGGTGCGCGGCGCCGTCGCCAATCCGAACGGGAGAGCCGTGAACTGAAAATGCTGGTCCAGGATTTTGAAACGAAGGAAACGGTGGTGGTCCGGGCGGTGGGAATGTGCAGGTTAAGTCCAGGGTAGGCGAGGAACTCCCCCCGATGCACCGCCGCAATCACTGACCGGCGCGTTTCCATACGGAACCGAACGACTCGAAGGGATTTGATGACTTCCTTGAGGTCTAGGATAGGCCGGAAGGCACCGTCCTTCTTTGGCACGACGAAATAGATGGAATAGTGGCCCGAGCCCACCTCTCCGAAGGGCAACGGGCGCAATAGCGCCTATCTCCCGGAGTCTTGTCCAAAGTCAGCTGCCACCGCGCTTCTCTTGAGGTCCGAACCACAGGGAGAAAAGATGAACCTTCCCTACGGGGGGCGGACAAATTCCAATGCGTAGCCGTGTGTTATGGTATTCAGGACCCACTGGTCCGAAGTGATCCGCGCCCACTCCGCGTGGAATACGTTAGCCGGCCCCCAATCCTGGGGACAGAGGAGTGGGCGAGACTGGCAATCATTGGGAAACTTGGTAGAGGGGTTCCGGTCCGGAGTAGTGCGTGCGGGCCGACGCCCGCGAAAGGAGCGCGACCAGGGCTGAGACCTGGGGGTGGATGGCCGGGCGACCGCCTGTCTGTATTCCCTGTATCGCCGCTGTGCTCTGGCTCTGGTCCGAGAAGAAGAAAAGCTCTGGATGTCGAAACCTATCCTCCGCAGCCGATGAACAGCGTTTCTCCCCCAGGGACTTGATGATCTGATCCAATCCTCCCCGAAGAGGAACCTGCCCCTGAAGGGAAGAGAGCACCAGACTGGACTTAGAGGACGTATCAGCGCCCAATTGCGTAGCCACAGTAGTCGTCGTGCCGCCACTACCGATACCATGGATCTTGCGAGGGACCCTAAAAAGGTCGTACGAGGCGTCCGCCCCATACGCCACTGCGGGTTCCAGCCGATCCGCCTGGGCAGCCTCATCGGCCGGCAGGCTCTGAGATGTGAGGAGTTGTTGCACCCAAAGGAGACCAGCCGCTGGGCAAGCGAACTGCACATCAACCCGCCCGCATGCCCAGTGCGGAAACCTCGAAGACCCGCTTAAGGAAGACTTCCAACTTACGAT